>NC_051086.1:69555485-69925485 GCF_004664715.2 Peromyscus leucopus
GCCTTTAATCCCAGCACTTGGGAGGCAGAGGCAGGAGGATCTCTGTGAGTTCGAGGCCAGCCTGGTCTACAGAGCGAGATCCAGGAAAGGCGCAAAGCTACACAGACAAACCCTGTCTCAAAAAACCAAAAAAAAAGAAAAAAAGAAAAAAAGAATCCAGACACAAAGGCCACTTGCTATATAATTCCATTTATATGGAAACACCAAAGAAGACAGTTCCGGAAAAGCAGAAATAGGAGGGTGCTTACAGGGGTAGAAGGTAGAACTAGAGAGTGACTGCTAATGATTGTAAGGAGTTTCCTTTTGTAGTCAGAAAAAAAAACTTTGTGATTCGATAGTTGTGATGGCTCACCATTTTGTGAATGTATGAGTAACTACTGAATTCTACACTTTGTTTTTCAGATTTATTTTATATGTATGTTTTCCCTGCATGGACATCTATGAACCATGTGAGTGTCTGGTGTTCACAGAGTTCGGAAGAAGGCATCGGAACTTCTGGAACTGGATGCACAAATGTTGTGAGCTGCCATGTGGGAGCTGGAAGCTGAACCCAAGTTTATTAATCGCTAAGACATATCTCCACTCCCAAAGGTTCATTTGTTTATTTACTTTTATGGTTACGTGTTTGTGCCTACATGACTTCATGTGCATCACATTCATGCAAACTGCATGACTTTATGTGCATCACATTCATGCGAGTACCTGCAGAGGCCAGAAAGCATCATATTTTCTGCTACAGGTGCTGGGAATGGAACACAGGTCTTTTAAAAGAGCAGTGACCATTCTTAACCACTAAGCTATCTCTCCAACCTAAAGTTCTATACTTCAAATGAGTGAATTATATGGTTGGGACTTACACCATAAAAAGATTTTTTATTCATTTATTAAGCTATCTCTCCAACCTAAAGTTCTATACTTCAAATGAGTGAATTATATGGTTGGGACTTACACCATAAAAAGATTTTTTATTCATTTATTTATTCATTTATTCACTAATTAACTTATTTATTTATTGGGACAGCGTTTCTCATGCAGCCCTGGCTGCCCTGGAACTCAGGGATCCACCTGACTCTGCCTCCTTAGTGCTGGGATCACAGGCATGCACCACTACTGCCCGGCTATAAAAGAACTTTTTAAAAGAAGATTCTGTTAGTTACTTTGTTCAGCTGTGATCAAAACTAGCTGAGAGGAGAGCTAAACTGTCAAAAAGAAGAATTATTTTCGCTTATGATTTGTAGTTTCAGAGGGTTGAATCCACGCCTGTTTGGCCTCATGCACTTGGACAGAACATCACGGTGACAGGACTGTGTGACATGAGGTTTGAAAGGAAACAGGACGGGGAGAGAGGAGTCTACAAGACCCCACCCCCTAATGTTTCAAAACCTACACTTACATCTCCAACTGGGGACCAAGTGTTCAGGACATCTGCCTTCGGGGAATTCCACTTTAGGATCATAACATTCCACTCCAGTTCCTCAAAGACTCATGGCCATGTCATAACACAAAATGCAATTAGTTCATCCCCAAGGGACTGCAGAGTCTTAACAGTTTCAACATTGTTCAAAAATTTAAATTCAAAGCTTCCCCTGAGGGTCAGGACAAACTCTTAGTTACAAGTGCCTACACAAATTATATAAACCAAGTTACAGACTATCAACATACATAACACTGAGTTAAAATTCATACTTCAAATGGAATTTGGGCCTCATAGAAAGGAAGGATGCGACTCAAATAGGACTGAAACCTAGTAAGGAAAACGTTAAATTCTGTAGTTCCATGTCCTGTACCTGGGGACACAAAGTGTCATGATGTCAGCTCCAAAGGCTTTAGGCAACTTCAGTCAGATGGCCTAGCTGCCTGCAGCCTACAAGGCCTCTCACTTGGCTGGTTCCACCCATGCGACTGGCTCTCTTTGGCAAGTATTTTTGTTCTTTGAGTCTCCTAACATCATGGGGTTTCCACTGCAGCTTAGATTTCACACTCTTATCTGCACACAACTCTTCCTCAGAGACCGCCTAAGGGATCCAACTCTATTCACATCTGCCTTACTTTGCAGGAAAGTATTTTGAAAGACAGGTTGGTGGAAGAGGCCAGATGTGGTAACTCATACCTGTAATCCTAGCATCTGGGAGGCAAAGGCAAGAGGACCACTGCAGGGAGCCGGGACAGTCGCCATTATAAAATGGCGCCGACTTCCTTGCATCCTGGAGATATATAACTTATAAGACAATGCTTTCGATGAAATACGCGCCTCGGCTTTGCGCATGCGCAAGCTATATAATGGTCCCTAGCCAATCCCGTGGCGCCTGGTGGTGGCAAGCTAAAATCAGCCAGTCCAGGAGCGATCCATGCCCCTTATCCTTATATAAGCAGCTGCTTTTTAGTGCTCGGGGTCCCTCACTTCCAGCTCTCCCTTAATCAAAAGGCTCTCCAATAAAGTGTGATTTGAGAAGAATCCTTGAGTGGCGGTCGTTCTTTCTCGCTGGCTGAGGAGATCGCCGCAGACCACAACTTCAAGGCCAACTTGGGCAAGGACCCGTCTCAAAGGATATAGCGGGGCTTCAGTGGACAACTACTTGCTTAGCATCCACAAGTCCCTGGGTTCACTTACCAGCATCACATGAAAACAAAAACAAAACCAGGCATGGCAGCCCTCATGACACTGCACTCTTGCATTTCGTATGCCCGCAAATGAGTATCAAACCAGCAAATGAAGCCGTGGTCCGCCGCCAACTCAAGCACTCACGCTCCCTTGCACCATGAGAGCAGTGGCCTCTGAGAAGCTGTGTGGCTGAGCAGAGAAGACACGTTCTTAGGCAGCCCTTTCTTGGGTGGTGTGCTGTCTTCTCAAGACAGAGTTTCTCAGATGAGTTGAAATGTCTGCTTCCTGGAACCAAGCTAATTTTAGCCTGGTTTAGAGTGGGAATCAAGAGTCCTTCTTTCCATGAACTTAAACATGCTCGTTTTCTGACCAAACTGAGTATTTTTCAAATCTTTCTACTACACTTTCTGCTCCCAATTCTCACTGTAAACCTCTCATTATAAAGCTTCCAAGAATAAAAATGCCATAGCCTGAAAGCAATTCTGTCTCGAAGTGTCTTCTACCAAATTAATTCTCCATTACTGCTACAGTCAGACAAAGGTCTCAGAACAATCTGAAAGGCCTCCAGTCTACTTCCCAGCACAGCTCCTGCAGCCTTGCCCACCTTGATTTCTATTAGACATTCTGGTCTGCTAAGCCCTCACTGGAACTGTTCATTGAGCTGCTTACAAATGTCTCCCATAAAACAATTTCAGGGATAAAGACTCATATGATCAGATTCAATCAAAGCAAGTCCTGTAGCTCAAAGTTTTCCTGTGTTCCCCCTGGCCCACAGTCAGGACAAATCTCTCTCACCCACTGGTCCCTCAGCCGCTCGGACCCAAATAAACACACAGAGGCTTATATTATTTACAAATGAGATGGCCTAATGGCTCAGGCTTTTCACTAGCTAGCTCTTATATCTTAAAGTAACGCATTTCTATAAATCTATACTTTGCCACATGGCTTGTGGCTTACCAGTACTTTTACATTTTGCTTCTCCTGGCAGCGGCTAGCAGCATCTTCTGACTCAGCCTTCCTCTTCCCAGAATTCCTCATGTCTGCTTGTCCCGCCTATACTTCCTACCTAGCTACTGGCCAGTCAGCATTTTATTAAACCAGTGTACCAAAGCATTATCCCAAGGCAATTACCTGGTTCTCTGATACCACTTCTCTATGTTAGTTATTTTTATGAAGTCAATGCTAAAGTAACCTGAGAGAATTTAAAAGGGGAAGATTTCTTTTAGCTCACGGTTTCGCAGGTTGCCCAGCATTATGTGCTTGGGCAGAACATCAAGGCAGCAGGGTGAGGGCCTTTCAAAGCAGAATGAGAAAAGCAAAGAGAAAGATGCCCAAGGAAAGAGTTCCCAATGATATGTTCCTGTGGAACCATCTTTCTCCGGCTAAGCTCCACCTCCCAAAGTTCCCAGAACCTCTGAAAATAGACCCATTGACTAGGAAACGGGTGCTCAACACCCAAGCCTGTGAGGGACACTTCCATCAAACTGTAACAGGAGACTGATGATATTAAAAACAATTTAAAGGGAAAAGTCATCAGGCTTCTCTATCTTCAAAATGCAAGATTTTGACAAAAAACTAATAGTGATCAAAAAGAGTAGTTAAGAGTATAGGAACTGGCTTAGGTTTATGAGTCAATGAAGCATATTTTTCCTCCTGAAGGAATATCAAGTCCTCAGAAGGAATACCTCTGTTTAAAACCGAGCAACTGCTATGAATATGATCCATAATCTCAAAGCTTCATGAATTTTACTTTATATGTCTAAGGATGAGGTCATTTTTAGTATGGCATTTAGCCTCCTTTACACACACACACACACACACACACACACACACACACACACACACCACATATTGTGAGCTTTTTTAGACCAACTGTACAACTACATGGCATGAAAAATATGTTTAAAAGTAAAATTTACAAGTGCAATGGAATTTTAATCAATATTTAAAAGCTTAGCTTTGATTTTTATTTTTTTGGGAAATGTATTTATAATGTATGCCAACTTGCCTAGGCCACAAGAAGTCCAGGCATCTCTGCACGCTTCTGTGATGTTGTATCCCAAAACATAGCATTTAAATTGTTAACTCTGGTAGTGCAGGAGGCCTTCCTAAAAGGTAGGAAGCACAGCTTTTCACTACAGCATAGAACCATCATTTCCCTCTCTGCCCTTCTCCCTGTTCTAGTTTCCTGGAAAACTCTAATACTTTTATTATAATCTTACAATATGTAACATTTTTAGATTTTTTTCAGTGGTTAGGAAATAAGGGGACACTATATTAAAAAGTATATTTATAGTAAAGTAGCAGTGTTAATGTTAATATCAAAACAACCTTGTAAAAAAGAATAAGTAAAAATTGCTTAGAAATATAGGGTGCTTACCAGGTGGTTATGGCACATGCTATTAATTCCAGCACTCGGGAGGCAGAGGCAAGTGGATCTCTCTGAGTTCAAGGCCAGCCTGGTCTACAGAGTGAGTTGCATGACAGTCAGGGCTACACACAGAAACCTCTCGAAAAACAACAAACAAACAACCCCCCCAGCCCCAAAACAAAACAGAATTTCCTAGCAGTAAAGGGTACTTTTAACTACGGCTAAGATAAAAACCATTAGTGACCATAACACCAGCCTGTCTACAGTAAGATACAGCTAAGTAAGGTGCAGCCAACGGGATCACTCTGCCACTGTCTCCCGTGGAAGGTTAATCATCCTCACAGTTACTGACCTCTTGACTATTCACAATGCTATTAGAGATGATTTAACACTCTGTTTTTGTTGTTGGTTTTGTTTTGCTTGGTTTTTGGTTTTTATAAGACAGGGTTTCTCCATGTAGTTTTCAAGCCTGTCCTGGAACTCGCTCTGTAGACCAGGCTATCCTCGAACTCACAGAGATCCGCCTGCCTCTGCCTCCTGAGTGCTGGGATTAAAGGTGTGTGCCGCCACCACCGGGCCTGATTTAAAACTCTACATCACAAGACAGAAGACCAGAATAACACCTTATTAGGTGTGACAATTATGTCACAGCTTTGGGATGATGTTTAGTATCAGTATGTTAATAACATTCTGAAAAGCTGTCACCAATACGCATTATAACCCTTCATTAAAAACAAAATTTATTTTCTTTGGCCATTTAAAAGTCTTTAATATCCTTCTTATACTTTGCTTCATTAAACCCCTGCTTATCTCCTGTGTCTGTCAGACCAAACACTGAGTGTCATGAAGTAGGAGACTGTTGGAAGTATGAACTACAAAACTGACCTACCTGAAAATGAGACATGTCGACTTGTACTAACAAGTCTCAATTTTAAGTACAGATTATATCAAAAAGCGATTTTTTCTTGTTATTCATCAATACTGAAACATCGCTTGTTTTAATGAATAGGTGTATTAGTTTGCCCACATTTTTAAAAGAAATTTAAGATTTTCCTTATTTCTGATTATTTTTATGTGTGGATATGTGCACGAGTCCAGTGCCTGTGGGCAGAAAAGGACATCAGATCCCCTAGAGCTGGAATTACAGGTGGCTGTAAGCTGCCAGATATGAGTGCTGGGGACCAAGCTCCCGCCCTCTGCAAAAGCAGTACACACTCTTCAACTCTCTGCCGACTCTGTTAACAGGAAAAGTAACAAAAGTATTGCTGTATTGTTGCTTTAACTATTTAATTTTAGTAAGGTATAAGAAGGTGCCATGTAATAAAAAGATACATCATGTTCCTAGGTAAGGCGATCTTAAATCCCTTCCAGATAAACACACTGTAATGAAGCTTACAGTGCAAAATTGACTTTCTTAAGATATAATTTACATACTAGAAACTGCATTCATGTTAAGCTTGATGAACTTTGACAAATGCACCTAGGAAATTCCCACCATGAGTACAACACATAACATTGAGAACTCCCAACCCCAGCTGTTTCCAGCTCTGGGCTGTACTGTTTCCATACGTTTCTACAGTGAAGCCTGAATCCCAGTCACCTCACTAAGTAACTTCCTCTGAGTTCTGCACGGAGGCTCCTCCTCATGCTAACTCATATTCTCATGAGAAGAGCACATTCGAACATTTAGAAATACCAGGGGCACTAAGGCACAAAACAAGTTCTGTGTAAGAAGTCAGCAAAAAGGTGGACACCACAAGTCTGGGACAGACAATGCTGAAGAAAATACAATGCCCAGTATCTGATCTTGGGTTTCACGCCTCCCAGGTGGAGAGAAAACATTTTTTTTCTTCTGTGCTGTCTTGTACTAAAGGTGGAAAGGAATATACTTCTCTGTGTAGTCAGCTCCACTATTAGAAAATTACAGGTTATTGGGCTGGAGAGGTGGCTCAGTGGTTAAGAGCACTGAGTTCAATTCCCAGTAACCACATGGTGGCTCCCAACCATATGTAATGAGAACTGGCGCCCTCTTCTGGCCTGCAGACAGAACACTGTATACATAGTAAATCAATCTTAAAAAAAAAAAAAAAAAAAAAGAAAGGAAAAGAAAATTACAGGTTACATCCATGATGCCAACTATAGAGGAGAGGTCTAAAAACTGGTGCCCTCCTTGGGTACCAGAGATACACGTGATGTACAGATATCCATGCTGACAACCCATTCAAAGACATAAAATAAATAAATAAATCTAAACAGTTATTAAAATATACACAAGACAAAACAAGAAGGAAATCACTGCATGTCAGCACAAAAACAGATTAGAGAAAGAACCACCAAGGATGGAGCAATTAGTGAGGGGAAAGACAGAACCAAGAAAACAGAAAGATGGCTGAACTAACTGGGAGTGGTGGCGCACACCTTTGATCCCAGCCTAGAGAGGCAGAGGCAGACAGATCTCTGGGAGTATGAGGCCAGCCTGGTCTACAGAGTTCAGGATAGCCAGGGCTACACAGTGAAACCCTTTCTTTAAAAAAAGAGGCAGAGCTCCTTTCTTAATTACTATTGCTTAATGCTTTATTATCAAGGGCTATTGAGAGGCAGCCTCAATGCCCTCTCAGGGTTCAGAGGGAAGGTTACCACCAGCGTAAGGCTCAAGGGATCTGAAGGTAAAAACTCTCTCTCTCTCTCTCTCTCTCTCTCTCTCTCTCTCTCTCTCTCTCTCTCTCTCTAGTTTCTTTATTAATGCTCTCGTCCTGCAAAGTTTTTGTGTGTATATACACACAAAACTGTACTCTGGTAATTGCAAAGTTACAGAGCTAGAATTTTTTCTCAAGAACAAGCAGCAGATAGGAGTTATCCAGAGTGACACTGTCAGCATCTTTTGGGCCCCAAGGAGGCATGGTCAGAAAGATACCCAGACAGCATTAAGAGGCAGAAAAGTTGAATTAGGAGGCTTTAAATTTTAAGTAGGGAGAAGGGGCGTTCCTGCATGATACTACATTCCTAGGTTACAATCCTGAATCAATGAACGAAGATGACGGTAGATGGAGGGAATTAATAGCTTTTAGGGTGGAGCTGGAGATTAGCACTTTCCCAAGCTGGCTGTTGGAAAATTTAGGACACTCACTCTCCATAATCAGGCAGGACCAGGCTGTCCCTTTATCTCTGAAGGTCCTAAATGTGATCTCTATTTGAAGAACTCCTCCCTTCCTGACCACATGTCCTGCCAAATGGGAGATAATGGCAGGGATCTGGCTTCTAATGTTTGTCTCAGGGAACGGAGCGGAGATTAGGCTGTGGGAACCAAGGTTATTGACTGTAAGACTAGATTCTCTCACCGAAGGTCCCACAGAGTGGGGAGGAAGTCACCCAGCATACGGGAGAAATTGTGTCCAGTAATTTACACACTGCTGGGTCTTTTTTGAGACAGGTCCCACTCAAAGAGGAGAGAGCTTATGGTTTCACAAAAGATTCACTGTAAGAACAGCCATGCAGGATGGATGTGGCACACGCCTTTAATCCCAGCACTCAGAGGCAGAGCCAGGCAGATCTCTGTGAGTTTGCGGCCAGCCTTGGCTACAGAGCAAGATCCAGAACAGGCACCAAAACTACACAGAGAAACCCTTTCTCGAAAATAAGTTAATTAATTAATTAATTAAAAAAAGAACAGCCATAATACAAAAGGCAATACTCCCAGCGCTTTGTGACTGGGTCCTGTAGACTGTATCATTTTATGTATAAACATAGTAAACTTTTCAATCAAAATACATTGACAGAATTGTTTTAAACTACCATGGTCCAACTATATGGTGATGCCAAAAGATCCATGTTAGATCAAAAGACATAAAAACTAAAAGTCTTGGGATGCAGCTCAGTGAAATAACATTTGCCCAGCATGCACAAGGCTCTGGGACTGACCCCAGCGTAATGAGGAAGGGCAGGAGGGAGGAGAAAGCACCACAATTACTAACGGGCAACAAAGGACACTTCGACTCCTATGAAAATAACAAGCTGCCTGTAAGAATAAAAATCACATATAAATAGCCAGCCCTCTTATATAACAGTTTTTATAGCAAAACAAGAGGGTCTTATCTTTCCTAAGTCACGTAAGACTTTTAAGTGAAGCAGTTATAAACTTATCAGGCAACAATCATCATAAATAAAATAACATGACACTGGAAGAATCATAATTACCTTGTTTCTCACTCTAGGAAGTTTATCATGGCGATCCTGTTATCTTTCTTTTAGAGGAAAAATAAATAAATAAATCAACAACTCCTTACCTTGTAAGATGGCAAAAAGCACAAAATCCCTTGGCTCACAGTCTGGCACACAGACAACAACAGCATTCCCAATTCATCCTGGAACTCGAATGTTTCGGTATGCTGGAAGGTAGCACAGAGATTCCGACCCTGAGGGCCCGAGCCAACAGTACCAACCCAAACCTAGAAATGAATATTTTAGTATTAGAGTTACGCCTAAATAAAGCAGGAAAATTAAGATTTAGTTGGGAGTGATTTATAGAAAAAGATGACCAAACAATAGCAGAAATTTATTTTGAAACTGGAAATCTTCTTTAATACCATTAATTAAGTGAATACAATTAGGTTGGTACCTATGGAAAATCAAATTATTATAATTCTTGGATAATATTGTAATCCTCACAGTAACTACTAAGATATAACCATCAGCAACTCCAGTTCCACGGGATCCCACACCCTCTTTTATCCTCTGCAGGCACATGGTATACTTACACATCCAGCCAAAACACTCGCACACATAAAATTAAAAAACAAAACAAACAAAAAAAATCAGTTTATGTGATGGTTAATCTTGGTTATCCAACTGGCTGGATCTGGAATTAACTAAAACACAAGCTCCTATGAAGAAATTGCTTGCTCAGATGATTGGAAGCAGGAAGACCTATCCTAAATGTGAATGGCAATGTCTGGTGGCAGACCAGATAAAAAGACATGGTTCTGTCTGCTGCCTTTACTCTTGCTGAGAAGTTCATCTTTCCTGTTGCTGTGGCATTCCTTCACTGATATTACAGTCAGCTTCTCTAGGCTTCTAATGTAGGCCTAAACCAGTAGCTCTCCAGGAACCGCCAGGTCTTCAGCTCCAGACTGGGACTACCAAGACATCCAGCCTTGTGGATTAAGCAACTACCAGATTCTCAACCTCTCAGTGAGATGGCTATTGTTGGACTACCTGGACCATATCTGTAAGTCAATCTGTAACTCCTATTTTAAAATACTTATTCATTCTTAGCAATTTTGTTCCTTTAGAAAACCATGATGAATACAGACTGTAGTACCAGGAGTAGTTTTAGAGAAACAGAACTTTAAGGATGAAATTCTCTAGTAGGCTTGGTGGTATCTGAAGCTGGCTACCCAACTCAATGAAACCTACAGTTACTACAGACTCTGGTGATTGCATGGAGAGCACTATAAGTCCATGGGATGAACTATTTAAAGATCTTACTGAGATAAACATGTTCGATACTCCCAACTTACCTCCTGTGAGGAGCAAGGAATTTAATGACTCTACACATAAAACTTTTAAAGATGATTTGTAGAAAAATAAAGAAAACAATAATGCTGGTTGACTGCTTCCAGCATCTCTGGACAAAGTGACAAAGGAGAAAACGGAGCTTGGTGATAAAATAAAATTAACTGGTTCCAGATGCACATAAACAATTGAAAGGTTTCTAAGTGTGTCTGGAGGAGAATCTTCTCTCCTTCCACCAGAGAGCTCAAGTTGTCAAACTCCAACCCACGTCCTCATTATAGGATTGGCAGACGTAACGAGACAAATGTCTGACCAGCCTGGAAGGGAGTTGGCAGTTACAGTGAGGGTGCTGGCTGGAAAGAGGAAAGCTCCTATAGCTTGGGGCAGGGATATGTGGGAGGACCCGACCAATGCTGAGGAAACCAACCCTCACATTTGAGTGGGTTTATTTTGCCTGAGGAAAGAGTCTCTCCACCCTTGACAGAGAATGCATCCCTACTCCGACCCTCTCTGTAGACAGAATATACTTTTTCTCTCTCCACTGACATCTGTACACACATATGAAGGAAGAAGGGAAGGAGAAGCAACCATTACTAAATGTTAACAACTGATGAATATAGAAAAAAGATATAAATTAATACTATCATCTCAACTTTCCTTAAATTTATTTTTACTATTTTCCACTTCATGTGTATTTGTGTGCAGGTGCCATGGAGGAGCTTGAGTCACAGGTACCTGCGACCCACCCAGTGTGGGTGCTGGGAACCAAACCTGGGTCCTCTGCAAGAGCAGGAAGTACTTTTAAGTGCTGAGCTATCTCTCCAGCCTTGGAGTTTATATTTTTTCTAAAGAAGTGAAGAAAATCAGTAGACAGATAAATCTGATACATGCTGCCACAGATGAAGGCTGAGGCCATCAGCTATAGTACTGACAAATCTTCAAGCTGTTATGCTAAGTACAAATAAAAAAGAGCCAATCACAGAAAGACAAGTACCCGGGGATTCCACTTACAAGAATTATCCAGATAGAGCAGTAGATGTCACAGAAACAGAAAGGAGAATGTTAGGGGCTGGTGGGGAAGGAGAAATGAAAACATTCTTGAGACTGTGCCAACAAGTGGATAAATGTAATGTTAAGCTGTGCACTTGAAAATGGTAAAATGGTCATTTTTATTCCACATGGATATTTTAAATCATAATTGAGATTTAAGAGTAATATTTAAGCTGACAGACAATATTTAAACATTATTCAGCTATACCATATGCATTATTATTATGATTCAATGGTAGTCCAGGTTAAATGGATTTTGTACATTAGGGTGAAAACATAATTAATTAGAGTATAGACTAGCAATCTTATGAAAAAAATGATACTGAATTTGCTAACCTACGTTCACTTCTGCTTCTAAACAGGGCAGCATGAAATGTGGAACCTGTACCCTCACCTCACTACTGCTGATAACAATGCTTCTCAACAGGCACATTCTGGCATTTTGGAAAGCAAATTCTTAGTTACAGAGACACGTAGAATTATGGGTCCCAATGTCAGTAGTTGTTTCCAGGCAACTAAAAATGTCCCGACAAGCAAACTGGTACACAGTTTTACAAAGAACTAGAACTGTGTTAGGTACACAGGTGATGGTACATACATACACACACAGTTAGGGACAGAGCTAACTACTTTAAATCACTTCACAAAGAGAAACAGAGCCAGGAGTGCTGGCTCATACCTACAAGTACAGCGTTGAGAGGTGATGCCAGATCAGGAGTTCAAAGTTATCCTTGACTACATAGTTAAGTTTGATGTTAACCTGAACCACAAAAGACACTGTCTAAACAAAACCAGACAAAAAGGGGATGGAGAGATGGTCCACTGATTAAGAACGTGTACTGCTCTTACAGAAGACCTTGGTTCTCTTAACCCACATCGCCTGGCTCACAAATGCTTACACCTCCAGTTCTAGGGATGCCTCTTGTGGCCCAGGCAGGCATCTGCATGAACTCGGCACACATAAACTCATGAAGGTACACCAAAACACACATTTTGAAAAATGAATAAGTCAAATAGGAATATACTACAGACTAATGGAAAAAAGAAATAAATAATTACAAATAGGAACTATAGTAGAAAATTGAACATTTTCTTGTGTTTAGATTTCATAGAGAAACCAGACCTTACTCAAATGAGGACATTTTGTAGTCACTGAGCCCAAGGCGGCAGAGTCGCCAGGGCAACATCAGTGTTTCCGTCTGTCAAGCAGCTGACAAGACTGTCTTTGTTCTAAAACTAAAGTGTGAATTTCCTCTCAGAGTTTGCGTCTTAGAATTTACGGTGTCCTTTATTTACACGGCATTACACTCTGGTAAACAGACGGAGAGCTTCAACAAATCAAGCAGAGCAGCTCACCTGTGAGTTACTGACGACATGGTTAGCCTCTAGTTGGATGTTAAATGTAACACCGAGCTCGGATGAAAAGGATCTCATAGGTGACAGCGTTCCTGATGTTAGAACAATGGTTCGTACTTTGTTGTTAATATCTGAAAAGGCCTACAGGGAAACACGGAGCAAATGAGATCATCTTTTTTAAAAAGCCAAACACAGTCATTTAATTGTTGGTTCTGGTCAAGGCAAGTTTGCACTTAGGACAGAGTGAGCTTACCACAGCTGGATTTAAGCACCAAAAGTTTAGCACATTAACTCCAATCTTCTGTCGTGAATGTTTCTTATTTTTTGGTACAGCCAAGACCCCATTTTTATCAAAAACAGCAATCTGATTTGTCCAGGAGTAAGTTTGTTGAATAGCAATTTTATAATCATCTGCAAATCTAAATGTAAAGACAATGCCAATTGAATGACCAAACATAAAACAATCAAGCTACATAACATCAAACCTGATCATCGTAAAACTCAACAGCCTGCCATGCCTCTCCACACAAAGAAACCGCAGTCCTCCTCATTGGATAAACTCAGTAATTCTGACATAAATTAAGTCATGAAATCACAGAATTCAACAAATTCTTACAAGAAATAATAAAATTATCTAACTAGCTAACCTCATTAGCCACTTTCCAATTTCATTTTAAACATGACATAAACCATGGCAGAACCAGAACTCAACTTCATGCCTCTAACTTCCGACTCCAGCTCTTTGAACCCTCTACTACTTAATTGCTATTGTTACTAAGTAGAAAATGGGAATTAGGGTTCACGAATGTCAAGGACAAGTTATGCTTTCTTATTGTGTGAGAAAATAGGTAATTTTAAGGAAAGTTTAAAAAATGTTAGCTGTGGTGGTATTGTGTTCCCCAAAATATCGTGTACCTTAATAAACTTATCTGGGGTCAGAGAACAGAAAAGCCACTAGTTAGGCAGTGATAGCACACGTCTTTAATCCTAGCATTCCAGAGACAGAAATCCCTCTGGATCTCTGTGAGTTCAAGGCCACATTGGAAACAGCCAAGCATGGTGACACATGCCTTTAACCCCACAAAGCCAGCCTTTAATCCCAGAGAGTGGTGGTAGAAAGCAGAAAGATATATAAGGCGTGAGGACCAGAAACTAGCAGCATTTGGCTGGTTCAGCATTTGGCTGGTTAAGCATTCAGGCTTTTAAGCAGCAGTTCAGCTGAGAGCCAGTGGGATGAGGACACAGAAGCTTCCAGTCTGAGGAGACAGGACCAGCTGAGGAATTGGCAAGGTGAGATAGCTGTGGCTTGTTCTGTCTCTCTGACCTTCCAGTACTCACCCCAATAACTGGCCTCAGGTTTGATTTTATTAATAAGAACTTTTAAGATTCCTGCTGCAGTTAGCAAGTAAAATGATAAAAGTGAAAACTTTTCCATTTGATTTGTGTGTATGGTGGAACATGCCTGTTCTAGGTGTGTGCATGCCAGGGCACTCATGCAGACGTCAAAGGACACCTTGCAAGAGCCAGTCAGTTCTACTGTGGGTTTCAGAGATCAAACTTGGGTCATCAGTCTTGACAGCAAGCACCTTTACCTGCTAAACCACCTTACTGACCTGAATTATCAAATTTTCAAGTTAAAATCTGGGTCATGATCTTGAGTTTCTTTTCCTGAGGTTACTGAGTCAGAGTACATATGATCCCATCCCAATCTGTATCATGAAGAATCAATCTATAAAGTGCCTAGGCCTACTCAGGATAAAATGTTATTCTCAACTATGGTCTCAGGGCATTTCACCCCTGATTTCACCTCTGGAGAGATAAGATCTCAAAATCCAAGTCAGGACTCAGTAATTGTGAAGAGAATTTTATAAAAATGCTCAAATTTCATAACTATAAATCTCTGAGGTACATCTAAAAAGAGAGATAAGTAAATCAGACTTCATAACTAGAAAAATCCAAAATTCCACTCAACTGGGTGGTTCACATATATAATCCCGGCCGGCACTCAGGAAGCAAAGCAAGACAAGCTAAGGAAGGTGTTGGAAAGCCTTGGCTACACAGTGAGACCCCAAAACCTACAAAACCTAACCATAGCAAAATAAAAATTTACTTACATTAAAAAAAAGACACAATCAAAATGTAAAAAGACAACTCACAACAACATTAGTATATCTGACAGAGGATTAATATCCCAATTGCATGAATAACTACAAATCAACAATTAAAAGAAACAACTCAACTAAAAATGAACACTAGACTTTCAGTACATTATTTCTACAAAGAAGATATAGAATTGGCCAACAGGTACACAGAGTCATAGGATCATTAGTCACTAGGAAATACACATCAAAACCACGAGGAAGAATCACTTGATATCCATTAGGATGATTATTACTTTTTTTAAAGATGACCGGAGCAGAAAGAATGCCTGAGCAAGGATATTGAGAAGTTAGAACCTTAGACAATGCTAAATGGAAGGTCAGATGCTACAGCTACTGCGCAAAGACACTAAGATATTCCTCCCAAAGTGGAACAGGACTGTCACAGGATCGTCAGTTCCACCACCAGGTAAAATACACCCATCCACAGGAATGCAATGAAAGCAGACTCAAACAGCTATCTGTACACATGTATTCACAGCAGCATGATAAATGGTAGCAAGGGCAGAAACACCCGAATGCCTAACAAAAAAAAGATTAACTAAAAAATGTGGCATATGTGTGCAGTAAAATACTATTCAGCCATAAAAAGGAATGAAGTTTGATAAATGCTCTACACAGACGAGCTCTGAAAAAAAAAAAAAAAAGATACTAAATGAAGTCAGACCCAAAGAGACAAACATTGCATGCCTGCTTGTGTCTGAAGTAACTAGAAAGAACAAGCTCAAAGGAGAAATTACTAGGAACAGTAACAAGGAGAGCAACTGCTTTATACATGTAAAATCCTTGTTTGGAATGGCAAAACTTCCTGGAAATGAATGGTGCCCATGGCTCAGTCAAATGGTGTATATTTACATGACAATTTTAAAACACTCAAAAAGCCCGGAAGCTGGTACAACTCTAACTTTCAAGAGATAAACTGGGGATAAACAGTGACAGGCCTGTAACCCCAGCACTTGGGAGGTGAAGGCAGGAGGATCAAGAGTTCAAGGCTGAACTGGGCGGTGATGGTGCACACCTTTAACCCCAGCACTAGGAAGGCAGAGGCAGGAGGATCTCTGTGAGTTCCAGGCCAGCCTGGTCTACAAAGCAAGGTCAAGGACAGATGTACACAAAGAAACCCTGTCTTGAAAAACAAAACAAAGGTGCAAGGTCATCCTCTTCTGAATAGTGAGTTTGAGGCCAGCCTGAGATACATGCTGCCTCAAATAAAAACAAAACATTCAAGAAAAGAACTTTCAAATACTGGTAGATACAGAGCCAAATTACACTTAAACGAAAATGAAGATTCTTAAACTTAGCACTGGAGGACAAAAAGTCAAAGAAGAGTTAATTAAGTGTACTTATTTACTGATTTCAGTATTGATTTTCATGAATTAGAAAGACTCATTTCAATTGATCTGAGTCTGTGCCAATAAGAACAATCTATACATCTATACAGCTGTAACATTTAGATTCTCCTAGGTTAAAATGGCATTCAAAATGGCATTCATTAGGCTGATCTTTTAAATTTTCATTTATTAGTGTGTGCGTGCACATGTACACGAGTGTGTATGCACACTACAACACACATTTGGAGGTCAGAAGACAGCTTGGTAGTGTCGGTTCGCTCCTTCCACCTTTATGTGGCTCTGGGGGTGGACTCTGATTGTACAAACTGCACCTCGACCGGCCAAGCCATCTTGCTGACCTGTAGGCTGGAATGAAAACAAAACAAGCCAACAAAACAGGAGTCCTCACTTACCTGCTATTTTCTCTAAAGAGATAGTCAAGCACCATAAAGAGTCCTTTGAGCATTATTTGAGTTGAAGCACTAATAATAGGGATCTGTATTGCTTCCTCTTTACCATGGACTGATGTGACTTTTTCTTCTTTTTGAAGAACAGCTGAAAAATGTCTCTGTAAAAAATTACCATATTATTCATGAAGGGGGTGGAGAGGACGACAGAGGAAAATTCTTTGCAAAGTATAAACATAAGCCAAAATGAAGCAAGTATACATGAATGTAAAAACACAAATCATTTTGCATTTCTATTTTTGCCTCTTCACGGTGGTTAGGATGAAACTCATGCATACTAAGCATGCATTCTCTAACTGACCTACAACCCAAGCCCAGCCATGGAGTTTGGGTTTCCATGTTAGAAAATACTCCTCTGAGTCAAAGACACCTTAATAAGAGGATGCTTCAATAAAGGCATTTAGGAGGATAATTTTTTTCAGGCAGCTGGTGTGATATTTAGCATCTTTCAGAAGCAATGAACTAAATTCAAAAAAATTCCAATTGACTTTTAATAGAGTTTATGTTTCCCCAAATGCCTGAATTATATATAGGAAACAACTCTTGTAATGAGACTACCATATGACAAAGTTTATTAATATCCATTTTTGTTGCTGTTGTTTTGGTGGATGAATCCAGGTATTCAAGAATACTAAGAAGGGACAGGTGTGGTGCTGCATGCCTTTAACCCCAGCACTAGGGAGGCAGAAGCAAATAGATCTCTGTGAGCTTGAAGTTAGCCTGATCTACAAATCAAGTTCCAGGACAGCAAGAGCTATAAAGAGAATCAGCCTTTTCAGAACTCAAAGCAGTTGCCCTTGAACTCCTGAAAAACGTATCTATAGTATGGTGTGCATATTTTAATTTTCCAAATTCTGCAAAATGAAACATATCCACTTGCCAAACGTCATTTCTTTGTATACCCTTAGGGTTATTTCCTGCAGGTATGGGGATCGAACAACAAAGTTTAGGCTCAAGAATCTCTTTTGGAAAAGAAAAAGGGGGGTAGATAGGATAGGATAATAAGGTAGGATTGTTGTATTTACTTATAAACTAATTTAGCAACTATCAGTTTTTGATAAATTGCATCAATATGGATTCTTTTTTTTTTTTTTTTTGGTAAAGATTTATTTATTTATTATGTATACAGTATTCTGCTTACGCACCAGAAGAGGGCACCAGATCAAATTACAGATGGTTGTGAGCCACCATGTGGTTGCTGGGAATTGAACTCAGGACCTCAGAAAGAACAGCCAGTGCTCTTAACCTCTGAGCCATCTCTCCAGCCCTCAATATGGATTCTTGTATATTGATACAAATGTAAAATTATTCTATTCCTGTTATCTTAAACTTGTATATTGATACAAATTTGAAACTATACTTGTCATATTGTACATATGTTCTTACTTCTATTTAAAGTATTTTTGTGTATTGATACAAATGTAAAATTCTATTTGTCACACTGTATGTATGTATACAATATTTTGTATATTGACACAAATTAAGGATATTGTCATATTGCACTATACATTTCTACTTCTAATTAAGGTATTTTTGTATACTGTCACAAATTCGAGGTCATTGTACTTATATTGTACATCTGTTTATAGACTGTTTAATTTTATTATATGAAGCTTTAGTCTTTAAGTTATATAGGTTAATGAGTTACAGGTTACTAGTCACCCAGGCTTGTCATATTTATAGTCACATTAGTTTGCTTTTCTAGATATACAGAGATATATGTCAGATGGATAGGTAATCTTCAAAGACTTCATAGACCTAGAGAACATGGCATTTAATTTTGTTGACATGAGACATGACTGCTCCTTGTAGTTCCGATCTACTCCCAAGAGGATGTTGGGAATCAAAAATACTCCATACAAAATTTGTCTTCTTCTTGGCAAAAATGGCCTGCTGGGCAAAGAACTGCCCTTGCCTTGACTGCTGACAATAAGCACACTGGACAAGCAGGACACAGGAAAAGCGACTGCTGAGCCTTGCCAAGACAGAGTAGGACAGTCTTTCAAATTTTCCTGCTTCTGAAAATGGTCTCTCAGATATTCTAGGCCTGTAGCCAAAAATGGATGCCCCAGTGTTGCAGAGAAACATTGGGTGACTGTACAGGCAGCCAGCTGTTTCTGTCATACCTTGCATGTTTCGTAAGTTGCTTGCTTGTACTTCCTGCTTACTTAGGTAATATTATTTTCCTTCTCAGGTCTTTGATGGGGTTGAAGACTAGATAGTTACAGTTACAATCCTCTTATATCTTAGCTAAGAGCACATCAGGTACAAGATTTAGATTCTTTAGGATAGGACAGCTAATGAAGTAATCTCTGTAATTTGCCAATTACCTTTGGCCTGGACATTTAGTATATGTTTCTTGCTTGATGTTGTTCTGATTGGTTGTAGTTCCATTTTTGTTTATGTTATTATCTTTTCTTTCTTCTAGACAATACTTGATGATAGTTCTTATTATACATAACTTTGAATTAGGTTTAGAACCTTATTATTTAGACAAAAAAGGGGAAGTGTTATGGGAATTCCTTTAGCTTTTGGGGTATCTGACTCTGTGAGCATGGTCTTGTCTGTGAACATGATCGCTTAAAGGGGGAGTCATGCTCTCTTTTGGGATGAGATGACGGGGTCAGGTGGTGGAAAGCGGCTTGCAGTTGGTCCCCATCTACCTTAGGAAAACGGAAGCTGGATCAGCAGTGGATCTGCAGCACATCTACCTTGTTTTGTATTAGTGAGTCTGTTTCCCAATCGCACCCCTTAATATATATATATATATATATATATATCGGTGGACTCTCGTATCACAGGGACTCTACTGAGACCTACTTCAGGCCTGATAAGCAAAATTTAAATAATTTAAGGAAACAGTAAATTAAGAAAATAAAAATCCAGGAGCAGATGCATTGAAGAGTAAGTATAGGTTACTACTATCAATCATTTCACTCTTGCCCCAAGAAAGAATCCCTCAGCCTACAAATCTTCCCAGGAGGAAAAGTAAGAATACAGTTAGTGAAAAATGGAATGAAGAAAATATAAAATAAGGCACACACAAACTGGATATGGTAGCACATGCTTGCACTCTTAGCACCTGGAAGGTAAAGGCAAGGAAGCTAAAGAGTTCAGGGCCATCATTGGGTATATAGCAAGTTCAAGGCCAGATTATATTACATAAGTAAGACCTTATCTCCAAAAAAAGAAAAAAAGGAAAAAAATATATACAATATTATTTAGTTTTATTTAAAAAAAAAAAAAGAAGAAGAAGAAGAAGAACCAAGGCCGCAAGGATGGCTCAGTGGTTAAGAGCACTGGCTGCTCTTCTGGAAGACCCAGGTTCAATTCCCAGCTCCCACACAGCAACTCACAACTGTCTGTAACTCCAGTCCCAAGGGATCCAATGCCCTCTTCTAACCTCCACGGGCACCAGGCACATACATGGTGCACATACATACACACAGGCAAACACTCACATACAAAATAAATAAATCTTAACAACAAAAAGAACCCTTTCTGACATCCCTCTCCTGGGTTTAGCCCATTAAACACCAAGAAAATAGAATATTGTTAAGATATCATCAGTTTCTGCTCAAATTGACTTATAGAGTCAATGTAATCACAAACAAAACCCCAGTAAGTTAGCTTTTGGATATTGATTAACTAATTCTAAAGTTTATATGGACAGGCAAGAAATCTAGAACAGCTCACAGAATATTGGAGAGGGGCAGAGAGCTGGCACTACCCAACTCAAGACTGAACACGAAGTCACAATAGTCTAGACACTGTAGTATTTGCAAAGGAAGAAGCAGACAGATGAGTGGGGCACAACA
Organism: Peromyscus leucopus; assembly: GCF_004664715.2. Lineage (NCBI taxonomy): Eukaryota > Metazoa > Chordata > Mammalia > Rodentia > Cricetidae > Peromyscus > Peromyscus leucopus. The sequence goes on from NC_051086.1 coordinate 69,576,151, forward strand.
GAAATCCTGGAAATAACCCACACAGATACAGCCAATATCTCCAACACAGAAACAGAGATAACCAGCGGAGAAGGGAAACCCTTGCCACACACAGTGATGGATTAACTGCACATCACGCTGACTCGACCTTACAAGTTCCTCAAAAACAACTCAAAATGGGTCACCTAAAGTAAACTGGAAGACATATAACTTCCATAAAACAGGAGCAAATCTAGAGTTGGTGATGAGTTCTTAGATATAAAACCTAACATGTAACTGGAGAGGAAAATAAAAGGTAAGATAAACTTCATTGAAATTAAAAATCTTCTACTCTGTGTAAGATACTGTCAATGAGATGAAAAAGCAAGGCACAGACTGGGAAAATATAATTGTAAACACTTATCTAATCGAGCATTTGTATTCAAAATACATGGAAAACTCGGAAAATGCAACACAAACTGAAGAGTGAGCACGAGGTATAAAACCACCTCAGCAAACACACCGGTTGTTTTTTGTCAACCTGACACAACCTCGACGTATCTGGGAAGAGGGGTCGTAACTGAGAGAATGCCTCCATCAGGTTGCTCGCAGGTGAGTCTGTGGTGCATTTTCTTGATTAGTGACTGATGCGGGTGGGCCCAGCTCACTACCAGGTGGACCACATCTGGGCAGGTGGTGCCAGGAGGTGTAAGAAAGCCGACTGAGTAAACCATGAGGAGTAAGTCAATAAGCTGAATTTCTCCATAGCCTCTGCTTCAGTTCTGCCTCCAGGTTCCTGCCTCGGCTTCCCTCAATGAACTGTATAATTGGGATATGTAAGCCTTTCTACTCAAGTGGCTTTTGGTCATGGTGTTTTATCACAGCAAGAGAAACCCTAACTAAGACCAAAGAACTTAGACAGATGCCAAGTGAACAGATAAAAAGAGACTCAATATTCTGCCTTCAGGGAACTGTAAATTCAAAGACAGTGAGAAGCCAAGCTTAGTGGCTTGTCCTGGAATCCTAGCACTTGGGAAGTACAGGCAGGAGGATCAGAAGGTCAAGGCCAGACTGAGTTACACTGAAAACCAAAGAAAAGAAAAACAGAAAGAAGTCAGATATCACTATGTAGACAAGCAATAAAATGGCTAAAATTCCAAATGCTCTCAACTTCAAATGCTGATGAAGATGTGAAGCAACAGGAATCCAGGGAAAAGCAAATGGATGCAGACAGTTTAGAAAACAGTTTTTTTTTTTTTTTTTTTTTTTTTTTTTGAAGCTAAATGTACTCTTACCATAGAACTCAAACATTATGCATCGGAGCATTTCCTCAGAGTAAAAGCCATATCCACACAAAAACACAAGGACATACATTTATAACAATTTGATTCATAATTGTCCCAAACTGGGAACCACCAATATGTTCCTCATCAGTGAGCAGATAAACAAACCGTGATCTACACAGGCAATGAAATATTTTCTAGTGACAAAAAGAAATGAGGTAATAAGCCATCAAAAGTTATAGAGAGTACACAGGTCCTGGGTCTGTGCATCACATACACTCTACATGGAAGGAGCTTAACCACGTATTGCTACAGGAAATTCTACATACAGTATGATTCCAATTATATGGCATTTTAGAAAAGACAGGACTATGGAATCAGAAATCAGTGCTTGCCGAAAAGTTTCAGATGCGTGTCAAATGGTACAGCAGAGGTATGAAGAGGTACAATATAGAGACTGTTTTAGGATAGTGAATGTATTCTGTATGATGCCATCATGGTGGACGACTAGGCAAAACCCAGTTGAACTATACAACATGGAGAGTGATTTGTCAGGAAACCTGTGGACTTTGGTGACAATAACACATTAGTGCTGATTCACCAATTGTAACAAGTATATCCCATGACTCTACTCTCAATAGGCAGGACTGGTGTGTGTGTGTGTGTGTGTGTGTGTGTGTGTGTGTGTGTGTGTGTGTGTGTATGTATGTATTGTGGGGGCTAGGATGAGACTATAATGAGAATTCTGAGCTTTTTGTTCAAATTTTCTTTATATTTGAAACTGCTCTTAAAAAAATAAAGTCCCTCAGTTTAGATAATTAAATAGAAACAACAACAACAAAATATTCTTATCCTCCAGCTACAGGGGGGACCGAGTCTTGAGATTATGATAAAAGTATGGACCCTCTATCCAGAAGAATGTGCAAAAGCAATACTCGCAATGAGGTTCCTAAAGGTCTAACCACCTCTCCACGAATTTCCAATCTCTATTTCAGTACACAAAATATGAACTTTCCATTTTCTGAAATTTTAAGTATTATAACTGACACAAAACATTCACAACCTAAAAATATTGGTTGCTTTTAGCTCTGGGTAAAGAATAACCCCTTTAAAGTGTTATTTTTTTTTTTCAAGCTAAATAATACTTTATTTGTGTCATTATCTAATGATTATCAGATTTAGATAAGAAATTTTTAAAGCAACTTTTAAGCTGTTAGTTTTTAAAATTCTGAACTTTTTCCTGGATGTGTTAAGGTTTTTTTTTTTTTTTTTTTTAATCACTCCTAAATGACATATAGTTGACTAAATGAATGTCATGGGGAGGTAAAAGATCTTACCTGCAAAACGGGAAAAGTAGCATTGGTAATGCCCATTCTGTACAAATTTAAGAGCATTTCATTTCCACTCCAAATTTTACAAGACGATTCATAGTCCCTTTCTACAAGATGTTCAGAATTTGTTTCTAGCCAACTAGAACAAAAACAAAAAAAATTCTGTCAACCAGTGTTACCCCTAGATGTATTACCTCAACAGAACTGGAAAATTATTACTGTCATATATGGGTTTGTATACATTCCTTGAAGTTGTTAGGACATAAGCATGGATTTATACACCTCTAAAATGAACATTTCATACTGTAAAATAATCATTTACATAAGCATAAGTAATTTTATTAAGAAAGAAACAAGTGTGAGACTTTTTGTGGATTCACAGTGCTTTACTTACATCACAGTGCTTTACTTACATGATAAGGTGTTCATATCAAATCCCATTAAAAATAAATGCAAAACAAATATTTATGCTCCATATTAACAACAAAAGAATTATTTGAAAATATATAAATATATTTACTGATATGTACACTCACTTAATAACTGCTTGAATGCCAATTTTATACCAAAGATCCAAGTAGAAGTTGTTATGACAGTACACAAAATAAGCAAAATCCTTATTCTTATGAAAATTAAAGTCTACTAAAAGGAGCCAGAAATAAACACAGCAACAAATACCTAAGAAAGGAAATATCAAGGCAAAAGATAAAACTCAGGGGTAAAGTGCTTGCTTAGCATCCATCAGGCCATGGGTTCAATTCCCACAGCACCACAGGATGGAGCAGTGCTAAACACAAAAATAAAGTTCATCACAAGTTGGTAGCTACTTTAATTTGAATGTCTGTGATACTCTCCTAGAAATGATTTCCTAACAACTGAATGCAGAAAAGTGGCCAGTCCCAGGAGGGATAATTTAAAAAAAAAAAAATGCTTCAAAACAGAAGGAATAGTTGGTGCAAAGTTAACAAGCTTTGCTCCTTTGAGGGCCTGAAAGAAAACCAGTATGGTCATCACCATGGGCAATCATAGATAATGGTACAAACAACACTAGAGGGATAAACTGGAGTCATAGTGTTTAGATCAAGGATAAGAAATGTGGGCTCTATCCAAAGTTTGAAAATAGAGTTTTAAATAAGAATGTGGGTATTTTAAGAGTTTAAAGGATGATTCCAACTCCCAAGGCAGAATGGATTATAGGAGAAAGAAAAGAGTCATACTAGGAAGCTATCACAAAATTCTAGATCACCATAGACAGAGTGGGAAAAAAAAAACATGGATTTGGGACACGCTGTACAACTGGCACCTGTAAGACTTAATGACTAGCTGGTTGATGAGGTGAAGCATGATCAAAGACGATATTCAGATGTTTGATTTGAGGAACTGACAGGCTCTGTTTGGATGTGAAAGACTGAATGTGGAGAGTGAGGAAACAGTAGAGGAAACAGAGGAACTTTATTCTGGATTTAAAGTTGAAATACAGTGGTTATCTTAACAGATATCTATCCATCTATCTATCTATCCATCCATCTATCTATCTATCTATCTATCTATCTATCTACATATATATAAAATAACTGACTATGCAAATCATACTCCAGAGAGAGGTCAGAATTAGAGACATAGATTGAGGCCTCAGCAGTCCTGTACATAATAGGCAACCCCACAGCTCTCAAAGTGGGTTACAACCCCATATGGAGTTCAAGAAACTGAATACAGAAGTTGTGAAAACTTTGGTAACAAGTAAAGGACCATACAGTGGCCAGAAACTAACTCAAAATCAAGCACAAAGAATTCAAGGCATGAGAAGGGGAAAGAGATGGCTGTGGTGGTATTGTATTCCCCAAAATATTGTGTACCCTAATAAACTTATCTGGGGTCAGAGAACAGAAAAGCCACTAGATACTTAGGATAGGCAGTGGTAGCACATGCCTTTAATCCTAGCATTCCAGAGGCAGAAATCCATGTGTTTAAGGATACAGCCAAGCAAGGTGACTCATGCCTTTAATCCCAGGGAGTGGTGGTAGAAAGCAGAAAGGTATATAAGGCGTGAGGACCAGAAACTAGAAGCATTTGGCTGGTTAAGCTTTTAGGTTTTGAGCAGCACAGTTCAGCTGAGAGCCATTCAGATATGAGGACACAAAGGCTTCCAGTCTGAGGAAACAAGATCAGCTGAGAAGTTGGCCAGGTGAGGTTAGCTGTGGCTTGTTCTGTCTCTCTGATCTTCCAGTGTTCACCCCAATACTTGGCTCTGGATTTGATTTTATGAATAACTTTTTAAATTCCTGCTACAGATGGTTTAGTGGCTGGTATTGGTGTGCACAAGTACAAGGTTCTTAAGCAATTATGGAAGGACACATCTGTAACCCTGGAGCTGGGGTGGCAGAGATACACAGATCCCAGTAGCTAGCCAAACTGGTAAGCTCTAAATTCAGTGACAGATCATCTCAAAAAATAAGGTGGAGAGTAACCAAGGAAGACAGTCATTAATCATTTACCAAAAACACACACACTTGTAAGTGCACGTACACACATAAACCACACACAATAAACATAAAAGGATTAATTAACTAATTAAAATCAAGGTGTTTCCGGCAGCACTTGCCCACGCTGCACTGTGTGACTTTACGGCAGTGCGGACTAAGAACACACAATGTGCATCTTTGCACTGCTCATGCCGTCATGCAAAGCCATTAACACCGCCGTGAAACTTCTCAGAGCCAAGAGCACTACACCTTAAAGACTGTGGCATTTTTAAAGATTTCAGAAACACAATAGTCTAATTAAGAAAAATAAACATTTTTAGTACTTTTCTACCTTTATTTCTTAGCATTTAAGTATTTGGATCATATTGTGTTAAATATTTGATTTTAAAAGTCCCATTTGAGTTACTACTTGGAGTTTCATGACAAACTGTTCAATGAATTTTGGCTTGGGATTAGAACACAATTTCCACCAGTTTAGAAATGCTGTTAAATATACTCTGCCATTTGAAGAACTGGAAGGAACTGAGGAACTGGATATCCAGTGCTACATATAAATGTGAAGCGGTGTTCTTGGCACAGATGACTATAAATCAAACTATAACTCAACTCTGAAAAATGCTGAAGATGGGCCAGTTGGATAGCTTAGCTGCCACCACACCCAATGACAAGAGTTCAATTCCCAGAACCTACATGGTGGAAGGAGAGAATAGACTCCTGAAAACTGTCCTCTGATCTACACACGCACACACACACATAAAATGAAAGAATTTTTAAAAGTTGAAGATGTTTTATGTCTTACATTATCAAATATTTAGCCAACATTTAATTTTTAATGTAAAAACAAACACATCCACCTTATTAGCATAGAAATTTGCTTTTGTCTTTACAAATTAGTAAAATTATAAGAATACCAAAGAAATGTTTTAAAGTATTTCTTTATGGTTTATTAGACAAAAAGGGGTCATGAGTGGAAAAACTTTAAGAAGCCCTACTCTGGGCTATATTTCTAGGTTACATAATTGAGCCGAATAAAGAGCTAGAAAAGAAATCAGGCCCCAGGACCAGGTCCTCAGGCATTTCATCATTTAGACATCAAACAACACTAAGGAAGAATGTAAGAAGAAAACCAGAGACCTCATAGAAGCTAAGGCAAAAATGCTTTTCAGGGATGGAAAGATGGTTAATGGGTAAAGGTGTTTGCTATCAAAGTTGGTGACCTGAGTTCAATCCCTGACACTCACACGGTGGAGAGAACTGACTCCTACAAGTTGTCCTTTGAGCCTAGTTATATATACTGCCATGAGTGCACACACAAACACACACACTAATTACATTTTTAATTAAAAATGAATGAATAAATAAAGCATTTGCCATGAAAGCCTAATGACTTGAGTTTGACCTGCAAAACCCACAGTAAAATGAGAAAACTAACTCCCAAAAGTTGTCCTCTGATTTCCCCATACATACTACATTACGCACACACTTATATGCATACATATATACCAAACACAAAAACACTAATAATAAAGATTTTAAAATGCTTTTCAAGAGGCTGTTCATCAATGGCATCCAACCTTACTGAGATGTTAAGATAACAGAAAAGCCACTGGATTTGGTGGCAGATCACTTGTGTCCTTGACAAGAACAACACCAGGATGGATGAAGAATGTAAAATGAAAAAAGAGAATCAACTGTGGACTACAAATTATGTTGTGAAATAAAAAATGACAAAATTCTACCTGGAAAAAGATACTCTGAACAGAACAAGCAAGACCAAGTACTTGTCACCTGATAATGAAAACATGGTGATCGAGTTCTATGCCTGGAACCCATGTAAATTAGGAGGAATAGAACCAACTCTTCCAAGTTATCCCTCTGACCGCCACACGCGCCCCCAATACACATACCACAGAGAAATCAGTGTGTGTGTGTGTGTGTGTGTGTGTGTGTGTGTGTGTGTGTGTGTAGACAAAAGTGGGTAGAGATCAAGGGCTCTTCAATTCTTACTGTATGCAGAAGGCTGATTCCCCATTATATGATGAGCTTCTATACACCAACGAGAGAATCATAGCAACAAGATCAAGAAAAATGTCAATAAGTAGTTGATACAAAAGGAACCTACAAACTGCCCTTAAGGATGTTTCATTTCTTTCATATTGAGAGAGATATCATTGAAAACTACTCTGGGATGTCACTTTTTCATATATCAAGGTCAAACAAAATACACTGTCAAATGAAAAGTCAAATGCAATAAATACTATGTATAGTATGCCATCATTTGGGGAAAAATGAGAATCAAGAGAGTTTATCTATATTGACTCATACACACACACACACACACACACACACACACACACACACACAAAAAAAAAAAAAAAAAAAATGTCCTCCCTGAACAACCTTGTTTAGGAGAACAAGGACTAAACAAATAAGGGGTTGGATGAAAGGTAGTTTTTACTAAATATGTGTAGAGTATGTTCAAACAATGTGACTGTACACTTAAATTTTTCAATGTATACAATGAGGAAAACAGAAAATGTCACAATGCATGCAATGAGATGTAGTCAGAAAACTTTTAAGATAACATGATTCTAGAATAAAGTAGGAGAGAGAAATTAATGTAATTTTTAGTAAAATCTGTACTAAATCTATTTTGTAAAGTACTGAAATCTCCCCATTAATTAAAACCCACCAAGCTAGAATCAGACTTGGACAGGAGGATGATGTAATAAAGAAAGCCAGGAAGCACCAGAGAGTTGGCACAGCAGTTAAGAGCACTTGCTGCTTGTGCTGGTTGGTTTTATGTCAACTTGACACATGCTAGCGTCATCTGAGAGGAGGGAACCCCAATTGAGAAAATGTCTCCATAAGATCAGGCTGCAGGCAAGCCTGTAGAGCACCCATTGTGGTAGTACCATCCTTGGGATGGTGGTCCTGGGTTCTATAAGAATGCAGACTGAAACCGGGCGGTGGTGGCGCACGCCTTTAATCCCAGCACTTGGGAGGCAGAGCCAGGTGGATCTCTGTGAGTTCAAGGCCAGCTTGGGCTACCAAGTGAGTTCCAGGAAAGGTGCAAAGCTACACAGAGAAACCCTGTCTCGAAAAACCAGAAAAAGAAAGAAAAAAAAAAGAATGCAGACTGAGCAAGTGTGGTGGTATTCTAATTGTACTGAAATGTGATTTTGATTGTATGTTAATAAATAAAGTTGCCCGGGGGTCAGAGCTATTAGAGCCATAGACAGAGTGTGGCAGTGGTGGCACACGCCTTTAATCCCATAGATCTCTGTGTGTTCAGGGATACAGCCAGCATTGGAGACATATGCCTTTAAGACCTAGGGGGCTGTACATTCAGACAGTGATGAGGCAGTCACGTGTTTGGGTTTACAACCAATGAGAAGGCAGAACAATAATACTATAAAAAAGGCGTACGGACAGGAAGTAGCCCTCTTTCGGGAAGCTGGGACACCACAGGCGGAAGGGTGAGATTTTAGCTCTGAGCTCTGACCTCTCGGCTTTCTCTTTTACATTGTTTCTGTGTTTCTTATTTAATAAGACGGTTAGTTACATCTACAAGCAAGCCAGTAAGAAGCCCCCTCCCCCATAACCTCTGCATCAGCTCCTGTCTCCATGTTTCTGCTGTTTAAGTTCCTGTCCTGGCTTCCTTCAGTGATGACTATATTGTGGAAGTGTAAGCCAAATCAACCTTTTTCTCCCCAACTTGCTTGTTGGTCATAATATGTCACTACAGCAACAGAAACCCTAACAAGGACACTATTCTTGCCTGGGTTTGATTCCCAGCACCCACATGGTGGTTCACAACCATCTATAACTCTAATCCCAGGGAATCTAATAACCTCTTCTGACCTAAGTGGGCACTCATGTGGTGCATTTACATAATTCATGCAACCAAAACACTCATACACATGAAATAAGAAAATAAATCTAAAACAAAAGACTTTGACCCAGAATTTGAATCTTTAAAACTTCCTTTTCTTTTTTTTTAAGATTTTACTCATTTTTATATGCATTGGTATTTTACCTGAATGTGTGTCAGTGTGAAAAAACTGGAGTTACAGATGGCTGTGAGCTGCCATGTGGGTGCTGGGAATTGAACTCCGGTTAAGTGCTCTTAACTGCTGAGCCATCACTCCAGCCCGAATTTAAAATTCTTAATTTCTGTTATTTAATTATTCTACTGGATTTAAAATGAGTTCTTGAAATTATTAACTTTTAGAAGTCGTTACTTTCATTAGACTTTTGAATAAGACAGAAAGTATGACTAATTTTTAAAAAAAAAAAGTTAAACTAGTGAAGAACAACCCATTCCCCAAATACCCTGGTTAGTCAAAGTTTACTAACTTACACCTGTGTATGTATATGTATCTGTGTGAATATATGCCACATGTGTTCAGGTGCCCAAGGAAACCAGAAGAAGGTATTAGATCCCCTGGAGTTGGAATCATAGGTGATTGTGAGCTGTGATGTGGGTGTTGGGCAAGAAGAGCAAACACTCTCAACCACTGAGTCATCTTAGTCCCTAAGTTTACTAACTTGAAAATACCCTGACGTAACACAGAAAGACAAACAATTACACTGACAGACAACAATTCTTACTTAATGAGGTTATAGCACACATCTCGTAGGGGCTCATGGCTTTTCTTCCTTACATTACTGTTGACCAAACTATCTAGCTCATCCCGTGCAAACCTAAGCTGAACTTCTGTTACACTGTAGCTTGCTGATTCCCGAGCACACTCTTCAATGTTATGCGCTTCATCTAAAATGATAACTTGCTCCTTCAGCTTTATATCCATCTGTAAGATAAAATAATTTTCTATTAAAACATTTGACAAAATAAATTTAACAGCAGCAGGCAAAAGATTTCATTTGAAAGTTCACAATGTAGGCCAATATTGCTTGTGCAAGTTGCATTAAAGAACTGATACCCAAGCCTTAAAACAACGTCAGAAGCACTAATATCCACCAGATACCTGTTCTATACCATAGAGCTCACCATTTTCACGCTGAGAACACTTGGCAACCAACCTCTCAATGAGCATGTGCCTATCAACTGAGCATGGATGAAGGTACCACTGGCTACAGAGGTATACAATTATACAGTAAAGAAGCATTCAGTACAATTTTACACTGACTACCAAACACTCTCTCTCTCTCTCTCTCTCTCTCTCTCTCTCTCTCTCTCTCTCTCTCTCGCGCGCGCGCGGTGCTGTGGCTAAGCACGGGGCTTCAGGCTTGCTATACAAGCACTCTAACAAATGAACTGCGTCCCTACCCCTGAGCAGAAAACCTTTAGAAGGGAAACAAGAATGCAGATTCAATGATTCCTAAAAAACTAACATGAAGTAGCACAGTATATGTCCATCTCCTTTGTACCTGACCTATGACCCTTTATCTTGAACACTGCTCTTCTCCAGTGTGATGCTGTTGAGACTACTAATCTGCAGATCAAGTGACATCTTGTCTCTCACAGTAAGGGTAAAATAAAGCTCAGAACCAGGCTCATCAGTTAAAGTATTCCAAAGTTCTGTGGTTAGAAACTGGGTCAGATTTAGGAATAGATATGCCATCCAAGCTGGGCCAAACAGAGTAACTGGAGGGATGCATGCACGCTCATGTTCTTTCCTCCAGACTGGCTAACTGCTTGTGGTTTTCTTTGGTCCCGCAAGAACAGGACTTCCTAAGAACGAAGCCATCATAATGAAGAGAAAGCCCACTATTTCTGTTTAAGCTCTTTTCAAGTTAGGTTTGTGTAACTTGCGATTGAAAATCCTGAGTAGTGAAATAAGGGGATTGTATTAAAGTAACCTCCAATAAATTATTTTGAGAAAGTAATAACATGCACAAGTCTGGGAGTGACTAAAAAAAAATGGAGGAGAAACAGATTGAGGTTAAAAGGCAGGGATTCCGAGGAGGACAGGAGCAAGGCAGAGCATTTCAGCAGGTGTCATCTAAACAGAAACACAGGAATCCCTAAGCAGTTCTAAGGCGTACTCAAGGGTTCCACTCGGGAGTTTTAGTAAAGGCTGAAAGGGCAGTTCTATGTCAGACTACTGAGCATCTTGAAGATGGAACTCCACCCAGAACAAAGGGAGAAATACATTTTCAAGGAGGAGGATGACAGAAGGAAAGTAACATTAGGAAGGCTACCATCATTAACACTGTTGTATCTGGTGCCTAATTCAGAGCTAACCAATAAACGGTACAGCAGCAGAGAGCAGTGGGATGGCAGTAAATAAAATGCCTTATTGAGGCTGGAGAGAAGGCTCAGTGGCTAAGTGGACCTGGGTTCAATCCTCAACACCCACATGAGGGCTCAAAACTGTAACTTCAGTTTATGGGTGATCCTCACACATATGCTACATTTTGGCAAACACTCATACACATGAAATATATGAAAGTGTAAATGCCTATTAATTTTGAACTTAAAAAGCTGGAGCTGGAGCTATGACTCAGTTGGCAGAGCGCTTGCCTGGCATTCATGAAGCCCTGGGTTTGACTCCTAGCACCACAAACGCTGGCTACGGTGTCGTGCACCTGAACTCCTGACACGTGGGCAGGAGAGGCAGGAGGACCAGAAGCTCAAAGTCATCCTCAGCTATGTAACACGTTCAAGACTGATCAGGGCTACACGGAACCCTGTCTCAACAACAACAAACCCAGAAAGAAACAGAACGCTAACATGAACTGTACAGTCACACCTAAGAGAGCAGTAACTGGCTACGCCAAATTGTTTACCCTTTGTCTTACTATAGCAATTATAGTCTCTATAAGAACAGGGCAAATAAATAAAATGTTAAAGTTCACTACTGAAAAATTCCCAAAGCACAACTTTCATGGTACATATTCTCTTAACGTAAGAGAATATGTTCTCTTCAAAACAGTTATTTTTTTTTCCCCAGAGAAAAGTTTTTAAATAATTCTTAACCCCATGAATGAAGAGAACAATGGTTATGTAATGGTCTTCAATGGGGACAATTTTACTCCCCCGGGGAAATTTGGACATTTGGCAATGTCTAGCGATGTCTCTGACAGTGACAACTGTCAGGGTTCTATTGGCTTCTCAGAGATAGAACCGGGGATGCCACAAAGCATCACAGGCAGCCCATCCCAGCCAAGTGACTCGGTCAAGTCTGAGGGACACACTACAGTTCCGTTTCGGTCAGAGCTGTAACTGTTTATGACTTTGGAAATTAAAATAACTGGGTTTGGAAGTCAACTCTTAATTCACCTTAGGACATGTTTTCATTGCTCTGTTTCCATCAATTCAATACAGAGAAAAATAGGCATAAAACATCTTAAAAGCTTTTACATTCATCACTTCTATCTCCTAAGTGGGGAGAGCTCTAATTTCATATGTACTCACACTTTCCCTTATTTGTGCGTCCAAGAGGTAGTTATAGGGACAAAAGATTATGTCAGCATCATCTATCAGCTCCCGAGCTGTGTAGTAGGGACATGCCTTCAGTTTCCTCCCAAGGCTGACAAGCTCTTCTATGTCCCAGGCCTTGGACATCCCCTGAAGAGACTGCAATGTCTGCTGATTACTAATTTTATGGACACCATGATAAAAATAGCAGGATTTTCCCTGAAAAAAAGACAGACATAACTGAAGTATGAGCCAACTTTGGAATAGAATTAATAAAGTAAGATTATCCCAGAACCTTAAAAAGATTACTAGAACCAGAAGCTAAGATTTTATAGAGAAAATGAATACTTCTATATGTATAATCGCAACCTTATCTTCCTGCCAAGACATAGGGATGTTACCATGTTACCCATTTGACTTTGAACTCTTGGGTTCAAGTGATCTTCCTGCTTCACCCTCCCAAGTAGCTGGAATTACAGGCAATATTCAAAACCATTTAAAGAAACTGTAGTAGTTGGCTCAGAATGAGAAAGAACTCTCAATACAAAATAAACGAGAAAAACATTCTTCAACTGTTGCCATGCTGTTGGCCATGATGCATTTCTGGAAGGATGGACAAAGAAACGGTGTCTCTTGTTGCTTTTAGAACAGAATTAGGTGACAAGCCTAGGGAGAAAATTTCTATTGCTCTCTTGTCTCTTTTCAAATTTAAGCCACGTGACAATATTAGAAGTAAGGAAACAAGAAAGGGAGAGGAGAGAAAAAAGGGAAGAAGGAGGAAATAAAGAAGGACCATCTTGGGGGGAAAATAAAGAGGGATACTACTCATAAAACACAAGAGTACCCCCCAAATTCCAAATTATATTATTCAAAACATATACTATTAACATCTTCGTGTATCTCAAATTTCTTCTATATACATGTATAGAAAGTTACATCTCAGCCAGGCGGTGGTGGCGCACGCCTTTAATCCCAGCACTCGGGAGGCTGAGGCAGGCAGATTTCTGTGAGTTCGAGGCCAGCCTGGTCTACAGAGTGAGTTCCAGGAAAGGCGCAAAGCTACACCCTGTCTCGAAAAAACAAAAAACAAAAAAAAAAAAAAAAAAAAAAAGTTGCATCTCTATAAAATGTCCCACTACTAAGATAAAAACAAAGTGCTATCAGGAAAATCTCATTTCGCTGCTGCTCATACATGTACACTGAGTTACTGTGCCAGAACTGAACTTGTTTCCTCCACACCAGGCACTTAGACGGTCCCCATGCTCGTAAGGCAAGCACTTCAATAGCTGAGCCATCTCTGCAGCTCCATCTCTGCGTATTTTAAAGGTGAAAAACACAATCTGGTTTTGATTTGTACTGTTTATAATTTCTGTCCAGGTATAACATGTCTTTGAATGAACAGCCTTGTGTGTGTGGCACTCACTGGACTCTGAGTCTAGGGCCTGACGTACTCAGGGCAACCACTCTACCACGGAGTCACCATCTCCAGTCCTTGTATGAACATTCAACGGAGGGTCCACAGTGATTCCTGTTTCTTTGCTGCTATCTACTAATGTCTTTGCTATTATGTTGTTGGAAGTAAAAAAAAATATAAGTATTAATAAGAAATTAAAATTTTGATAACTCACTCCAAGTATGAATATGTCATATATCATATATCAATTTTAACTGTATAAAAGCAGAGGCAAGAGACATGTCTCAGTGTTAAGAGTACTTACTGCTCTTGCAAAAGACCTGGGTTGGTTCACAGCACACACATGGCAACTCACAACCACCTTAACTCTAGTTCCAAGCCATGTGATGCCCTCTTCTGGCCTCCACACATGTAGTGTGCATTCAGGCTCATGACAATATACACACATTAAAAAAAAAAAAATCCAAGATGCATAAAATTAGCCCGGCATGGTGGCAGTGCCTGCAATCCAAGCACGTGGGGGCCTGAGGCAGGGGGATAGTAAGTTTAAGGTCTACTGAACTCCATAGCAACATTCCCAACTAAAATAATAAGTTAATTAAATAGGCGAATGAATGAGGGGGCCCAAATTACCCAAGGTCAGAGAATCTGAGCTTGCTTTGCCCAGCAGGGCTACATAATGGGATGATTTGACCATGGGCATGTTTACCAGGTGTTTGGAAGGGTCTACACTTGGCTGTACATTGTGCTTTGATCTTGCAAGGGGGAGATCTTTTGCCTCTCCCCTGAGCATATTATAAAAAGCCTTTTTGAATAAGCTTCTAAGCTGTTGGGTATTGATCCAGGCCCTCCTGAAGCTATACTGTGTCTCCTCATTGTCTAGGTCTATCTGATATTTCCTCACTCCTCTTTCCTCCAACTAAGAACCTTTTGATAGGTAGGAACAGGTCAGAGCTGGTCTCCCACAGACTCCCACAAAAGAATAGATAAAATATATGAAACTAACAGTCACATTACAAAAACATTTAACAAAAGTTTAAGCCTTGAGTAATAAAAGTGCTAGAAGCTTTGAATAATGGGCAATTTGCCATAACCTCAAAATTCTGATATTTATCATCAATGTACACTGATAATAAAAATTAGATACATGGCACAGAGTTTTATAGCAAACAAAACAAAACAAACAAACAAAAAAAAACCTGTAGCTAAACTCAATTTCTATGACCAACAGCAGACATGTTAAGTAATTTTTTTAAAAGATACACCCTTTTTAAGGCCAGGTACAGTGGTACATGCCTTTAATCTCAGCACTCATGAGGCAGAGGCAGGAGAATCTCTGAGTTTGAGTCCAGCCTGGCCTACAGAGTAAGCTCTAGGCTAGTCAAGGCTACATAATGAGACCTTGTTTCAAAGCAAACCAAATGATACATCCTTTTAAGTGAGTGTGCCCTTTGTTGGGTTCTCTAATGATGTTATAATGAGAAAGATAATCACCAAATGTGTAAAAGTATGACTAAGTTTGTGTAAAGTGCCCTTGCTTAAAGAATAAATATGCATATACACTCTAGTAATGTTTTTTAAATGTTCTGACAAAATACACAGATAACTGTACAGTGTTTTCCGTGAAGGGTTAGAGGACAGAAGGAGCTGGATGACAGGACTTGTCATAACTGGGCTAGCTCTGACTCTTCTATCCATGTACGTGAGTTACTCTGTGTGTTACTTTCTTTCTTTTCTTTTCTGGGTGAGGGGAGAGCGGGCTCTTCTTATGCAGCCACCTAGCCTTAAATCTGCAATCTTGCACGAGCCTCCAAGGGCTGGGATTACCAGTGTGCACCCAATACCCAGATATTTTTCTTTAAAAAAATAAAAAAGGGATTACTTATTTTTACTTTATGTGTGAATGTGTGTTGCCTGCATGTATGTATGTATATACCTGGTGGCCTAGATCCTCTAGAACTGGAGTTACAGACGGTTGTGAGCTGCCATGTGGTGCTGGAAATTGAACCATGATCCTCTGGAAGAGCAAGCAGCTCGTGTTCTTCTAACCTCTGAGATGTCTCAGCTGCTTCATTTGAATTTTTAAAAAACAAGATAGTCTATATCTACAACTTTTGAAAGAATTTGCCTTCCAGGCTCAACTTCAATTTTCTTTTCTTAATTTAAACAAAAAAATAATTTTAACAGACTGTCTTTCCAGTATGGAGGGCGCTTTAAAAGAAACTGTGAACAAAAACACATGTACCTTCAGATCAAGCCAAATAATCAGAAAGTTTACCCTTTAAGGGCTCTTAGAACGACAGTTCTGTGCAGACTGATAGTGAAGCCCAAAGCTCATCCCTTGATCCATGTAACAGAACCCAGGAGGGCGTCTGTCGGCTAGAGTATTATCACACTTTAAACTCTTTTCCCTCAATGTCAGTTATCTATTTATCGTTTCTCTTTGGTAAACCAGCCATAGTAAACACAGACACCTATGGTGACTTTGTAATTGGTCCTCATTACAATACCAAATTACTCTGAGGGCTTGGGAACAAGAAAGAGCATTCGTGTGCACCCAGGAGCTAAGCACTCTGACATGGAGCCAGGACACAGCACGCCACATGCAGCTATCTTTGCTTACTTACATCACTAATATTCAAAAACAAAACAGTTGTTCATTTCAAGCCAATGGAAAGTTCTGAACATCCAAGTCTACTAAATTATTTTACATGATCCAAACTTCTGAGAATAGAATAAAGATCAAACACAAACAGTCCTGCAGGATTCTAGAACATTATATAAAATAAGACTATTTGCCTTAAATTTTTTCATTGCTGTTACCAATATATTTTAACTCATATATTTTCTATAAATGCATAGTAATTTTGCCAAGAACAAGTGAAAAAACGTTTTAAAAATATATAATGACGATGGCAGCCAGCATTTGAGTTTAGCAGAGCAGTTAGTCACTCACGGGAAGAGGTTTACTTAAACATGGTATTTGCAGTTTACCACAAAAACCTTTTCCTTGGGCACCTTTAAAACATATGCAGTGAATAGATTCCACAGCATTCTTCAGCTATTTAGAAAGAACTTAAACGGGAACCAAAACACCATAGAATTTCAATAGTGGTTTTGAGTGAATGATTTTACATTCTCTTCTTTACTCTGAACAAGTCACTCTAGCTCATTCACTGAACCCCTTACTTACACTACATAAAGCTAAATAGCTATTAAAATATGTCTTGAATAGGCATTAAAAAAGAAAAAAACCCGAGTAAAGTCTCATCTGGTTAAAATAAAAAACCCGAGAAAGGAAAAACAATGAAAGATCATTCATTCATATTCTACGGTAGTTGATCAGTGGAACAAAGCTCTTGGGACTGTCAGTCTTTTGTGTAGAATCACCTCTGATAAAGTAATAGGAAGACAAAAAAAATTCAAAGTACACTACTATCATTGTTCACTTTATATACCGATTCACTGACTATTTCGGAGTACAATCTCATACTTACAACTTCAAAGTTTCAAGCAAATTAGCTACACCAAACACAGACTCCCAAAATAATATTGTCCAGTATTAAAATGGTGTCTATAAAAGCATGTCTTCTCTCATTCTACCCGTCCTAAAAATTCATACCACTCCAATTTCCCTAGAAAAAATGTAAAACCATGTATAACATAGTTTTAAACTTAACAATCTCATATAATGTTTTTAAAAAAATTGTACTAATTAGAACTATAAATTATAATAATCATGTATTTCAATATTAAAAATTTCAAAATTTGCTCAGTTTAAACTATCTTGAAGTTTTTAAATATATAAAATACGATGATTAGATCTAATTAGATAATACTCTTAAAACATTTTTATCCCCTCAGCTGACATCACTCATGTGCAACTATTTTGGGTAGACGGATTTAAAAGAAAAACATTACATACGAATACAACAGAAATTAATGTCATGGAATTAAATATCTATAAGTTTTAAAAACCAAAATCTATCAGTTTAAATATGAATTAAGATTTTCTTATGGTAAAATATTTTTCAAGAAATATCAAAGCTAGCAATTAATTTGGTTTTCATATTACTTAATGATCACTAGAAAAATACAAAGAACACGTATCAAGAAATTTCAATCTTTTCAGCCTTGTTTTTTTTTTTCTCTATGTCAAAGTAACTTTACTCACCTGTTTTCCATCCAGTAGCTCCATGCACTTTTCATTTCTGTTGAAGTTGCCCACTACTTCGGGATGAACACAAGTATGATCCCTGCTGGAAAGAACAGTCATTGGGACCCCTGAGTAAGCTGTCTTTCGGAGCTCTCTAGTGATCTGAGCAATCTGCTTGTGTGTGCGGGTCCCAAAATAAATTTTGGGTCTCTTGGATTGTCCCCCATGATCTTTCTTCAGAGTGTTTGCAGAGTCTTCACTGTGTCCTTGCTTAGTAGAACAGCAGCACCTAGAACACGGGCCATCGAGCTGAAAGAAGGAAAGAAAACAGGAACTGTCTGGGCTACCACACAACAAACGCTGTAACACCTCTCAGATCAAAGCCCTTAAGTAAGGATCCTGAGGGTCCAAGACGCTTTCAGATAGTACAGTCTCTAAATGCATCACCAAAGAGACTACACACTACACACAATTAGTTCTCCATCTTCTCAAAGCCATAAACAACACTTCCATCTTTACATTCTTTCTTACACAGTCAAGTCCAAACGTTTAACGCACATCTTAACACTTATCTTTTATAAAATTATAGTTTTTAAATGATAGGACAACACATTGGAAGACCATTTCAATTTCTCTTGGGTCACTGTGACATTACAGAACTGCTAGTTTTTCTCACAGCACAGCTTAACTATTCTGTGTTTTTAAAAAGTATTTGAAAAGTGGTTAGCATAAGAATAGAAATAACAAGTTGAATCTGAAGCACCACTACAAAATGAGTCAAGAAAATTCTTCTCTAGCAAAGGCATGAAAATGAATGCAAAAATATCAACATTCAACAGTGAGTAAAAACAGGTAGTTTGCATGGAACAAGTATGTCTGAAATCCAATTACATGTGTGAAATGAAAACCCACCAGAAAAACTGTGACCAGAATAGCTCACCCTGGACAAGCTCACTAGTAATTCAGTATCATAAATGAAATCATGTAAATATCTTTTTAACACAGCAAAGGAACCTCAGGAATAGTCTAAAATTTACCTGATTTGAATTCCTGCCTCCAAATTCTGCCCTCCACCATCACCCCCCCCCCTTTTTTTTTTTTGCAAGTTTAATGCTATGAGAACTCACAGATTCTTAACTAATGGCCCCTTCAAAGCTTCAAGTCCTCCACCAAACAAGACAGAATAAAGCTTCATTTAAGAGAAATGCTGTGAACCAATCACTGAGGGAAAAGGTGAGCAGCGCACTCATTTAGAAGAATTTGCACTGGAAAGATTCGGTTTTTCAGAACAAATACTTTACTTACTGCATTAAAAACTGTAATCAGTAAGATTAGCCTTCATAAACAAATGCTAAGTCATAGTATGTTACACCACAGTACTGGAGATCAAGCTGTCTTTTAGCCTCTGCTCAGTGGGAAAGCAAGTTCAAATTACTCCTAGTCTCGCTCAACCTTGTCCGCCATTAAATATTACAATACATGATAGAATGGATGTAAATGTGACCCTTCTGGAGCTGTCACTCACGGGGATAAAAGGTTCACTGATGTGCCAAATAAACATTCAGTCAAAGCAGATAAAGTTACAGTCATGCTGGAATTGTTACATTCCCCTCTCAGGTTGCCAGTAACAGCATATTTCATTACAGAGTGCTGCCACATTAAATAGCCAGTTCCAAATATCCTGCCTTCTATATTGAATAATTACTTATTCACTGAAAGGATAAAAGAAGTTATGAATGGGGCCCTTGTCAACAGTGAAGCAGGAAACAGCTGACTTGTGGTTTATGTTACATATGTTGCAATATCTAACAACTTATACTCACAGAGAAAATGGAATGCAAATTATATCATGATATTTGCACTAAATTGTTTTTTGGTGTCTGTAGTGACCACGTTAGTTAATTAATATACTAAGGAACTAAGGTAACTACAGTACAGAACTAGTTTACTTTTTCATATCTTCAGACTTTTTACTCACTATTTCTCTTCCTATAACGCTGTTGAATTTACTGGACTATTATACTGCTAGGGCCCATTAAATCATTTTGTCCTATATGGATATATTATATACAACCCTAAAAAAATTCAAAATTAAAATGGCTCTCAAGGCTTGGGAAACTCCCTTTTGAGGGAATACTTTTCAACATTAATTTCACTTAATATTTACTACACACTTCTTTTAAATCTACCTTTTTTCCTGACTCCCTTTCAAAAAAGAAAGTATAGAAATACATAAGGTAAATTAACTACCACAAATACCTTAGTATTTAACTTACAGACCTTCACATATATGCAAACACCTTCATATAATTATTTTCAAATAAAAAGTAAATACTACTATAATAGTTTTGCAACTTGTTATTTTGATTTGAAAATTTTACATTTTAAGATGGGTGAATTTGGCATCAATAACTCAGTTCTCTCTGAAAATGTTATATAGTAGCTCTATTAACAAAAGCTCATGATTATATTTTTTTAACTAGGATAGATTTAGACACCACCAATTTTTACATCATTAATTCAGAAAAGTATAAGCCATAGATAGTTTCATTTGAAAAGTATTTTGCTTGTAAATTTTTAAAGTGATCTGAAATAATTATGCGTCCACGAATTCAAGGCAGATGCCTTAAGCAAGGAAAACATAAGACTGAAATTAAGACACTAATTAAGACACTAATGTCTTGTTCCCATGTACTACTAAATAATAATTTCTTTAAAAGTGATCTTCCATTTAGGGTACTACTTAAAAGATCTGAGAAAATCATATTTGAAGATAGAAGATATGACAGCAGAATAAAAGATTTTAAATAAGCATTTATCTAATAACAAAAAGGAGCTGTTTGTATTGAAATTATTAACTTTCAACGCTGAAAGAAAACACGAGATAGGATCTGGATAACAGCAATGACAGAAGATTAGAATACTCCTTGACCCATGAATAAGCTGCTACTTTATGGCCTTTCTCTGAAACCTTTGGACTTAAGAGTACTGAAGCCATCAGATGAATAAAAGTAGGCAGCTCTACAGCTCTCGCTAGCTATTTCTTCGGCTAACAAATAGTCAGGGTTATTTTTTCATAGAATGGTTGCTACTGCTCTTTAAATGTATAGAATTTTTATCACTACAAAATAAAATTTAAAACTATTAACTCTCATCCAGCATATTAAAGACCAACAACAGGTAAAACACACGTTCCCCCAAACTTGTCAACTCTATAACCTGTAAATGTCAATGAGTTATGACCAAGCTCTGTTAAAATGGTTTCCTCTTCACTTCTAGAAACTACCTTTGCTTTAACAAAAGGCAATAAAATCCAAGATCCATAGCGGCAAAAGCAAAGTATCATTTAAAGACTATTACAGGAGACACATGTGGACAGGACAGGAGTCACCTGCTCAAAAATTCTCAATGGGAATGGGAAGCTAGCAACCAAGAATATTTAGAAAACTTTCCATGTGTTCAATAATGTCTAGTTTCTCTCTTGTCCTATTGTATAAAGATATACCTAAGTTCTCTGAAAGAGAGAAGGATTACAAGTTTTGATTTTGAGAGAAATGTCAGCTCTCAGTCTTCCCACTATTCCTTGTACAAAGCTGTGATGAGCAACCCCAAGTGTGACATACTAAAACATCAACCGCTAAGTATCACAGCTCTCTCCAAACTTTCCCTACACACTCCCTGCAAAACAGTATGCCTAACTACTTGAAAAATAAAATGAGCAAGGCTATGAAATATTTTTAGAAAAGGATAATTAGGAAAGAGAAGTTAATTTCACTGTCAACACTGGGGCAGGAAACAAATGGCATTGGTTGATGTTACATACATTGAAACATCTAGCAACAGGACCACAGAGAAAATGGGAATTCTTCAAGTGACTCTGCTACTGTGTGTACCACATAACTTCTAAAAGTAGGCTATGGATGGAATCCCCAAAGCAGGCCAAAAAGAACATATTTATTATGAACAAAATAAGTATTTAAGCCAGGTGTAGCGGCAAACACTTGTAACCCAGCACTTGGGGAGTGGAGGCAGGAGGATCAGGAGTTCAAGGGTATCCTCAGCTACATAGCAAGTTTGGAGACAGTTTGAGACTCAGTCTGGAAAACATGCCTGTGTGTGCTTGTGTGCTCTCCCTCTCCCCCCACCTCTACAGAGGGAGGGAGGGAGGGAGGGAGAGAGAGAGAGAGAGAGAGAGAGAGAGAGAGAGAGAGAGAGAGAGAGAGAGAGAGAGAGAGAGAGAGAGAAACTATGTGGAGGGGAGAATAAATAAAAAAAAAAAAAACAGTAATTCACATTTCCCCTAGCTTTCAGCATGCATAGCTATTTTTCCAACCCACTACAAATTCCTCAAGTACAGCAACTCACATTTCTTTGCATAACTCATTTCCTGAGTATATAAGTGTAACTTAAACTGTTTCCATTGGAGGACTATGACCCAGTGTCCCCAAACAAACTACTGTAGCCTAATATCACATTTTTAAATAGCCCGATAGATACTTAAGTTCTAATTTAAAGTAAATTAAATATGATAAAGGTACTCCAATAATCAAATGACTACCCTTTAAAAGCAAAAGCATGAGATAATTTACTATTTTTTTAAGTCAAAGAATCATCTTATGCAAATATTTGACCAACTTTATCTGCAAGCAACAAATATATATCCTGAAAGGTTCAATATTAATAATTACCACTTATTAAAGCTGTCCCTGAATGAGGCCCTTCACACTCGGTATCCCATTTCATTCACCCATTCAGTCAAGAAACTTTAGAATCTTGGTTCTACCAAGCCAAGCAGAAGACAATGACAGGGGTCACCAGCCTCATCTACAATGAGGGCTTCTCTCTCTAACTGCTCTACAAGGGGTAGTCTGGAGAGTTTACCAATACCAGTTTCATGAATTAAGAAATTGTTTCTAGTTAGTTCATTATTTTTCTGATGCAATTGCAAAATATTCCTAGGATAAACTATATACTTAAATTCATAGATGACTTCCACTTGTTGTTTGAATTAAGGACTTTATATCAAGATCCATGGTAAGTACAACAAAGGAGAGGGAGAGGAGGACCTTTCCATTAAGAAACGATTTACAGCAACAGTCAGCAAACTTTTTTTCCCTAGCAACGTAGTTCAAGGGTCAGAGTATAAATATTTCAGGCTTGGTAGGCTATAAAATCACTGGGCACCTTTAATCCCAGCATTCAGGAGCAGAGGCAGGTGGATTTCTGTGAGTTTGAGGCCAGCCTGGTCTACAAAGTGAGTTCCATCCAGGACAGCCAGGGATATATAGAGAAACCCTATCTCAAGAAAAAAAAAAAAAAAAAAAAAAAAAAAAAACGAAAGGAAGGAAGGAAGGAAGGAAGGAAGGAAGGAAGGAAGGAAGGAAGGAAGAAAATAAAGAAAAAGTCCAAGTGATTAAAATGTGAGGTTTGTTTTTTTTTTTTTGGAGACAGAGTCTCACTTTGTAGCCCAGGCTAACATTGAACTCTCTCTATGTAACCTAAAATGGTCCCAAAGTTAATCCTTTTGCCTCAGTCTCCAGAATGCTGGCATTATAGGAACATACCTCTAAACCCACCTTCCCCTTAGAAAAGGATTTATTTATTTATTGTTATTTTATATGTATAAATGATTTGCCTGAGTGTATTTACATTTATCACATGTGTGCCTATTGCCTAGAGAGGTCAGAAGAGGTCATCTGATCCCCTGGATCCAGAGTGCTGGGAATTAACCTGAATCTTCTGCAAGAACAAGTGCACTTAACTGCTGAGTCATCTCTCCAGCCTCAGGAAAGGATTTCTTAAGATAATAAGCCAATAGCAAAAATAATTGAAAATGTAACTTCATTAATATGTAAAACTTCTATTTAAAAAGATACCTTTCGGCTGGGCGGTGGTGGTGGTGGTGGTGGTGGTGGTGGTGGTGGTGGTGGTGGTGCACGCCTTTAATCCCAGCACTGGGGAGGCAGAGGCAGGTGGATCTCTGTGAGTTCGAGGCCAGCCTAGACTACAGAGTGAGTTTCAAGACAGGCTCCAAAGCTACACAGAGAAACCCTGTTTCAAAAAACCAAAAAAAGAGATACCTCCCTTGGTCCCTGGACTCCTACAACCTCTACAATACACTTACCCCTGGAGCTGGGGCAGGAGGACTGCAAACCTATTCAAGACCATCTTGGCAACTTAGCAAGACCTTACCTCAGAGTCAAACTTTAAAAGGTCTGGGTGCTATAGTTCAATGGAAGATTATTTGCCTAGGTTCAACAGTCAACATCCAGAATTACCAAAAAAAATAAATAAATAAAAAATAAATTAAATTAAAATTAAAAAAAAAAGAGCAACAGCTGCAAGAAGATGCCTCCCAAGATAACTAAGGTAAAAGGAAGGCAGAGACTAAGATGTTTGCAATGCATAAAAATAAGTAAAGGTATCTAAAATACAAGATTTTGCTAACTACACTTTAAAAAGGCAAACACAGTAGATAGCTAGGAACAGGGAAATCAAACTAGACAAAAGCGGAAAGACTGATGAATACTCGAAAAGATTAACAACCTAATGTCTAACCCATCTCAGTAATTAGGAAAGTGCTAATTAAGACCACAATTTCCCTTTACACCCACCAGATTGGGTGTTGGAAAGAATATGGACAGCTCTCATACAAGACAGACCCATGCACAAACTGACAGATCCACCTTGGAGAACACATTGGCGACCCAGTAAAATCAAAGACACATAAGTTCTTTGGGGGCTCGAGAGATGGCTCAGTGGTTAAATGTGCTTGCTGCTCTTCCAGAGGACCCGAAATTGGATCCCAGTACCCATATTAGTTGGCTCACAACGGCCTGGTAACTCCTGCTCCAGAGATCTAATAACCTCTTCTAGCCTCTGCATGCAACTGCACTCATGTGCATTATACCCACACACAGATACATGCATATACATTAAAAATAAATCTTTAATAAAACATCTTTAGGTCCAGCAAGGGTCTAAGTATGCATGTTAGAGGAATTTTAAAACATTAAGACTGTTACACAAGGGATATGATTTGCCCCATTGTTGTTGGGTTTTTTTCCTGAGACGGGGTATTTACTCTGTAGAAGCTGGCCTGGAACTCACTATTGGCATAAGCTGGTTTCAAATTCACAGTTATCTTCCTGCCTCAGCCTCCCCAGTGCTGAGTGTACAGGTATGAGCCATCATGCCCAACTTGATTTAGTAGTGAGGAAACTATGTTGAGTCTTTCAACAGAATAGACAATTAATAAGGGGTTTCCCAACCAATGAAAAATACATACTTACATAAAAATGAACTAGAACTTTATGTACGAACATATATACAAGATAGCAATGTTGAACGAGTATGACCTAAATGTAACTCTCTCCATAAAGTCCAAGTAAGTTGAAGGTAGAGATAAAAATATGAAACTTTAAGTAGAGAATTAGGAAAAACTACTCTAGTTAATAATCACAGTAGTAAACAATATATGGGGGGGCTGTGGTGTGGTACTTGCCTAGCATAGACAAAACTCTAGGTTGAGCCTCCAACACATACTCCTATAACTGTGCAACCTTGGAGGGAGAGGTAGGGGGCTCAGAAGTTCAAGGTCATCTGACTGAGGGAGGTGTGTGTGTGTGTGTGTGTGTGTGTGTGTGTGTGTGTGTGTGTGGTGTTTGTTTGTTTGTTTGTTTGTTTGTTTGTTTGTGAGACAGGATCTCACTGTGCAGTCCCAACTGGCCTGAAAGTCACTACATGCAGATCAGGTTGGCCTCAAACTCAAAGACCTGCCTGCCTCTGCCCCACAAGCAATAGAATAAAGGAACGCGCCACCCATGCTGTTTATTTTTAATTTTTAATCATTTCTTTATTCTTATTTTATGTGCATTAGTGTTTTACCTGCATGTATGTCTTCGTAAGGGTGTCAGACCCCCTGGACCTGACAGCTGTGAGCTGGCATGTGGATGCTGGGGATTGAACCCATGTCCTCTGGAAGAGCAGCCAGTGTTCTAACTGCTGAGCCAGCTCTCCAGCCCTGGAAACCAGTTTTTAAATAGTGATTCCACAACTGTTATCAGGAGCTCAAAAAGAACCATGACTAACTTGGGTGAGAGCTTTATTCTAAACTTTGTCTGATTTTAGAGGAAACGAAATGGCAACAGCATTTCCTTGACAACCAACCTGGCCACACACACACACACACACACACACACACCTGCTTCGCACAGGGATAAGCAAGGTGGAGTCAACAGCAGGTATTTTAACAGAGGTCCGACCACTGCTTTTAAACTCACCTCAGTTTTAATATCCACTAATTATCTAGTATAGCATAAGGCTAAGAAACTGAAATGTTTCTACTTTACAGGTTAAAAAGACAATCAAAAGGAATTCTTCAAGTCATTGCAAAATCCACTAAATATATAGAGGTCAAATTCAAAACCTTAAATCCTACCATCTAACCAAGTAAAAACATAAAAACTCTTTTCCTCTTTTAAGAGTTATTTTCTATCTCTCTGTGTTTGTGTGTTTATGAATATTTGCTGCTCGTGTGTGGATACCCGAGGAGGGCCAGAAAAGGGTGTCCTTTGCCCTGGAGTTACAGGCTCTTGTGACCTGCCTGGTGCTGGCATTGGGAACTGAGCCCTCAAAGATGAGGAAGCCCTCTTAAGCACTGAGCCACCTCTACAGCCCCTTGTCTTTTTTTATTACCATTTTTATTAAATGTATTCTTTGACAGTTTCACTCACCTACATAACACACCTGGCTACTCTGGCCCCGGATCTCTCCTATCTCCCTTTCATCCTGGCAGCCCCCTTCTCCCTACAAGCCTCTTTCTCACACTTAGCGCTGTTCTTGTGATCTATTTTGTTTAACCAGGGCCGTCTGTGTGACCATGGCTTTACTTTAAAAAGCCGCGCATGCATCTAAAGGGCCAGCAGTAAAAGGCCAATTAACATCGAATTATAATACAGGCTGTGAGGCATGAAAAGCAGGCTTACTGTTAACTCGACTGACCATCTGCTGCTTCCTAAGCCATCTAAACAGATACCGAATGCCTGTTGTACAAAATCTCACATAAGCACACACTTCACTAAGACAGTGTGACGTAACTGTACCTTTTCAATCATTCTTTAAAAAGGAAAAATTAAACAGCAGTGCCCTGCTGCCAGTTTCATGATTAAACTGCACAAAGCAGCTGCTTATCCACTCACAGCAACCAGCAGGTGAACCTGATTCAATATTTATCACAGGCTTTTACAGATCACTGCTAACCATGCAAACGTTTTAATTAAGTTGGAACTTGCTTCAAAGAGCTCATTCAAGATGTCAATCAGCAGGTATGGGATCAGATACAGTGTCAGGTGAGAGTGTGTAATACAAATCCACAACTTTCTTCATCCCATCTCTGTAAATTAGCCTGCGCTAAGGTTCAGACTCTGATTGTAACAGACTGCCAGTCTCCTGGAATGTGTAACTGAAGTCACTCAAATTCTATTGTGAAGGTTGTAAGCAATATGTTAAACTGCAGTGGGCTAGCACATTAAGACAGATCCTTTTCACGGCTGGGTTTTGATACCGTAAGTGTTTGTTACCCTACTCTCCGCTTACTGTTTACTTTCTTGCCCAGTGTAAATGGAAATTCCTCAACACAGTAGCCCTAGTCTCTGAAAAGTCTTGTTTCAGTAGAATTAATCAAAAAGATTCAAAGTAGGATAATTTTTATCTAAGTTTACATAAGAAAGATTCGTGCAATAAGAAGTCTCAGTTTAACAAACATAAGGAAAAGATCAACCTGTTATACCGTACAACTTCTCCCAATAGCACTATATGCAGATACGGTCATAGCTATAAGTCCTGAAACAGTGGTGAACCCCACTGACAGATTTCATGAAAACACCTGCAGTATTAAAAAAAAAAAAAAGCTGAATACATTAGATCTTATCTAAGAAGAAAATGGAAAATGAAATTTTCTTTCTAGAGGACTACTACAAATTTTAAGTGGAGTAAGTTTCTAAACTCACCATTTTGCAACTCTCACAACCGATTAAGATACTCAGGCATGCTGCCTACGTGGATGTTAAAATATTGGGAGAGTTGGGCATGGTGGCCCATGCCTGTAATCCCAGCACTCTGGAGGCAGAGGCAGCAGGAAGATCTTTGTGAGTTCAAGGTCAGCCTAGAGTACATAGTGAGTTCCAGGACAGCCAGGGATATAGAGTCTCAAACAAAACAAAACAAAAACAAACAAACAAACAAAAACTCCACCAAAATCATTGAGTGAAAAGCTTTGAGGGAAGAAAATAACCACATAGTCTCAAAGATCACCCCATGGACTGGAGAGATGGATCGGCAGCTAATTGCACTTGCTGCTCTTGCAGAGGACCCAAGTTTGGTTCCCAGAACCACACTGGGTAGCTTACAACCACAATTCCAGTTCCAGGGCACCTGACACCCTCTTCTGGCCTCCTGCTCAGACACCAGCGTACACCTAGTGCACATACATGCTTGCAATCACACATACATGCACATCAAATACAGTCACGTGTGGTAGGTAGCACATGACTTTAATCCCAGCACCTGGGAGGCAGAGGTAGACAGAAGACTGTGAGTTTGCGGCCAGGCTGGTCTGTATAGCAAGTTCTAGGCCAGCCAGGCATAAATAGTGAGAGTCTGTTTTGAAATAAATATTTTTAAAAAGTTACCCAGGGATTAACCAGCAATCACAAAAGCTTTAACCAAGTGGTTAATTCAGCATCAACAGTGCTGAAACAAGCCAGGTGTTCATGTTTATACTCTAAACACCTAGGAAAGCTAAGACAGGAAGATTAAGTTTGAAGCCAGCCTGGGCTTAGTGAGTTCTAGGTAAGCCTACACTACACAGTGAGACCCTACCCCAAAACAATACAAAAACAACGATAAGATAAACTAGTTTCATATGCATCCTGATATAAGAAATGTCATTCTGAGTCCTTGATTCTAAAGCCAACAATCAAGGTTGAATGTAGATCAGTGCTTGCTTAGCACAGGCTAGACACACTCAATACCCTTGGAAGTACATGAAAATTCAAACAGGCATGAGAAAGAATGGAACGGAGAAAGAATGATAAAAAGATATACATTTAGTTGGTGGAAACTGATCCACTGTACATTTATGACAATGTACACCTGTACTTAAAATTGTACTTAAAAATACCACCCCTCAAGACTGGAAGTTATTTTTGTTTTCTACTTTATGATATTTCAGCATTGTAACTTTTTTCTGTGCATGAATGTTTTGCCTGCATGTATGTATGTACCCCACATGCATACAGGAGCCTGCAGAGAACAGAGGAGGACAGCAGATCTCCCGGACCTGAAGTTACAAGCAGTTATGAGCCTCCATGTGGGTGCTGAGAATGGAACCCGGTCCTCTGTGAGAATAGCAAGTGCTCTTAACGGCTAAGCCATCACTCACTCCTCCACTTTGGTATTTTTCAAACTTCTTCTATGACTCTTCTTAAATTACGTAAGAGAACAATACCATGCTATAAAAGTCATCTTGCACACACTGACCAAGATGCTATCAACAGAATCAATAATGTAATTTTGTGGGCCGGGGAGCTAGCTCAGTTGGCAACTTGACTTTTGAGCATGACGATGTGGGTCTGGTACCAAGAACCCACATAACAGAGCTAGATATGGTGGTGTGCACATAAAATCCCAGTTCTGGGTTGAGGCAAACAGGAGCCCTAGGGTTCACTAACTAGCCAGCCTGGCCTAATCTGAGCACTCCAGGACAATGAAGACACCCTGCCTCGATAATCAATGTGGATGACATAAGACAGACGACACACTCATGCACACATATCTGCAGGTGCACACGTGTGCGTACACACAACACACAAAACTGTTTTGCTTCTATTATGGCCACTGAAAATTAGTTGTCATCATCCACACACAAATCTCTTAACTCAGCGCCTTCCCCCAACAGACTCTTCTCTAATGGATGGTTCAATATCTGACTATTCAATGTACTTGCCATTAGCCAGATGAGAACACTGAGCACTTGAGAAGTAATTAGTGTAACTAAGTGAATTTTAATTAAGTGAAATAGCCACAGTTGTTATCCAAGCCAGCTTTCCTAACCCAAGCACAAACCGCTGGGATAAAATGTGAAAGCAATTAAGAAAGATATCCTTGACGATCTGTGTCTTTTTGTTGTAATGACAGACTGGGAAGAAATTCACCCCTTTAAACAGCGCGGACACATGCTACTGCCTGTCACAGCAAGTGAGTCAGCACATCCCAGCAGAGTTGTCCTTGGTACTCTTGGTCCCTGTAAGACTACCTCACCAGCTGTAAGTGGGTATATTTTGGGTCACAGCATCAAAACAGGGATGTTTCGTCCGCATTGATAGACTTGTTCTGGTGTCAAATCTGAATCAGCACAAACTATGCTCAGCAGGTGCATTTATCACAAAACTTCGAAATTTTAATCATCTTGTTTTTTCTTCAGTAGCTACAGTCGCCTACTGAAAACTGTCTCTTTCAATCCCGGAGTTTGTCAGGACATATTTGTTTCTTGCACTATGGGGCAGCCCAGAGTGGTGTGTGTCCACTCGAACAGAGACGGAAAGCTTTAAGACATGATCGGGACCTGCCTGCACCTTAGCTTTGTGGAGTGCTTTTCTCCTTCTCCCTGCTGCTGTTCACGTCCTGTTCCTTCACTTCACAGGTCACTCTAACACCATCCTCCAATCTCTAACTCTGCTCAACAGCTTCGGGCCCTGTGCTATAAACATAAATGCTTCCTCTTTTTCTAATCACTGTGACTTACGGGAACATCTGCAGAATTTTCTAGACATTTCCAACCATCAATATTTACACTACCTAAGTGAAGAAAACAGTGAGTAATGCAGACGGGCTCTCGGCCTCCCGCAGGATCTCAGGAGGAATCTGCATCTCTGCTCCACCCGCCCACCTGCCAGCCTATTATCCTTTGTGGACGTGCTTGTTTGGGGTAATGTGGATATTCATGGAAGAGATGTATCATAGCTGAAGAGATACAGGAGGAGGTGTGTCATGTGCCCGCCCCACGCTTCGTCCTGCCAATTGGAAACACTGAATCCACCTGTCGTTTGGTGTCTTGTCAGTTCTTCTGGTTCACTGAAGCAGACAGACAAGAGTGCCTCCATAATGTCTGTCAAAGTGACTGGCCATAAGAAGGGCACACTCATCCAAGGTGACTAATACTGTCATTTTCATGTACCTTATGGTATTTTAGGATAGCCAATTCAAGCATCTTTGTCATAAGCTCATTCTTCTTTTGAGTGGTGTATGACCATAAAGTCTCAACACAAAATGACACAGAGTCCTTCTGAATGTTGTGGTCAAAGTATTCATTCTCCAGCTAAGACCAGCCTTTGCTGATGGAGAGAAATTCCTTTCTTATCCTGGATCTTGGCCTTTGGTCTTTCCCTAAGGGTTTTGCAAAAATATGCATCTTGGGACTAGAGAGATGACTCAACCATTAACATCGCTTTCTGTTTTCCGAGGACACAAGTTTGATTCCTAGCACCCGTGCTGGTGAGGGGATCTGAGGCCCTCTTCTGGTCTCCACAGGCACATGGCATACATTCCCACAAACATACAGATAAATTAAAATATAAACTAAATCTTTAAAAAAGGATTTATCTTGCCACACTTGGTAGCACACACCTGTTAATCCCTGTATTCAGAAGGCAAAGTCAGGCAGATCTCTGTGAAGCCAGTAACTTCTGGCTTCAATTACTAAGACTGAAATAGACTGGAAGAGTTCTCTCTAAAAGGTAAAGAATGAATACTTTAGGTTTTATGGGCTATGGAGGCTACTCAGGTCCTTTTTTTCTATTTTGCTTTGATGAGACAGTCTCACTATGTGCCAGGTTGGCCTAGATCTCTCAAGTACTAGTATTAGGTGTAGCACCATGTCTGGTCCTCAAATCTACTGTTAAAAAACAAAACATAACAGATCATGTCTAAATGAATGCAAATTATTCCAACACACACACACACACACACACACACACACACACACACACACACACCAGTTAACAAAAAGAAAAAAATTCTTTATAACAACGGGCTATAATTAGCCCAATAAGCCATCATGTCACAGCCATAAGCCCATACAAAAGATAACATCAAAGTGCATGTGTCAAAATAGGCCAGCAAAAAATTTGAATTTTAAGTTTTTACTATGACCATACATATCAAATAAAAAAAGCTTATGAACTATAAATTTTATGATAAAAGTATACATATAATATACACTAAAATGCAAAAATGACTACAAACCTGGTGCTTTCTCAGTATTACTCAACTCTTCTCACAAAGACAAAAAACTCCACCCCTTATATATGTTCTTGTGACTTGCATTTGGTGACTGTAACATTAGCAAACCCTACAGAGACTCAGAAAGCACTTGCACCCTGTGGTTTGTTCTCTTGCTTCCCCTGAAACCTGTGAGAGCCTTCTAAATAATGACAGCTACCCACACTAGCATCCTAGCCAAGCAACAATGAACCCCTTAAACTAGGGCTGATTTCCTAACCTACCGCCGATCATGGCACAGAGGCCAGCCAGCACCAGCAGAAAATACGCACAGCTGAGGCCAGCCAACATGCAGACCCCAAAAGTTAACTAAATAGTTTGTTACACAGCAATGGGCAATGTATATGTCCATACACACGTATGCAAGTACACATATGTAAAAGCAGAGCACAGGCAAAAACCTTGGGGGCTGACAGGGGGGAAAGCTGAATAGGATTAATGTTAATAACTTACTCATATGTTTTGATGGTTTCCAAATTTTCTTTAATAACTTGATACTGCTTTGGTATCCAGGAAATAAAAATGTCATCCTCCAGTCCCAGGCACTTTGGGAGCTGAGAGTTACTGTGCAGACATGGACAAGTCCAAGAACCACAGCACACACAAAAAAATCCCCAAAAAGAATTGGCATCAAGAAACTCCAGTCACAAAGATACTAATCCCTTCAGGGGGTTGACCCCAAGTTCCCAAGGAACACATGCTTTGCCCAGAGGCACAAGACAGCCTGATGAAGATGCAGGCAAACAATGAGAAGGTGACGGGACATGGGCAGAGACCATCAAAGCCACTTTGAAGGCCAAGGCCGTCAAGTCCAAGATGCCACAGGGCCCCAGCAGGCAAATGCAGCCATCTTGCTTTCATCGCTCCCCCCAAGCTTGGGAAGTAGATTCAAAGTTACACAGCCAAGGGTTGCAGGCTGCGCCAACGAAAGCCCAATGTTCTAACCAAAGCCAAGGCCCCAGCTCCAGCTCAGGCCCAGGCTTCAGCTCTAGCCTAGACTCCTAAAGGTGCCCAGGCACCTGTGAAGACCCCATAGAAAAGGTTTCTATCTGCCACTGTGAAGAAAGATGGACCGGTGTAACACACCTGGACACTATTTGCAGATGGTCAGTGCCCTATGCTGTTTGCACAAATAAACTTGAGGCGAGATACATTAAGAGAGAGAGAGAGAGAGAGAGAGAGGAGGGAGGAAGGAAATGTCATTAAAAATTCAAAATTCTGGGCCAGTAAGATGGCTCACTGGGTAAAGACGTCTAATACAGCACAACACACACACACACACACACACACACACACACACACACACACCCCACACACCACACACACACAAACATAAATAAGTAGATGTAACAAAAAAATTTAAAAATATACAAAATTCAGAGACTAGAGAAATAATAAGAACACACACTGCTGTTGCAGAGGACCCCAGTTTGTTTCCAGCACCCACGTCAGGAGGCTTACACCCGCCTGTAACTTCAGCTCTGGGGATCCACACTGTCTTCTGGATGCCTTAGGTACCAGCATTTACATACACATTCCCAAACAGGCACACAGTATATACAAAATTAAAAAAAAACAAAAAACTTTTTAAAAATACAAAAATTAGTTCAGGCGGGGCTTGGTGGAGCATACTTCTAGTCTCAGCACTCAGGAGGCAGAGGCAGGTGGATCTCTGTGAGTTCGAGGCCAGCCTGGTCTACAGAGTGAGTTCCAGGAAAGCAGCAAAGCTACACAGAGAAACCCTGTCTCGAAAAAACAAAACAAAACAAACAAACAAAATTGTGATAATTCAAATATGGGAAGGCTCAGGAGAGGTAACGAGAGGGCGGAAAGACAACAGGAAGACAACAAAGGAACATAAAACCAGTGACTGAAGAGAAAGGCAAAGTAAGCAAATTTCAAAACAAGATAACTATCAGACTAAACAGGAAAATGGTTGGAAACCATTGGCTTAGAAGTATTAGAAGTAAAAACGAGCAAAGAACACAAGCAGGAAGGGTCCCTTGGTGTTCTTGTTTGAAGCATGTTGGACTCTTTGGTTTTTACTATATACGTGTCTACGGCAGGGCGGGGGTGGGGGTTTGTCAGAAACCAATGAAATATATATAACAACTCAGAGTAGAGTCAGAGTAAAACCATTAAAGCAGGAGATAGTATTCTTTGAGTAATCCTGGGAAAACTAGACTTCTACTTAAAAAAAACCATACAGTTAGAGCCTGACCTTACACGTTAAAATAAATATTAAGAGATGGTAAAGTGTGGTAGCATATGCCTTTAATCCCAACACTAGGGAGGCAGAGGCAGGAAGATAGCTTTGAGTTCCAGGCCAGCCTGGTCTACATATACAGTTCCAGGCCAGCCTGGTCTACATATACAGTTCCAGGCCAATGACCTACACTATGAGAACCTGTCTCAAAAAAAAAAAAAAAAAAAAAAAAGTTTAAATATAAAAATAAACCTATGAAAACCAAGAAAAATGTGTTGTGCATTTATAGAAAAGATCTAGAAAGATTCTGAAGCGTCTAAAGCATTTATTTGCAGGAAACCAAAGCAGGCCAGAAGAACTAGGGAGAACATCTTAGTTTTACTCCGCTAACTTTCACTGTTAGAATTTTTTTTAAAGACTAGTTATTACTTATCATTTCTTTTAAAAACTGAGTTTAAGCTGATCATGGAGGTGTACACCTATAATCCAATCATTCAGAAGCCTGAAGCAGGAGAGCCAAGAGCCGAAGGGCAGCTCAGGTTGCATAGCAACATGTCTGGAAAAAAAGACAGCAACAAAAAATTTCTTACAATAAAAATCAAGTCTAGGTGCAGAGAGGGCTCAGCAGATAGAGGCGTTTGTTGTGCGAGCCCGGCGGGAGACCCGAGTTTAATTCCCAGAACCCAGAGAAAAGCGGAAAGGAGACAACTGACTGCACAAAGCTGTCCTCTAGAGGCTGGAGAGATGGCTTAGGGGTTAAGAGCACGGGCTGCTCTTCCACGTTCAATCTCTAGCTCCCACCATGGCAGCTCACACTCACCTCTAACTCTAGTCCTGGAGATCGGACAACTCTTCAGGTCCTGTGGGCACCATGTACATGTAGCCACAGACACACATGCAGACCGAGCACCCATACACACGAAACAATTTAAAAAAAGGTTATCCTCGGCCACACAGACACTGTGATCATCTCTCTCTGGTTCACAGCCTGACAATAGTTTATTACAGGTACACAATATTTTGGGGAACACAATACCACCACATTTCCTCTCTTTTTGTCTAAAATTAAAGAAAGCTTATAACTAATACAAGAAAAACTATCCAATAAGTATATACAATATATACAGCCAAAATTACATTAATGATGTCTAGTCCATTAACATTTGACAGATTCAGATAAAAACTCCATTATATATATTAACAATGTCCAGTCCAGTAACATCTGATAAACTCAGACCAAAAAATTTTCACTACTTATCTTATTTAAAACAAGTAGTTCCTTTTTAAAAGTAGATTCCATAATCTCCCTTTTTATCTTTTCATAATACATTCAGTAGTCTACCTTTTGTCATTTTTATATCTTCCCCTTTTTCTTCAGTGTAGATTCAATGATCTACCTATAGAATCAAAGATCAGTTGATTCTATTTTGTTCTCTTCTATTTTATTCTTCATAGGGTCTCACCAGGCCGGCAACAAATAAGCTATGGGGCCCCCAGGTTGGCCTTGAATTCACAATCCTACTGCTTCAGCCTCCTGAATGGTTAACTTAGGGGCCTGAGCCACCCTCACTAAAGATATTTTAATGTCAGGCATATTAAATAATAAAATCTATTTTCTCACACACATTTTTAATCACTAGCTAACAACAAAAATTTCCCCCTTTTTCTTTCTCTTGTCCTCATTTGTAATCCATGCATCTTTATTTTAGAACTATTTTCTAATCATGACTGCACCATTTACCTGTATGACCATGGTCAAATGTAGCATCTTTTAAAATTGTGTGTATGTGTATATGCCTGAGTGTATGTATGTTCGCCACAAGTGTGTGGGTGCCCTCAAAGACCAGAAGGGAGCCTTGAAATCTCCTGGAGTGACTGCCAATGTGAGCCACAGTGAACTGGAGTGACTGTCAATGTGAGCCACTGTGAACTGGAGTGACTGTCAATGTGAGCCACTGTGAACTGGAGTGACTGTCAATGTGGATGCTAGACACTGAACCCGGGTCCTCTGCAAGAGCAGCAAGTGCTCTTAACCACAAAGCCATCTCTCCAGCCTCTTAGCCATATCTTTGGGCTTCACTTTTCTCAACTATCATATTAACATCTGCTCTATTTTCTTCACAGTGCTGAGGTTAACATCAAACAAAAGAACACACAAATTATTTGGTACAATATAGATTCCAAAAAGCTACTCACATATTTTTCTAGTTCCTTGAGAAATCAGGCTACTGTACATAAGTGATTGGCATAGGTTTTAAAAATTTGTTCTCTATGTTTCAACTAGTTATAATATTATTTAACAACTTGTTCCTCTGGTAGCTACGGAAGCCAAAAGTTGTTTCCAGTTTTTTTATTTATATTATGCATCAACTTACTTCCTAACTCTTGAAACATATTGCTTAGTATCTTCCTTGAGTATGCTAATACATAAAAGTTAGAACAATACATTTTGCTTTAATACTATAATACTATTACACCCCTTCAGTATATGGATCTGACCAAAAGCCATAAGCTACAAGTAATGGAGAAACATGCATTTCTTTAACTTAGGCCTTTTTCAAAAATTCATTTTTCTACCAATACGTGAGTACTAAGTAGAGGCTTATGCTAGACGCTGAGTATAATAATAGGAGAAACAGATACTGTACTTGTTGTCATGAACAACCTGCCAATGAAGCAAACAAGGCAGATGAACATGCACATGATGGCAAGCTTTTGAAAACACCGCAAAGAAAACGGACAGGATGCTAGGAAACCAAATGAGAAACTATCCTGAAGCAATACTTACAAAGTACTGCACACGGTGTGACCTGTGACAGCACAGAATTGAACTGCCTTTCATCCCAACTCTGGAGGAATTTAACTACTCTAACCCAGCTTCTTTACTCAACAGCCTTGTGAGATGAACACGTTACTTAAGTCTGTACCACGATTTTCTCTTGTAGAATTAGGGGAGACAATATCTTCCCCATAAGAATGATATAATAACTAAGTCAAATACTTTCATTTGACTTTGAAATTAAGCACAAAGAAAAATTAATATAATTTGACAATAAAAGTTAACTCACATGAATCTGCATTCTCCAAGTGAATTAACATTCCTAAACTACTTTGAAAATTATCCTAGCACACAATAAGCAACATCATAAAATAGTCATTTTAAATAAAAGTAAAATTGAGAAAAGGACTTAAAAAACACTTTCAGAGAAAACTGTTCATTTTTCTCATGAGATCTTAGGAGACACCTTTAAGCAGAAAGAGAAAGACAGAGATATATGGAAGAAGGGTGGGAAAGGAGGGGCAAAGGGTAAGGGAAAAAGAAAAAGGGGGCCCCAAAGGCTCCTGGGCCACAGCTTTTGACAAAGGTCAACAGCGCACTCTGCTGGACCTAAGTCTTTCCTACACACTGAACAAAAAAGCTGCTGCTGCTTGTTACATTGAATCAAATAGAATTACTATAATTAATGTATTTAATGTTATCATTCATTTAATAAATAAACACTGGAATAAGCATAAAACATGTCTGTAATAATACCTTACTCCTTATAAATATTTGCTTAAAAATATAAGTAATAATCCTAAGAAAATGATTATGACTTCTGGAACAAAGCAGTATTAGACTATTATAATATTCCCCCAAACACAATGTTTCTCTTGACAATATTCTGATCATGTGAAGAATGACGACTTACTAGATTGCTAACATATGAATTATTCTAAGAAAGCAAATCTAAAAGCCAGGTGTGATGGTTCACACCTGAAATACCAGTTCTCAGAAGTTGGAGGCAGGCTGAGACCTGTCTCAAACAAACAAAAGGACAATTACAAAGAAAAAAATAGGGGCTGGAGAGATGGCCCAGCAGTTAAAAATACTGGATCTTCCTGAGAATCCAAGTTAGATTCCCAGCACCCACATAGCAACTCACAGCTGACTGTAACTTCAGTTTCAGGGGATAGGGTGTCAAAATCCCCAATTCTAATCCTAAGCATTGCAGATAATGGTTATTTAACATGCACACTGTTGCTACTATTTCTTCTCCTATGTACCACTTAAGCTCTAAAATACTAATATCTCTGTAATGATTTAATTCTCATACCTGCCTTGTGAGACTCTTGTTTCTACATTTAGCAAATGGGGAACTTAGGTACTGCATCAAGAGTCTGAAAAAATAATCAAGGATATATATACAAATAAGAGTTGTGTTTAACAGGCTCTTCAAGGCAAGACAGAGAGCTGAGGTTGTATGAAGGTCAGTGCACTTGGCTAGCATTTAAGACGCTCTAGAGCATTCTGGACTCCAGGACAAAGAAAGAAATCGATTTGTTGATCAATACATTAATGGACAAAGTAACTTGGCTCGCGCGCGCGCACACACACAACACACACACACACACACACACACACAGAGGGACTTTTGAAGGCCTTTAAAACAGAGATCCTACTAGTTACAATATGGATGAACCTGGAGGATGCTATACAAAGTGAAATAAATCATGAACAGGAAGAAAAACACTATATAACCTCACCTATATGAAAAACCTAAAGAAGTCAAATCTAGGGAAACAAAGAACAGAATCCCTAGGGGTGAAGAAGTGCAGTTTATGTGATACATTGGTCAGAGGACACAAAGATCCGGTCATACAGGATGAATCAAGTCTATAAATACAATGAACACCATGATGACTGTTGTTTGTATTTTATTGCATTTATCAGAACTTCATTGACTAGATTTCAAGTGTCCTTAAACATACACAAAGACTTATAAACCATGTGAGATAGATACGGTAACTGGACTAACTTCGTTAATAATTTCAGCATATATAGATACCAAAACACCATGCTATATATCTGTATCAAATATACAATATTATATAAGAATTAATCATGTAAGCAGTCTATTCCAGTATCCATCCCTTTTGAGTGTGCAATGTATCTGTTATATATTTTGTGTGTGATGTACATACATGAATGTACAGGTGTGTATGGCCATAAGCATGCATGTGGGGGCTGGAGAGGTGGCTCAGAGGTTAAGAGCACTGGCTGTTCTTCCAGAGGTCCTGAGTTCAACTCCCAGCAACCACATGGTGGCTCACAACCATCTGTAATGAGATCTGACACCCTCTTCTGGCCTGCAGATGGAACACTGTAGATATAATAAATAAATAAGTTTAAAAAACAAGTGTACATGTGGATTCCAGAGCAGAATGTAGGTATTTTTCCGCCATGGCTTTCCACCTTACCACCTTGAGAGATTATCGCTCACTGAATTGGAAACTTGCCATCTTGGCTTGGATGGCTGGCCAGTTAGCTCTCAGGATACTCCTGTTGCTACCCCTCAAAGCTGGGATTACAGATGCAGCAGCCATAACCATTTTTTATGCAGGTCCTCATGTTTACAGAGCAAATGCTTCTGACCCACAGCCCATAGTCCATTCTTTTAACAAATAGAAAAACAAACCTCTAGTCAGGCAACTGGCATATCCAGTTGATCCCAGGAGTTCAAGGCCAACCTGAGCAACACATTAAGATCCAACCTCCCAAACACTTTGAGACAGGATTAGGGTCTCACAATGGAGCCCAAGCCAACCTCTTAATTCATGTTCTTCCTGCCTCAACCTCCCAAGAGCTTACATTATAGCCACAAAACCATGCTTTTGTTTTAATATAAAATAAGGGGCTAGAGAGACGGCTCATCCATGAAGAATGTTTGTTGCAAAAAAAAAAAAAAAAAAGCTGGTGGCACACACCTTTAATCCAAGAACTCAGAGGCAGAGGCAGGTGGATCTCTGTGAGTTCGAGGCCAGCCTGGTCTCTGTGAGTTCCAGGACAGCCAGAGCTATTAATAATAAAATAGCTGGAGAGAGAACTCAATGGTTTAGAGCCCTGGCTGCTCTTCCTAGGACCCACATGGTGGATCCCAACTATCTTTAATTCCAATTCGAGTCCAGTCGTGGGAATCCATCTAATAAAAGTGAGCCTCCACATTCTCCAAGCAGTATATGTGTACACCCACCCAATAAATAGACAGGAAATGTAATTTTTTTTAAGTAAGAGCAATGGAAAAAGACACCTGACACTGACCTCTAGAAACCACATGTACACACACACACACACACACACACACACACACACACGGAAAAAAACTTTAAAAAGTTTTAGGAAACAACCTTAAAACAGAAAACAAGAACAACAAAAAGAACTTTCTTTTAGTGCTGCTCTTTAATTCACTCTATAAAGGAGAAACAGACAGAGAGAGGAAAGGAAGGACTTACCATCTCACACATTAGTGAGCAAAAACAGAGTCCGACTGTTTAGGAATCTGAGCTCTTCTATTGCTCAAATTATGCTACTTTCTCTACTTTCAAAGGGATTTAGAAAACTCCCCATTTTCCTTCTTTAAACTAAGCAAAGGCAAAATACGTACATTTTGGAAAGAGGAGCTTGTCTTTCTTACAGGTGACTCAGGTTTTACTCTCTTTTCCGAAGCTACTTCTGCATCCAGATGGTGGACATCCTTTTCCAAGCAATGACGTTTTCTCATCTATAAACACAGAACCAAATGAAGGGCAGCTTGACTGTGGATTTTTCTACCTTCCCTCTTCTTCCTTCAAACGGCTATTTTTTTAATAATTTATTTATTTGTATTTTATGTACATTGCTGTTTTGCCTATATGTATGTCTGTGTGAGGGTGTCAGATTCCCCTGGAACAGGAGTTATAGACAGCTGTGAGCTGCCATATGGGAGCTTGGAGTTAAACCCGGGTCCTCTGGCAGAGCAGTCAGTGCTCTTAACCGCTGAGCCATCTCTCCAGCTCAAGGCTATTTCTAATTAGTAGTAATAAAAAATCTTAAAAAAAAAAATAGAAACCTCATAACACCATTTAAGTAAAAAAGAATATATAGTAACAATCCCTGGGTCCTAATCAAGTATCAACATTTAAAAATTACAAAATTACAGTGATCTTCTTATAAAATTGTCACACCATGTAGATAACAAATTCGGCATTACAGCAAAGCCAAGCCACACACCTAATTGGAAAATACATTAATAATTAGGCCACATTCTAGATTCCAGCTTCATTCATAATTGGTACTTTTATAAAAATAAGCTAGTTTATTCTACTTCCAAAAACAAGGTTTAATTCTAGAAATTGTTGGTAGACACTTAAACTATGTAAAACTAGAATATAAGCAATTTAAGCATATCCATCCATCTGAAAGTATTCAATTATTTACATACATGTGACATGTTAATTAGTAATCCCTCCTTTATATTTATAACTAAGCATATTAAATTCCTAATCTCCCTATCTCTGTAGCATACATTTCAAGAAGATTATGTTCCTCTACAAAAAGCATATTCCATAGGAAGTATCTGGCAGTCAGGCCTTTAAGTAAGTTTTAGAGACATACATGTCTTATCATGAAGTGATCTTAAAAACTCAGTGAGGAGCCAGGCACGTGGGTGCTACATACTTGCAATCTCAGCTATGCAGAAAGCCAAGAAAGGGTCACAGGTCTAACACCAGTCTGGGCAACTCAGCAAGGTCTTGTCTCAAAATAAGTGAGTGGACAGTAAGCTCAGTGGGAAACAGTATTTGCTTAGCATGCTGGAGGACCTGGATTCAATACCTGTGCATGCACAAACGCCAAAAACACCACTAAAACAACATTAAACTCCAGTAAATAAGAGTACACTTTGTCATTATACTTACACTACCAATACCAAAATTATCTACAGTGTGATAATTCCTATCAAAGGGATTTGAACAAAAGAAAATGCTATTAAGTAAAAAGCATTGAAGAATTTTAAAAGTATAGTAATGGGGCTGGAGAGATGGCTTAGCAGTTAAGAGCACTTTTGCTCTTGCAGAGGACCCAGGTTCAGTTCCCAGCACCCACATGGTGGTTCACAAGCATCTATAACTCCAGTTCCAGGGGATCCAAAAACATCTTCTGACCTCTGCTGGCACCAAGAATGCACGTGGTGCACATACACACATGCAGGCAAAACATTCACCCACATAAATAAATAAAATTAAAAAGCCAAACTAAAATAAATGATTAAGTACAATATTCTTCAACACCATAGATACTAAAGCTGTAACAATATAAAACAATATGGCCCCTGTACAAGAATGGCACAAAGAGCCACAAAGCACTCAACATTTTTAACACTCTCACATGCAAGATCTAGTCTAATAAAAAAAAAAAAAAATCAGATGAGAAAGCAGAAAATCAGCTGTTTGGGAAAAGAAGTCCAGCAGGGTGGGGAAAATGGGAGGGTGTCACTATGTTCAAAACACATAATACCCATGCATAAAAATGTCATCACGAAAGCTAGTATTTTTTTTTTTTTTTTTTTTTTTTTTTGGTTTTTCGAGACAGGGTTTCTCTGTGTAGCTTTGCGCCTTTCCTGGAACTCGCTTTGGAGACCAGGCTGGCCTCGAACTCACAGAGATCCACCTGCCTCTGCCTCCCAAGTGCTGGGATTAAAGGCGTGCGCCACCACCGCCCAGCCGAAAGCTAGTATTTTATGGAATGAATTATATTAATTTTGAAAATTAATAATTCTAAAGAATTATAGCTCCTATATGTTTAGGATATGCCTTAAGTAAATATCAAATTCTCCATGCCTAAGAAAACCCCATGCAGTTGCTTTATGTTGGTGCGAACAACTGCTACACGAACAACCTCCTCTGCAGCAAGGAACAACAAAGGAAAATGACCACTTACCTTGTAGCTATGACACAATTAACTATTCTCTACCAGTGCCACGAGCTTCCTGTTCAGCTATCCCTAACTACATAACTAGATTGTTTTAACAGTTAATAAACTGCTCACCTGCTGTGCAGTTTCCAAGGGTCGGATTCTTTTCTTCTCTATTTGAAAATCATCATCTTCATCTCTCTGTACGGATGCCAG
This sequence comes from Peromyscus leucopus, assembly GCF_004664715.2. Classification (NCBI taxonomy): domain Eukaryota; kingdom Metazoa; phylum Chordata; class Mammalia; order Rodentia; family Cricetidae; genus Peromyscus; species Peromyscus leucopus. The sequence goes on from NC_051086.1 coordinate 69,619,635, forward strand.
TTTCTTGGCAGATAACTTTGCAGCCAGAGTATTTTTTTCAGGAGAGTCTTATATAAAAAGTAATTTTACAATAAATATGATAAATTTATAATAAAAATATTATAATTTAATCTATGCAATATTTTTGAAGGAGAAGACCAAGATTTAAGACATTACTAGAAATTTTATAACAGTTTAAAATCTATGATTTTTTTTTTTTATATTGGCTGATAGATTGGGCACTGTCTCATTATGTAGCCCTGGCTGGCCTGGAACTCCCTATGTAGACCAGACTAGCCTCAAAATCAAAGAAATCCACTTGCCTCTGCCTCTGAAATTAAAAATATGCACCAAGACATTCAACAAGTTATTTTCTTGAAAACTTTTATCACCCCATTTATTTTTACCATAAATACAAAAAGCATTTCAAGAAACATACATTTAACAGGAAACACCCAATCTATTGTTCTCATAGACTCATGTTTTATAGGCTATACTCTATTATGCAGTTGCCTGGCATATGAGAAGCTTTAGGTTCAATCTCTAACACAAAGGATGCTGACAAAATATGCAAATTGAGTCCCTCAAGAATCAATCAATGTTATTTCATTTCTATGAAAACCTTAATGTTCCTTTCCTACTGGGCTTCATCATATGCTTTAGGCTAAAAATAGTGTTCACAGAATAAAATTCATATAATGTCTTCATTTCACAACCCTGAAAACTCATCCTTAAAACCATCAAAAAAAACCTCTTAACTCCTAAATTACAAAATTATTCCTATCTTACCAAAGTGAATTTTAAAGAATGCCCACTATTACTAGGTATAATTTGCAGAACTTAGGTGCAACAGATTTGCCATTTTACTTCAAAATCCTTAAGGATAATTTCAGGACTGACAAACACAACATTCTGCTTTCTGGAAACATGGCAAATACATTTCCTTCTCCCCAGTGTCCATAACACTTTTTTTTTTCACTATCCTACCCATCAGTGTCTCCTGTTTCCTGTGGACCTTTTCTTAAAGGCACCTCCATCCTCGGCTCCTCTACATGTTCTCTCCACTCCTGTGGCCTGAATCCCTTTAGTAGACACTTCTTACACCGAGTCCACACAATGACCAGAGAGCATGAAAATCAATGAAACTGAAACAATGCCTTGACGAGAAAGGTTTACAAACCACCCACTCACAGAAAGATCTACAGAAACAGGTACAAGTGTGAGCCTACAAACACAAAAGGGAATCTATGCCACACTGTGGTGTGTTTAATGGGAGAATATGTGTTCATGCATGTGTGCATACACAAACATGCATGTGCACATACGTGCACATTCAGGGAAGCCAGAGGTCAACTGCAGGTCTCTACCTCAATCGCTTCCCCACGTTTTTTTTCTTCATACAGTGTCCCTCACGGAACCTGGAGCTCACTGATGAACTGATGAACAACCGAGCTCCAGGGATCCTTTCACCTCCTCAATGCTGGAGTTAGATGCACACCATTAACTTGGATTTTTTAAAGACTTGTTCTATTATTTTCAGTTGTATACATGCACATGAACGTAGGTGCCCACCAAGGATATGAGTGCTGAGAACTGAACTCTGGTCTCCTGGAAGAGCGGCACTGGCTCCTGACCTCTGAACCACCTCCCAGGCCCACACTCAGGATTTTTAAGACGGAAAAACCGACTTAGGTCCTCATGCTTGCAGTCAACATTTTAACAAATGTTCTTCCCAGACCCAGAGTCAGAACCGTTCTTAAAAAAATAATGGTTAATAGTTCAACAATAGGGATTGAAGACCCCAAACCTCCATGATCCAGAAGCCTTTTCCCATAAAAAACAAAGCCATTAAAAAAAAATTTTAAAGATGAAAAGTTTTTTTTTATATGCCATAATATGATTTTTTATTGTCCTGTACTGAGGTTATTCTTACTTAGTACATCGTAGATTAATTTTCTAAACTACATTATTGTTTTTTGGTATAGTTCCTAGTCTTTTTTTTTTTTAAGATTTCATTTACTTAAATGTTATGTGTATGTTTTGTCTACATATATGTATATACACCACCACACACATTCAGTGCCTGTAGAGGCCAGAAGAGGGCATGAGATTCCCTTGAACTGGAGTTACACAAAATTTTGAGTCACCATGTGGATGCTGGGATTCAAACCTAGGTCCTCAGGAGCCAGCTCTCCAGCTCCTTATCTTCTATTCTCTACAGTTCAGGAGTTTACAAGGAGTTCCTCAAAGAGGTTCAATTATTAAGGCACATAATCTAAAAAGAAGTGAGATGTCTCCAAACTATATGAAGAGAGAAAGGGTGGGGGAAACGAGAGGGTCGACTCTCAGAAATCAGCACAGAGAAAACTATCTAAACAGGCAATTCACTACAGACGTCATTCCTAAGAACCCATAAATGTGTAAAATGTTCACCACTCGTCATACTATCAACTCCAACTCCAAGCTGGGGCTGGGGTTGGCCCTAGGTTCAATCCATAGCACTGTAAACAAGAGATTAAAATACAGTATCAGTGAGAACACCAAACATGCAAGAATGGTTCAAATTTAAGAAAACTGGAAACATCAAGAGATAAGTGTTGAAAATCTCCACTCACAAGCACACCCCTAATGTTTTAAGTTTCATTCCACACCATCTCAATAAAGCTAACATGGCAACCCAATGAGAAACATGAATTTTTTTTGTTTCCCGTCATATAAAGATATGTTTATACTGTACCTACTGTAGCTATTAACTATGTAATATTAATATCTGAAAAAAAGAGGTAACTTAATTTTAAAATTCTTTATTTCTAAAAATACCTTATTGCAGGGGGGAAAAAAATCTAACAACCATGCTTTTAGAAAAAAAATAGCATGAACTGTGGAATATTCTTTTACACTGAATATATGCGCAACTGTGATTGATTTAATAAAGAAGCTGACTGGCCAGTAGCTAGACAGGATAAGGTGAGGTGGGAAAACCAGGCTAAGAACACTTGGAAGAACACTGGCAGAGTGAGAGATTGCCTGGAGATGCAGGAGAGCAAGACATGCTGGAGGACAGATAAAGCCATGAGCCACATGGCAATACAGATAGAAATGGGTTAATTTAAGTATAGGAACTAGTTAGTAATAAGCCTGAGCTATTAGCAGAGCATTTATAATTTATATTAAATCTCTGTACCCGTTATTTGGGAACTGGAGAGTGGGAAAGAAAAGTCCACCTACAAGCAATAAGTTTGTTAAATTAGGAGTTGTCACAGACTTTTGACTTGAAAAAAATACAGCTGGGTGGTGGTAGTGCACACCTTTAATCCCAAAACTTGGGAGGTAGAGGCAAGCAGATCTCTGTGAGTTCAAGGCCTGGGGTACAGAGTAAGTTCCAAGAAAGGCTCCAAAGCTACACAGAGAAATCCTGCCTCGGAAAAACCAAAAAAAAACCCACAAAGTACATCAACGGTGACAGAAGACAACACAGACAAGACTAATTGGGGTTTAACCCACTAAGATAATTCATTAATTAAAGTGAGAACACAAAAAAGTCCAAGTTTTCTGCTTTTTTTTGAGACACGGTTTCTCTTGTGTACCATTTCTCTTTTGGTACCTGTCTTGGATCTAGCTCTGTAGACCAGGCTGGCCTTGAACTCACAGAGATCCGCCTCGTTCTGCCTCCCCAGTGCTGGGATTAAAGGCGTGCACCGCCACCGCCACCGCCGCCGCCGCCGCCACCGCCACCCCACACCCCACCACCCGGCAAAATTTCAAGTTTTTGAGCAGTCAATGTTATGGTACAATTATTCCATTAGGGCACATTGTTCAGTTCAAAGCACATTCTTTGACTGACATGCATGAAGCTTAAAGTTCCATAACCAACACGGAAAATAAATAAACATAATTGAAAGAATTTCAAAGAGGTTCAGTGAGTAAATGCACATGTGCTCAAGACCAGTGACCTGCACTAGGACCCACATGGTGGAAGGAGAGAACTGACACCAGCAAGTGGCCCTCTGACACCACACGGATGCTGTGGCACACATACCCATTCACATTCACACACACACACACACACACACACAGAAAGATAAATATAATTAAAGGATTTCCGGGCATCTGAAATTCCAGTCCTAGGGCTTTTGAGGCTGTCAGGAATACACAGGGAACACAGACACACACTGCAGACAAAATACTCATACATTCAAAATTGTGGGGGGCCTGCCCCCACTTTTTCTCCCGGGGTGCTCTTGAGCAGGGAGAAATAAGGAATATGTAGATAGAAGGACAGAGAGAGAGACAGCTAGAAAATGTAGTGGGTAGCCATTCCAACCTTGACCTGGAAGTTCCAACCCCCATTGAGGCTTAGGTAACTGTCACTCACGCCTACAAGGCGGGGCCAAGAGAGGACCCGAGATCCAGATGTGCCAGTGCTCTTGGTTCCTGGACCCTGGACACTGGAGGTAGACGGAACAGAGTTCTCCAGAGAACACAGCCAGACTGCGCTACACCTTGTCCAGACGCTGTAACCTATCCCTTCACTTGTAAGTCACCCCACAAAATAAACCTCCCTTTTAACTATGTGGAGTGGCCTTAATAATTTCACTAATAAGAAAACACAGGATAGCCTCAGGAGGGTCTGGGTCAAAACCCACCAGCCCCTTCTGTCTTTATTAAAGGGCTTTTAAAGGAATGCAAAGGGGTAGAGCAAATGACCTCCCCCAGCACAGCCAAGCTTATTAGACCATCCTAGGCACCTAGTGACCCTGCACGTGGTCCAGCCATCCCCTAATGCAGCCCTGCTGGGTAAAGCAAGCTCAGATCTGACTAGGAAGCCTTTGTGGGCTCCCACACAAAATAAATAAATTTCTAAAACAGGAATTTCAGAAAAATTAATCATACTAGCTAAATTTATCTGAATTAAGCTTCAGAGAGGTAATAACTAAGGAAGGATCCCTTACAGATTCCAACCGGCACAAGCAGAAGATAATTTACCTCGACAGGGTGACGAAGTCCCATTTCTTTCAGACAGCTTGCTTGGACTACTGAAATGAGGTGACGTGCCCGTGCTCATGTCACTGTGAGTAAAATTCTTTGAATGGCATGTGCAACAACATGATGATGGCACCTCAGGCTTTTTATTTAAGCCCTCATCCACTGGCTTTCCTAGAAAAAAAAAACACCTCTATTTACCATAAAACTAATAAATAGTAATTTTCTTTTCAGCTACAGTAAGCAACCACCTCAGTTCACCAATGATGAGAAGTTTCCCAGGTTACAAGATTAAATTAAGAGAAACAATCTATATAAACCTTATCGACAATATCGAATCAGGACGGAAGAGAAAACTATGCCCGCAGTGTGTTCAGAAATGTTATCAATGTATAAACTATTAAAACAAAATAATGAAGATTAATAATGTAATTAAAAGTACAACCACTTTTGTATTTATTTATATTCACATTTTCTTTCAAAATCAAGCAAAAGGGGCAGAAACAAAGATGAAAAGTATATGCTTCATTATTGCTATTTCCCTAAAGGAAGAACTTGAAATTTCAGTATCCAAAATACTAAAGATAAGGATTGCCACAGTTCACATTATCCTTATTTTTTTTTCTTTTTTTGGGACAGGGTCTTTCTAACAAAGCCCTAGCTGTCATAGAACTCACTAAGTAGAACAGGCTGACCTTGAACTCACAGAGATACACTTGCCTCTGCCTCTGAGTGCTGGAATTAAAGATGTGAACCACCACACCCAGCCTCACATTATACTTCTATTTCAAATAGAAATATTCAGGCTTGGTGAGGTGGCCCACACCTTTAGTCCCAGCACTCGGGAGGTAGAGGCAGGTGGAACTCTGGGTTTAAGGCCAGCCTGGTCTACAGAATGAGTTCCAGGACAGCCAGGCCTACACAGGGAAACTCTGTCTCAAAAACAAACAAGCAAACAAAAGAATCAAATCAAATAGAAACATTCTACCACCTACACATTCACCTACACTTTCTGATACAAGTATCAAAGCACATTTTAAGACAATATTCAAACCCAATGAAAAGGTAATTAAGATACCTAAATATAATTTTAAAATTACAATATGGGGGCTGAAGAGATGGCTTAGCTGTTAAGAGCATTTGCTGCTCTTTCAGGGGATCCCAGTTCAGTTCCCCACACCCACACAGCAACTCACAACCATCTGCAACTCCAGTTCCAGATGGCCCAATGATTTCATCAAGCACCAGACATGCGTGTGGTATATAGACATGCAAGAAAATATACTCACACACATGAAATAAAAAAAGATACTTTTTAATTTATGCCCACGTGATATATAATTACAGAACTCATATACTTTTTGAAAAGCTAATCATATACAAGCATGGTCATGCATACCTGTAATCCCAGCATTTGGGAGGCTAAGGCAGCTGAAAGCCAGCCCAGACTATATAGCAAAACCCTGCCTCAGGAGAAAAAAAAAAGGCAAACATAAAGGCACACTATATACATGTATAAAAATCTCATAATGAAACCCATTGTTTATAACTAGCATATAATAATAATAATAAATAATAATAGAAAAAGGAACTGGGAGTGGTGGTGCATGCCTATAATCCCAGCACTTGGGAGGCAGAGGCAGGTGTATCTCTGTGAGTTCAAGACCAGCCTGGTCTACAGAGTGAGTTCCAGAACAGCCAGGGCTACACAAAGGAACCCTGTCTCGAGAAACCAAAAAAAAAAAAAAAAAAAAAAAGAAAGAAAGAAATAAAAGGAAAACAAACTAAATGTTTTTTACATTGTTTACTCATTTGCAACACAAAAACATCTCCCAGATAACTGTCATTAAATTTCAATTATTAACTAAAAATGTCACTTTCCCCCAAAGAATGACACCAATGATAATCAAAATGGAAAATCAAAAGATCACAAAATGTTTTCTTTTTAACAGTCTTTATTTACATTTATTTTACCATTTGCCTGTGTTAATGTGGGGAAGCGGGTACACATGCCATGGGATGGTGTGGAGAACAGAGGACAATCTGCAGGAGTCAGCTTTCTCCCTCTACCCTGTAGTTCCAGGGATGAAACTCAGGTCATCAGAACTGGTAGTGAGCACCCTGACTACTGAGCCATCTTGCCCATCCCTTATTACCACATTCTACCAGTAACATAAACATTTCTTTTTTATTACATTTGTTTATGTATATGTGTGTACATGCCACGGTGTGCATGTGGAGGTCAGAAGATAACTTTCAGGAGTCAGTTCTCTTTTCCCACCAGGTGGATTCTAGGGATTGAAAGCAGGTCACCAGGCTTAGAGGTCAGCCCAAACATTTCCTTTATTAATGCATCTATACACATATACACACCTGTGACTAACTTCACATTCTTCTACTACTTTAGGTCAGACTTATCTATTTATATACCTGAAAAATATTCAAGACTCTATTTCAGATTGTTATTAAGATTACAAAGTCTTGGGGCTGGAAAGATGGTCGAGGTTAAGAGCATTTCCCACTCTCCCAGAGAACCCAAGTTCAGTTTCCAGCATAACCATGGGGAAGTCCACAACCCCGTCACTCTAGCTCCAGGTCCTCTAATACTCTCTCCTGCCCTCTGTGAGCACCTTACATAAACCTAGACACACATAATTGAAAATAAAAATAAATCTTTAAAAAAAATTAAAGTTTTTCATCAAGTAAATATTAATACCAATTTTGTGTTTACCCAGATGATATCATACTTTAATAAAAAAAAAACAATCATACACAAGCTTATCAGCAAATACATGAAACAATTACAAATAGATTTTACCTCGAAACCTGTTTTTGCAAAAAGAAACAGTAATTAAAAATGACCTGTAGGAATTTACATTTGAGTCCAGGACTCACCGTTGGAAAGGGTGCATTGGGAGCCAGTACCCCAGTATCTTTTGTTATATGGGCATATTCATTTTTATTTATTTATTGGAAGTTCTAAGTACTGAATCCTGGCCCTTGCACATGCTAGGAAAGTGTTGTATCACTGAACTACACCCCTCACCCAGGACTTGAGTTTGGTTTTTTAAGACAGATCCCAGGCTTCCTTTAAGCTCCTGACTCTCTGGCCTCAGCTTCCTGAGTGCTAGGGATGCAGGGGTGCATGCTCAATCCTAGCCAAATTTATTTTTTGAGACAAGGTCTCACTGTGCAGCTCTGGCAACAATCAACGTAATGGGACATAACAGAAATTCATGCAATCGTGATTATAACAGGCGTCTATTTATCTGGTGTTCAAATGAGCAGAGCAACAAGTATCTGTTGTTTACCCATTTATTTAAAGGTAGGGTCTTGCTATGTAGCCCAGGCTAGCCTTTTGTAGTTGTTGTTGTTTGTTTTTTATTTATTTATTTATTTATTTATTTATTTATTTATTTATTTATTTATTTTGAGTAAACCCAAAACTTATTCTAAGCCACAGTCATCCTAGGGTCCCCCCTGCCACATAGCCTTCCTGGTTCTGTGGGTTGTAGCCCAGGCTGGCCTTTAACTCACTGACCTCCTCTTCAACCTCCGAAGTACTAAGCTTACTGGCATGTACCACTACTCCAGGTTTATATGTTTTCTTCTTCATACAGTCCATATCTTAATGTTATATAAGGGGGCTGGAGAAATGGCTCATCAGTTAAGAGCACTGGCTGCCCTTCCAGAGGACTGGGGTTCAATTCCCAGCACCCACATGGCAGCCCACAACTGTCTGTAACTCCAGTTTCAGGGAATCTGACACCGTCACACAAATGCACATAAAATAACAAAAAGTCAGATGAGCAAATATATTCAAGGATATATTCAAGCAATTAGTATATGCATCAGCACCATCGGGGCTCTAGCTCCTATTTCTTAGACACAGATTATCATCTCGTCATTTTCATAAGAACTCTAAACCTCTAAAATATTCACATACACTCTGCATGACCAAGTAAAAGGACTAAATTGTGTTAATATTATTTAAAAATTAATTTTGATGTATTCAACTTCTTTCAGAAGACTTGTAACATTTTGTTTTATTTTGGGACGGGGTTGTTGTGTAGCCTTGGCTGGCCTGAAACTTGTATATAGACCAGACTGGCCTTGAACCTATAGCAATCTTCTTGCCTTTGGCTCCTGAATGCTGGAATTATATATGTACACACTACCATGCCTGGCACAGGTGATACATCTTGAAGAAATGTCTTGACAGAGATTATTTAAATCAGTTAGAACAATGTTTGAGCCAGTCTAGATACAGTGTACTATATTACCTGGGGCTGGTAATTGTTCAGCAGGGAAAGGCACACTTGTCACTGAGCCTGATGACCAGAGTTCAGTACGCCAGACCCATACAGTGGCAGGAGGGAAGTGATTCCTGCAATTCGTCCTCTGACGTCCATACCATAGCACACGTGCCCACACATATATGCACACACAAAATAAACACAATAATTTTTTATGAGAACTACTTACCAATATGAGATTGTTGCCATGCTAACGCAGAACAAAGTAAGGCTAAACTTTTTCCACTCCCTGTGGGGCTCTCCAACAAACAATGCTGACTACTGTTTAGCCCCCTGACAATCTGTGGACAAAGAGATCATTTTTAAAAAAAGAAAACAATAATCGATTACTTATCAGCTCTCTCAACATGAACAGAATAGCACAGAAGGGTGAGGAAGCACCCCAGGAGACAGTAAGAGCATAAGGAAGAACCAAATTCTGTTAACCTACACTTTACTCCTTTACTTCTCCCTCACAGTCTGCTGGTTTTATGAGTACATCAAACACACACACAAAAAAAATTAAATAAGCAACTTATATTTAATTATACAGCCACAAATTGCTTCTATAAAACTGTAATATGTGCTGGAGAGGTGGCTCAGCAGTTAGGGGCAGATGTTGCTCTTGCAGAAGATCCAGGTTCAATTCCCATTCACATGTGGCAGCTTACAACTGCCTCTAACTCCAGTTCCAGGAGATCCAATGCCCTATTCTGGCCTCCTCAGGCCTCAGGCACACATGAGGTACACAGATATACCTGCAGGCAAAACATTCATACACATAAAAGTAATCAAAAAAACAAAGGAAAAAAAAGGACCGTAATACACTAATACCTATGCATGTGTATGAGAAAAAAACTTAATGAGCAATACCACTAATGGAAAGACTAATTGTTAGAACCTAACATCTCTCCCATCTATGACCTGTAGGAATGTATGAAGGGACTGGTCCTGTGGATCAAAAATTGCAGGATCGCCATGAGTTAGGGCAACAGCAAGATATCCGAGAGTCCAGTGATGAATGTGCACCAGAGGCTTTGAACTAGAAGACTCATTACAATGAGCATTTTGTCAGTGGGGCTGATTGGACAAAAGGGTATACTGCATGACACACCACAGCTCTCAATGCAACAAGGATGAATGAAGAAGTGCTGGAAAGAGTGAGGCGGAGGGTTTTTGTTTGTTTGTTTTGTTTTGGATTGATTTGAGGGGGTCTTGGGGGGGGAAGGGGGGTTGGGGTACATGATGTGAAATTCCCAAAGAATCAATAAAAATGTTAGAAAAAAATCAAAAATGTAAAATGAAGATGTCCAAGTCCACTAAGTCCATCGCTAAGTACACACCCTAAACCCTTCCTACGTGAACATAAGAAATAGGTGTAAGCCAGGCGGTGGTGGTGCACGCCTTTAATCCCAGCACTCGGGAGGCAGAGGCAGGCGGATCTCTGTGAGTTCAAGGCCAGCCTGGGCTACCAAGTGAGTTCCAGGAAAAGGCACAAAGCTACACAGAGAAACCCTGTCTCAAAAAAAAAAAAACAAAAACAAAAAAAAAAAAAAAAAAAGAAAGAAAGAAATAGGTATAAGACAGTTCATAATAGCATTTTTTGCTAATTCCAAGAGATTATGAGCAACCTAAATACCACCAGCAGGAAAATGGACAGATTATGCTAGCCATACAATAAAATGCCATACTGGAATTAAAATGATTTAATAACCAATGAAGATATATCTTAAATATAATGTTCCAATGGAAAAAATAAAACAATTGTTAGGGATACAGCTCAGGAGAAGAGTACTTGCCTAGCATCATGAAGCTCTGTGATCACCCTACCACCACTATTCTACCTTCATTTCTGTGGCTGTGATATAATACTTTGACAAAAAATAACATAGGGGGAAAGGGATTTATATTCTGTGTACAATTCCAGGTTACAGTCCATCAGAACAGGGAAGTCACCATGGCAAGGGCTTACATCCATAGTCAAGAGCAGAGAAATGAATGCACATATTCGTTTCCTTGTGCTGAGGTCTAGTTTTCCACCCTTCACAGTTCAGGACCCCCTGTCTAAGGAATGGTGCTGCCCAAAGTGGCCTGGGTCTTCTCACATCAGTTAAGACAATCCCCTACAGGGGCAGGAGAGATGGCTCGTCAATTAAGAACTCCAGCTGTTCTTACAGAGGGCCTGGGTTGAATTCCCAGCACACAGCATGGAAGCTCACAACCGTATGTAACTCCATTTCCAGGTACCCAGTACCTTTTTCTGGCCACCTCAAACACCAGGCATGTACATGGTGCACATATATACATACAGGCAAACTAACACACACACACACACACACACACACACACACACACACACACACACACACACTGAAAAAAAAAGATAATCTCTCACAGACATGCCCACAAACCCAAGGTAGACAATTCTTGATTGAGATTCTTTCCCTGGATGATTCTAAGTTGTCAAGTTGATGATAACTATCACAATCATCAAAAAAAAAAAAAAAAATATATATATATATATATATATGGACAGGCAGTGGTGGCGCATACCTTTAATCCCAGCACTTAGGAGGCAAAGACAGATAGATCTCTGTGAGTTCAAGCCCAGCCTGGGCTACAGAGTGAGTTCCAGAAAAGGCACCAAAACTGCACAGAGAAAGCCTGTCTCCAAAAACCAAAAAAAAAGTACAATATTTCATTCACAAAGCTTAAACATATGTAAAATACTCTACATTGTTAAGGATAAGTACATTTGAAATTATTCAGAAAAACAAAAATTGCATCCGTACTAAACATGCAGGCTTATTATTCCCTAAATATCTAATACATAATTGTGAATATCACAATTATTTACATAGCATTTATATCAAGCAGGGTAAGCAATCTGAAGATGATTTAAAAGTCTATGGGAAACTTACTTGTGGACTATCTACAAATAGTGCACCATTTTACATAAAGGAATTGCACATCTACAGATTTTGTTATCCAAGTTGGGTCTTAGAACCATTCACCAAAATATACTGAGTGTAAAGACCATCAGCTGTACAAGTGTGTGGACCAGAGTCTGGATCCCTAGAAGGCATCTAACAAGCTCTGTTTGAGGTCCACAGACCCATACGCCCAGCACTACAGTGGGCAGAGATAGGAGATAGAGGGCTTGCAGACTGTCAGCCCAGCCAAAAACAACAACGGAAACCAAGTTCCAGATTCAGCTGAGACTATGCCTCAAAAGAAAAAGGTAGAGAGTGACTGAGGATACTCAACACAGACACATTCTCTCTCTCTCTCTCTCTCTCTCTCTCTCTCTCTCTCTCTCTCTCACACACACACACACACACACACACACACACACACACACACACACATGCGCACACACGCACACTAAAATCAAAGGAGCTGAGAGTGCTTTTTAGATGTTCTTCTTTATATCCTAACCAAACATATACAGCTTAGGAGTTATGGATATTACTTTCCAAAAAGCAGGTGCTCTTCCAAATGAATCCAGCAAATAGTAGCCCTCATTTTGTACCTGAGAACAGTTACAAATTCAATGTATACTTGGAATCATGAGCTACAGCATCTTAATAAAGACTTAACTGATGTAAAATACTTACAGAACTCATCATAGCAAGCTGTGCTGGATAAGCTTTACAAGGAAAGTTAATCTTCACCCCACCAATAGTGTATTCCGATGACATTGAGGAAGACATTTTGCTTTCTTCTTGACTTTAGATACGTCACTGCAAGAAAAACAATAAAACCAACACTGAGGGGCTGGAGAGATGGCGCAACAAGTTAGGAGCACTTGCTGCTCTTCCAGAGGAACTAAGGTAGATTCCCAGCCCCCACATTAGGCAGTTTACAAATGCCTGTAACTCCAGCTCCAAGGGATCTCACACCCTTCTCCGGCTTCTGCAAGAAGCTGTGTTTCCCTGGCACACCCATACAAATAAAAAGTATTTATAATAAAGTATTGAAACAATCTCATTCATGGGAAGCCAGACACCTAGCAACAGAACAGAAGTCTGACAATAAAAACTGCGATTAATAAGAGCGTATACCAAAGCAATGGAAGCAAACAATTTCCTAGTCCTGTAAATAAATCTCGGGGTCAAGATCAGGTACCAGAGTCTGACCGTCACCTGGATCTGGCACTACTACTCGATGACAGATTAGTTATGTGACTTCAGGCAAATCACTTAACTTTTCTAGGACTCCACATCCTCAAGTGCAAAATAAGAATAGCAACAGAATCACCCCGAGAGGACTGCTGTAAAGGTTAAATAAAATAACGGAGAAGCACCCAGTATGTGGCAGAAGACGCACAAGTCCCTGGAACAACTCAGACGGCCCAGCATCAACTTCAGAAGGACAGACTGCTGAAGAAGCTCTGCGTCCCCTAGCCCACTCTCTTTTCTCTGAGTCTGAACATTCCTATTTCCCTTTTCACACTTTCCCACCCAGAAGAAGAGAGGAACGGACAAGCAGTCAAGAAGCGGAGGATGTATCTGTGACCTATCATTTTACTTCTACGGTCAAAAAAATTCTTCTCTGCAATAATACCTTATTTTAAAACCATTGTAAAGGAGAAAGTAACTTTCCACAGTAACATTTTTAATTTCTTAACCATCTTTTAATTTACTGGGGGAGAAGGAGGACCCACATGGCCTGGCACGTGTGTGGAAGTTAGAAGACAATTTGCTGGAGCCAGAGTAGAGTCTCTCCTTCTACCACGTGGGTCCAGGAATTAAACACAGGTCTTCAGGCTCGGGTGTGCCTTTATCTATTGAGCCGGCTCCCTGGGCCAGCACAGTAATTCTGAAGTCAGGAGACTACAATGGAAAGAAAATGGATTTGGATCCCACTGTTGGCATCTGCCTAACCTCTCAGACACTTTCACCGACCGAAGAATTTTTGCAACTGTGAAAAAATATATATATATGGTAAATTCAGTCTGGGAATGGAGATGGTTAAGACAGATTGTTAGACAGATCATGAAGTCAATAACAACTTTAACCGCTACCTCTGAGCGCCAAAAGAATCACTCCTCAAAGATATTTTCCAGTTTTAAATATTGTTCTGTCAGACAAGACCTGCACAAAATCAAGCCGACATCAGTCAACATTCCAGCAGACAAGACTAACTGGACTCAGTGGGTGGGGGGTGGGGCAACATGAAGGTGGAAGAAGGCATCTGAAGGGGTCCAGGGGAGTGTGAAGGATAGGCTAGGGATGCATATGATCAAGATACACTGTATCATGAAACTGTCCAAGAATAAATAAAAGATTCTTAGAAAAATTATCCAATCACTGATTCTATCTGTAAACCTCTGAGGGTTAATGGACTCTAATTTCTTAATCTGAAGCAAAACCTCAATACTGTTTTACTAAAATTAACCTAGATGGCAATCTATGCCTGCAGCTGTGGCAACACTCAAAACGTGGGAGCTTCCCTTGTAGAGTGCATCAAGGAGAAACAAACTTCCAGATGTGGTGGTGCAGATTTTTGACCCCCAACAATCAGGAGGCAGAGGATCTCTCTGAAATCGAGGCCAGCCTGGTCTACATAGCCAGTTCCAGGCAAGCCAGGACTGCGGGGTGAGATCCTGTCTCTTTAAAAAAAAAAAAAATCTGTCTCCCGCCTAGAAGTACTGCGGGGGCCGAGGGCTGGGGCTACTTCCCGGCCTGCGTCCGCACACGGTAAGGACAGGGCCCCTGCTCCTCAGCTCTCCTTCCCCACGCGCCCAGCTCCCGCACAGTCAAGGAAGCCCCGGCCGAGTGACTCTGTCCCGCAGGACCTGAGCCCGCTAGCGCAGGACTGCAGGCGCCTGCCCCCCGCCGTCCTTCCCACTCGCCTGCGGCTGGCTCCAGCTCCGGGAGAAAAGGAAATGCTGACGTTCGGGGGGAGTTCACGAGTGGGAAAGGTGCCCCTCACCTGCGTCAGGCGCGGCCAGGTGCCCAGCCACGGCCACTCCTCCTCCTGAACGCTGCAGCTCAGCGGCTCCACACGGACGAATTCGCGCCTCCCGCCCCTCGGCTCCCGGTGCCCAATCGCCGAGCACGCCAGCCAATCACGTCGCGGCCGGAGAGTAAACAGCCAATCATCGTGCGAAGTCGACGCTGTAACACCCAATGGGAGCCTGCGAAATAAGTAGAGCCCCTCAAAGTACTTGGCGGCACCGGAAGGCGATCGTCCTCAGCGAGAAATACTGGAACAGATCTTACAGGTCTGCTTGAAAGAAAAACTCTCGTACCACTTTTGGAAACAGATGATTTAACCTAGACAGTCAGTTTTCTGATGACTGGGAGACTAATTTGCAAGGGTCGGCGACCAACGAAAAGGAAACATTTTTCCTCCGTTGTCTTATCACGTGACTAAACTTTCCTAAGGTTATATAGCATCTAAAGACGGGGGCCGGGGAAAGGGAAGCAAACTGTGCCAGAAGTACCACTGCTGTGCCGAAATAAGTGAGGTCACATGACAACTGGTACAGTATTCCGTGATAGTCAAGACTTTCTCGGATATTAGAATCTGCGGCGGATAATCTCTCCAGATCACTTCGACCTAACACTAAGGCTTACGGACCAACATACCATTTTATTCCTTGCCAAGAAATACAATTTCCTCAAAGATAAGGGTTAACCTTGACGTTGACAAATTAATTTTTGGCCATTACTATTATCATATTTTTATTATATATATAGATTATATATTGCTGTCGTTGTTGTTTGTAGCCTAAACTTTACTCAACTACTACTAGTGACCCCAAAAGGCAAAACCGTGAGGTAGTTTACGAGAAGAAGCAAGAGAAGACTGTTTGCCTTGCTTTCGATTTATCTTCATAAAATGATGGAATTTATGACCATAAAAAAAATAAATTTACCTTTGACCTAGTAGCTCAGTGCCCGAAATGTATTCTAAAAACATAATCTAAAAGTGATTAATTCCTCACTTGACAAGTGTCTCTTTGTAACATTAAAAAGTTATATAGTCCTTAGTCTAGTAATGGAGAGAGTTCTGATTTTCTGATTTATCAGTTCAATAGATTAGTCAATAAAATGATAATTAAACTTTTTTGGGGGGAGGGGTTGGTTTTTCGAGATAGGGTTTCTCTGTGTAGTTTTGCACCTTTCTTGGAACTCACTCTAGCCCAGGCTGGCCTCAAACTCACAGAGATCCACCTGCCTCTGCCTCCCAAGTGCTGGGATTAAAGGCGTGCACCATCAAGGCCATAAACTGCTTCCAAAAAAAAAATAATAATAAAAAAAAGTGCACTGTGAAATTGTGTTTAAAAAAGCAGATTCCAGGAGCTGAAGAGGTGGATCAGGGTTAAGAGCAGGCACTAACTACTCTTGCAGAGGACCAGGTTTGATTCCCAGCACCCACAAGGTGGCTCCAGTGATTAGGGTTCCATGGCCCTCTTCTGGCCTCCACTGGCACTCACTGTACATACACATAAAAAGAAACCTCAAAAAATAAACTAAAAACAAACAAAGCAGATTCCAAATTATGTTAGGAATTAAGTAACATGATAGTATGTTGAAGATGGAGTGGTTTACTGTTATAATGAGCTGAAGCATTATTTATGAAATCCCTCAAATACCTCCAGATTGTTACTTCCCTCTTCTTGGTTTTTGTTTGTTGGCACTGTTGAGCATCAAACACAGGGCTTACACACGCTCAGCAAGTGTTTGAGCAATGACCTACAGCCCCAACCCTCTTAATTCTTTTTTTTTCTTTTTCTGAGACAGGGTCCTTTATAACCCTTGGCTGGCCTGGAGATCCCAATATAGACCATGCTGGCCTTGAACTCAACAGAGATCCTCCTTGCCTCTGCCTCCCAAGTGCTGGGATTAAAAGCACTTTTTACCATACCCAGCTAAAAGGATTCTCTCTCGTTCTCTCTGTGTGTCTCTCTCTGTCTCTGTCTCTCTGTCTCTGTCTCTGTCTCTCTCTCTCTCTCTTGTGTATTCCTGGCTGTCCTGGAACTCACTATGTAGACCAGGCTGGTCTCAAACTCAAAGAGATCCACCTACCTCCCAAGTGTTGGGATTAAAGGTGCATACCACTTAGCCTGACACTCTCCCAATTGTTAAATAACTACCCTCATTTTTCTCATGTGAACTCCTAAGACTTTCAGTTGATTCCCAGAGATTACTCTCCTTTGGCCTTACAGAGATACATTAAAGCCTTGGAACCAGGCAGTCCTAGGGCCTAAGTCTCCCTTGGTCCCCTTTTATATTAACATTTGTGGAATAAAACACAAAACTACAGTTTGTTGATAAAGAATGAATATTTATAAATCAATATTCAAAATAGTTGCACACATCTGTTTGACTTCAATAAAAAAAATCACATTGTGACAAAGTTTATAACCTTAACTTAAGATACATGAATATTAACATTTACTAGTATTATTTACACATTTTATTTACATTATCAACAAATTGGATGAAAAAGCCTGTTATTACTTTAACACAGTAGGTCATGACTAGTCTTTGAAAATTAATCCACGAAATGTGTGCTGCATTTCATTATAAAACATACTTTGAACGTTTCTGAATTCCTAAAGAATTCTACTATTCACACAAAACATTCCAGAAAGGCCTCATTTAAAAACAAAACAAGAGCAGTTGTATTTAATCTTAAGAGATTACAAAACTGCATCATTTAAAAATATGAAAATTTTTATGGTATATCTTTAAAGCATATTCTTTTACTCTTCACATCAAAATTACTTAATTGAACATTAAGCATCTAATAAAAAGTTTATATATATATATATATATTCCATCATGCATGATACTATGCACTTCATGATTGGAAACTGCTATAAACTGGTTTGAACAGAACACCTTCATGAGGTAGGGTCAGGGTCAAAGAAGGACAGTAAGATGTGACTAGGTGTTAGTGGAAAGGATGAGGCTAAATTTCTTTTTGTAAGACAAACTTTCCTTTTAGCTTGCTACCTTCTTCAATGAGAGGTCTGTTTTGAGTGGGGCGGCAAATGACTGAGGTATTTCTCAGAGAGCAAAGTAGTACCTTCTACATTGGCTACTTAATTTTTAAAAATGATTATGGTTATCTGAATGCATCTACTTAATCATGAAGTTACTAAAAGAGGACTGCAAATTTCAGCAACACAGTATTTTCCACATTATAATTTTTCCTGAGGTTCAAACACTGTATTTTCTTACTCAAAGATCTCCTCAAAATAAAATGTGAGTTATATTCCTGATGATGAACCAAGAGCTCTATTGGGGTTTATTGCTCTAAAATTCATTTGATACATCTTTGCTCCTCTGAGAATTAGATAATACAACATTATAAAAATAAATTTAAAAAAGAATAAATGAAATTTACTTTCAGGTTATTCTTTGCACAAAGATGTTTCTGTAACTACGATCAATATCTTAAAATTTCAAGTTATTCAAGTATCTCTTTAAACATATGGCTTCATATATTAGGAAAAATTGAAGCAGACATGTGAAATCTTTTTATCTTCATCTGTAACTCCAAGGCAGTCATTTACTCGGCTTTTTTTTTTTTTTTTTTTTTTTTTTTTGGACAGGATTTCTTTATGTAACTCTGGCTGTCCTGGAACTAACTGACTATATAGACCAGGCCTGCCTCAAACACAGAGATCCACCTGCCTCTGACTTCTCCCCAGGGCTGGGATCTAAAGGTGTGCGCCACCACACCTAGCTTACCTGCCTTTATTAAAGCCTTCTTAACTACTGTTTCTCACAAACTAGAGTTCCAACCTGCATTACTACAACTTGCATTACAAGTCTGTGAGATTTCTGAGTAGTTAACTGGTCATTTTTCCTGAATTATTCCTTCCCTACATCCCTTTCTCCTTTCTCCTTCCTCTCATTCCCTCTTTGTTGAAAACTATTAAAAGCTCACAAATATGAGGGATATCCACAGGCTTTTTTTTTTTTTTTTTTTTTTTTTTTTAAGATAGGGTTTCTACTGTAGCTTTGGAGCCTGTCCTGGAACTCGCTCTGTAGCCCTGGCTGGCCTTGAACTCACAGAGATCCACTTGCCCCTGCCTCCCGAGTGCTGGGACTAAAGGCGTGTGCCACCACCGCCCGGCCACAGGCTCATTTTTATAAAAAAAAATTAAAGGCTTGGAAATCTTTCTTCACTTCACGAGCTAAGTGCATGGCCCAATCCCTTTCTAGAAATGGGTTTCTTAACGTATTCCCAATGGAAAAGAAGTTCAGCTGCTACAATATAAGCATACCATCAGAGCAGATCCAAAGATATGCCAATCAAACATAAGCAAGTATAATTCTCAGAGTTCTAAATTATACTCATGTTGAATTGAATCATTTCAGCAATTCCCAAGATTTCACTATTTCCATTCAGTTTAGAGTTGTCATAAAATCCAGGTTCCTGTTGGGTATATGCAGCAAACAGCTGCATTTTTTTTTTTTCAAATTCCACTAACACTCATGTTTATTATTTCAATTATTGTGCTTTCAATACAATGACAGAGCTGGACATCAGGATCCATGCTTCCAGTGTCCCTGGATCCATTTTTGTAAGACAGATCTTTACAGATTTGAGACCATCCGCTTGGTTTCTCCTTTATTTGTTGAAGACCTACAAAATAAGGGAGGAGAAAGGATAGTTAAGGCAAGATATTCTGAAATGAATATGGTCTTGTTTGAAACATTAAAAAAGGAAACAAAAATGAAAAAGAGGTACCACTTACGTGTGATGATTGGATCAATGTCTCTGGTCTGAGTGGCAACATCAGAGGCACACACTTGGCCTATTTGAATTAGCAAAGACATAATGTCCTCATACAGTGGAGGAAATGCTCGACAAAAGGAGACCAAACTTGGAAGAGTTGGCATGAAGAAAGCATACCGCTTAGCCTGTGTCAGGACTGTCGGGAAGAAATGGAACAGAATGACTTGTTTTACCTTCAGAACAAATTCATACTGTGTTTTGTGCTGGGAAAACTATGCTTTAGAGGATGCTGCTCACTCGATGTTAACAGCCCCCACTCTACTAATGAGTCACCATCAAGATCCACATTTACCACATCCCAGCACTGCGGTAAGTACAGCGCTTTCAGTACTTCACTTAGTTCTCCCAAATGTATCACAACAGCTGTGCATGCAGCTGAGAGGAACTTTAAGCAAACTCTAGAGAAGGTATAAAAGCTGTTTAAAGCCCAGCATAGTGGCACTCTTTTCAAAGATCCCAGGCCTTGAGAGACAGAGGCAAGCAGGTGTCTGAGTTTGAAAAGTTCTTGCCTAGTACATGCAAAGGCTCTGTGCTTAATCTCCAGTCCTGAGGGGAAAATAATGCTGTTCCAAGTCATGCAACACTTAGTGGTAAATCTGGGACTAAATGCACTATGAACTCTTTTTTTTGTTTTTTGTTTTTTCGTTTTTCGAGACAGGGTTTCTCTGTGTAGCTTTGCGCCTTTCCTGGAACTCGCTCTGGAGACCAGGCTGGCCTCGAACTCACAGAGATCCGCCTGCCTCTGCCTCTGCTGGGATTAAAGGCGTGCGCCACCACCACCTGGAGTGCACTATGAACTCTTAACCACTATAAATTATTATAACAGAAGGTGAAAATAATAGAAAGAAAATGAACAAACTATTGTGAAACACTGTGAACACTGAGAACACCTTTTAAAGGACTGAATATATTCATATTTTTTAAGTAATTTGTTTTTATACCATTTTATTCTACAAACCAGAAGGTGGTTAAAATACAGGAGATGGCCAGGCAGTGGTGGCACATGCCTTTAATCCCAGCACTTGGGAGGCAGAGTCAGGCGGATCTCAGTGAGTTTGAGGTCAGCCTCGTCTACAAAGCAAATTCCAGGACAGCCAGAACTGTTACACAGAGAAACCCTGTCTTGAAAAAACAAAAAATAAATAAAATAAAAAATATATGCATATATATATATATACACACACACACACATATATATATATATATGATACGTTGTAGAATTTAAAGAAATAGCTAATGAATTTATGACTGTTTTGTTTTGAGATAGAGTTTCTCTATGTAGCCCTAGCTGTCCTGGAACTCGCTCCATAGACCTCTGCTTCCTGAGTGCTGAGATTAAAGGAGTAAGCCACTATCGCCTGGCTATTTATGACATTTTCAAATATTTTTCTTCTGGAATCGAGCACACTTAGTAATTTCTAATTTGTGTTCTAATTCTACAGATTTTATTTTCATTTATTAAAAATGTATTATAACATATATATAGAGAGAGACACACACAAAAAAAACCCCACAAAAGTGCCTACCTATACTTCCACACTAAAAATCATATTTGTAAGTATGACATTTTTTAAAAGAATAGTAATTCAGGTTGGGGTTTTAGCTCAGTGGTAGAGCACTTGCCTAGCAAGCACAAGGCCCTGGGTTCAATCCTCAGCTCAAAAAAAAAAAAAAAAAAAAAAAAAAAGAATAGTAATTCAAAGGATGGCACAAGTAAAAGTAACAGCAACATATACTGTGTTATATTGACTCATAAAAACACCAAAAAATTGAGCATAGGAGCACACGCCTTTAATTCCAACACTTGGGAGGCAGAGGCAGGTGGATCTCTGTTGAGTTTGAGGCCAGCCTGATCTACAGAGTGAGTTCCAGGACAGAGAGAGCTGTCTGGAACATACATAGTGAGACCCCCGTCTTGAAAACACACACACACACACACACTCACACAAACACAGGCTGCCAAGTCTTAAAGTTCAGAAAATACACATAGTAGTAAGCATTATTAGATGCTTCTGTTGAGGTTGATTGGCTACACACCTGTTAGCAAAGTTCCCATGACATTGACAGCTAAGCGAGCCACACTAAGTGACTTGGGTAATGCATACTGGATACACAAATGAGAAAGCAGCTGTATAGCAAATATCTGGAATACAAAATCCAAATGTTACATATTTCTTTAGAAAAGTTTAAGTGCTAAAAATTATAAAATGTTTTCTCTAATAGCCAACTGAAAAGTAATCAAGTTTTTCTTCAAGTTCTAAAATGGTCACTACCTGTTTTTCAAGTTCAGGCTGGGCAATAAGCTCTGGTATGAAATCCAGACAGATGTGCATAGATGGGATCCCTGCAACCGTCAGAGACAGAAGTTCACATGGATAGCCCTGTCTCAGGAAGAAGGGAGAAGTCAAATACAAAAGCACAAGTGAAGCTTCCCTTCCTCTGCATAGCAATGCTCTGAATAGCAAGTGTCTGCGACTGTCTCTGGAAATGCACTTTCCTGATACATTAGAACAGAGAACACAGATAAAGTATTTGAATATCTTATCAGTATTGTATTTGGAATTTGTAGTTTTCTATATATTGCAAAGGACCACGATCCTTTCTCGTGTTCAAATGATCTATTAATTTAACAGATAAAGCCCTCAAGAAAAACATGAAATTCAAACATTCCACCTTACTCTTTGAGCACGCACCTGAAAGTGGACGAGTTTAGCAATGTTGGGGTCTGCAATGTACATTTGGTGCAGCAGGCAGCAGATAAGGCACTGGACTTCCCGGAGGTTACAGAGCAGATTCTCTTCTCCTTCCTCCACTCCCTTGTTTGGAGTGCTGGTGGTAATGACACTGTGAGCGTTCCTGAGGGAGATGTCTGGACTGGCACCTTTTGCCTTTTCCTCTTCAGTAGGCAAACAAATCTCTAAGAGAATCTGGACTGCTGCACTATCCTACAAGATGAAAAGTGATGTAAGAAGTCTGAGAAGTTGCGGGGAGGGAATGGGAGGAGAGGAGGGGAAATCACAGTTGGGATGTAAAATTAAAAAAATATAATAGTAAAGAAAGCCATTGCCCTAGAACAAACCAATGTATAAACAACAATAAAAGAGACTAGAAGACGAGAGAGATGGCTCAGCGGTTAAGAGCACCAACTACACTTCCAGAGGAGCTGGGTTCAATTCCTAGCACTCACACGGCAGCTCACCACTGTCTAAGTAGCTCCAGTCCCAGCAGAACTAACCCTCTTCTGACATGGTACACAGACATAAATGCAGGCAAGCACCCATACACATAAAATAAAATAAGCATGTAAACAAGCACCTGGCACACTTCTGAAGGCTCATAGAGCACAAGGCAGAAGCAAAGACTTGAGCTCATGAACCTCTATGGGGCAGGTAATCTGAACCAATGGCCTCCAGAGCAGACCCGAACCTAACCCCCTTCCTTCCTCCTGCTCTCCACTTTCCTCAGAATCTTACCGGCTGTCTCCTCCATTCTCCAAGTCACTTCACAGAGCAGTACTTGAAAAGTGACCTGTGTGAGGGTCCTGAAATTTTATAATACCATGCATTCAACTTACTTTTCTGTTTATAGTCTGTCTCCAACATCTGGTTTCCTTTTTTACCATCTTATCTTTAAAAACAAGTAACCAAAGTTTGTATCTCCTTTACTACTATGTTCCTGGTCCTAGAATAGTATTTGACACACAGGTGTCCAATAAATATGTATTGATCAAGTGAAGATAGAACTTAAGACTGGCTAAAGGCTTAAATTTGTTAAACATAAATTTTATTAAAATATGTATTAAGTTTTCATAATGAAAGTCCACCTGATACTCAGAAGCAAAGATGGTATTGTTTTAGATTCTAAAATAAAAGGAACACACAATGTCAATAATGTATATATAGGGCACAATGTGTGATCTACTTATTTCTAATAAATACTTATTTAGTTAAAAACAAACATTGCCGGGCAGCGGCACACCTTTATTCCCAGCACTCAGGGAGGCAAAGGCAGGTGGATCTCAATGAGTTCCAGGACAGCCAGAGATGTTATAGAGAGAAACCCTGTTTCAAAACCCACCCCCCCAAAAAAAAACAAAACAAAACAAATATGCCATTTGACAAAATTTAACTTTAGCAAATTTTACCTGAGCAGCCAATAATGCATTTTTCAGCTCTTCTCTGGTAACTTCTGGGGCATCAGTCTGTCCAAGCAAACCTATTGTATTGTTCTGGGAAGGCCTATCTTGCTCTGCTGTCTCCTTCAGATGGGCACTAAGGTAAGCTTTAGATGCAAGGAGATATCCATTCAGCATGTGTAGAGTAATATCCATCAGTGGGGGGCACCTAAACAAAGAAGAAAATTTATCAGGAAGACTGTCAATTTAAAACTTAGTTAGAACTTAACCAATTCAATTTAAAACATTTGAAAAATCCAGCTTAACAACTTTCCCCAATGAAATATTCATTCTTAAAGGTCTAAGCTGGGTGTGCTGGTACTTGTCTATAATCACAGCACTGGGGAAGCTGAGCCAGGAGGATGGTGAATACAAGCCAGCCAGGACCACAGAGCAGGACCACACACCCTCTAAAACAATAAATAAGGGCTGGAGAAATGGCTCAGTGGTTAAGAGCACTGGCTGTTCTTCCAGAGGACCCAGGTTCAATTCCCAGCACCCACATGGCAGCTCACAACTGTCTGTTACTTCAGTTCTAGGAGATCTGACACCTTCACACCAATGCACATAAAATAAAGTTAAATAAAATTATTTTAAAAAAATAAAATAAAACAATAAATTGTATATCTAATTTTCTGTATTTCAAGATTCATAAACACCATTATTCATCTTATCAGTCAAAATAAAATGCAATTAAGTAGTAGAGAAAGAGACTAGCTTTTTGTAGAAAATGATAAAGCAGTAAATCTCTTAGATTCAAGATTCAAGCCTTCACAAAGATATATTCTATTATTGACTAAGATAGTGAATTGACTAAAACAAATTATTTATTCTTTCTACTCCTAAGCAAGACACTTCTGTATTCTTTTTTTTTTTTTTTTTTTTTTTTTGGTTTTTTTGAGACAGGGTTTCTCTGTGTAGCTTTGCACCTTTCCTGGAACTTGCTTTATAGACCTGGCTGGCCTCGAACTCACAAAGATCTGCCTAGCTCTGCCTCCCAGATGCTGGGACTAAAGGCGTGCACCACCACCGCCCGGCAACACTTCTGTATTCTAAAAGTGAATGAGCATCCATTTAATCTGGACAAATTATTTACTGAGCTTCAGTTTTCTCATCTATAAAATGGGTACACATCAGCCTGGCTGGTGGAGCAGGCCTGAGGCAAGAAAATCACAAATTCAAGACCATCTTGTGCAATTTGGCAAAAGTCTACCTGAAAATAAAGACTATGAAAGGGACTGGGAACGCAGCAGCGCAGCAAAGCACTTGCCAAGCATGCACAAGGCCCTGGGTTTAATACCCAGCACTAACACAAACACACACAGTGGAAACACTAGGAACGGCCCTCCACCTATGAATGCATAAATAAACTGTTGCAGTTTTTCCAAAAATAAAAGACAAAAATGACTTGAAATATTTTTTAAAATCTTAAATGTCAAATTAGACATTTGAATCAGAGCTTCTGGGAAGTAATTCTGCTAATCCATGTGTGACACTACCCACTAGTCAAGAGAGATAAGGTAGGACTACGAACACCAGCATGGGAACACTGAGAACATGCAGAGTTTTGAGGAATGGGATCATCCCTGGAGTACCACTGAATGCTTTTCCTCTGGTTGTTGACTAACTGACTTTGGACTCATGATCCTCCTGTCTTGGCCTCCAATACACATTTTCATTTTTTATCCTGTGTGTGTACGTGTGTGTGTGTGTGTGTGTGTGTGTACATGGTGCCTGTGGCTGAACACGCTGAGCAAGTGCTCTGGTACTGAGTTACAGCCCCGGCCACTTGCATCTCTTTAAGAACCATGCACAACAAGAACTATAAATTTATAGAGCACAATGAAGAATGAGGCATATGAACATAACAAGTTCCTCTGGAGATGGAACTGGAAGTGGTCAAAGGAAGCCAACGAGGAATCTGGCTTTGCCAGCGTCAGAATGACAGCTGGAAGAATGAGACTTTCACTGTATACCTTTCTTCTTGTCAATCTTCTCTGTATGCTACAGAGTATTTGCATATTAGTACATATGAAAAGTTTCAGAAATGAACAAAGAAGAATGGACATTGGGAAAGTCAAGGACCCCGTCACTCAGCCCCCAAAGTTACTTACACTAGGCTAGCTTCTTTGAGACCTAAGTCCACCTCCTTCCCTACCACCACCACTAGGCAAATCCTCATTTTCATTTATGGATGCTGTATGTATTTTTTTTCTTTTTTTTTTTTTTTAAAGATTTATTTATTTATTATGTTTGCAGCATGTATGACTGCAGGCCAGAAAAGGGCACCAGATCTCGTTACAGATGGTTGTGAGCCACCATGTGGTTGCTGGGAATTGAATTCAGGACCTCTGGAAAATCAGTCAGTGCTCTTAACCTCTGAGCCATCTCTCCAGCCCACCCCCCCCCTTTTTCCTTCCGGAGCTGAGGACTGAACCCAGGGCCTTGCCCTTACTAGGCAAGCGCTCTACCACTGAGCTAAATCCCCAACCCCCGCTGTATGTCTTTTAAAACCACGAGAATGATCACTTGGTAAAAGTAAAATTAAATTATATGAAGAGTCTAAAAAAAGGCAAAACAAAACAATAGGGCTAGGGATGCAGCTCAAAGGGAGGGCACATGCTCAGGGCACCAGATTCAATCTCCAACACCCAAATAATTTAAACTGTAATATATATTCAAAACTGATATCATTTTCCCTTTTTTAGAGTGTGTGTGTGTGTGTGTGTGTGTGTGTGTGTGTGTGTGTGTGTGTTTTGAAGGCAAAATCTTAATAATGAAATGCATTACTTTGTATGCTAAGTTTTAAATCATTTCAAAGAACTAGGGGGTGAAAAAAGAGTCATACCCAAGGCAAGCCGGAAACTCACTATGTAGCCCAGGCTGGCCTCAAATTCATGATTTTTTTTTTAAAATAAAGATTTATTTATTATGTATACAGCATTTATGACTGCAGGCCACAAGAGGGCACCAGATCTCATTACAGATGGTTGTGAGCCACCAAGTGGTTGCTGGGAATTGAACTCAGGACCTCTGGAAGAACAGACAGTGCTCTTAACCACTGAGCCATCTCTCCAGCCCAAATTCATGATTCTTAATAGGCATGTGTGACCATACCTGGGAATTATTTAAAAAAAAAAAAAAAAGAAAAAGAAAAGAAAAGCAGCCCGGCAGTGGTGGTGTACACCTTTAGTCCCAGCACTCGGGAGGCAGAGGCAGGTGGCTATCTGTGAGTTCAAGGCCAGCCTGGTCTCCAAAGTGAGTTCCAGGAAAGGTGCAAAGCTACACAGAGAAACCCTGTCTCGGGGAAAAAAAAAAAAAAAGAGCTTTTCTGAAAGATAAACAAGAAATAACAACAGCCAACAAACACATTAAAATGTTCAATCTAGCAAAAATATAAAATAAGAAAGGAATCCATTTCTCATTTTCCTATAAAATATAAAATAGAAATGTACAAGGTATACAATGTAAAACACTGTAATGGAATGCAAATTAGCTGAACCTTCTGGATGGCAGGAAAAAAATATGAATCAAATTCTTAAAAATGAGTATGTTGCCTGGCGGGGGTGGCGTGCCCCTTTAATCCCAACACTCAGGAGGCAGAGGCAGGCAAATCCCTATGAGTTCAAGGACAGACTGGTCTACAGAGTGAGTTCCAAGAGAGCTGCGCTATACAGAGAAACCCTGTCTTAAAAAAAAAAAAAAGGAAAGAAAGAAAAGAATAGGGGTATGTTGCTTTTGTGAAAATTCTATTTTTAGCAATGTGATTTAAGAATAGTACTGAAAAAAGCAGACACTATAGTACACACACACACACACACACACACACACACAGTACGCAGTATACAGTACACACACACAGTACACTGTATACAGTACACACATACGCAGTACACAGTACACAGACACACGCAGTACACAGTACACAGACACACACGTAGTACACTGTATACAGTACACACATATGTGGTACACAGTACACAGACACACACGCAGTACACAGTACACACACACACACACACACACACACACACACACACACACACACACACACAGTCCGCAGTATGTAGAGCACCACTGACAACAGCAAGACTGCAGGGAACACCCAGCCACAGACGCATGTGTGTAAGTATGTAATGACTGACAAATGTGTCAGTGTTTTACAATGATTTTTCAAGCTGTATCCCAGCACTAAGATGACTGAGGCAGGAAAATCAGGAGTTAAACCAGAGGAGTTCAAGGTCACCCTCAGCTACACAGTGATACCTTGTTTCA
This sequence comes from Peromyscus leucopus, assembly GCF_004664715.2. Taxonomy (NCBI): domain Eukaryota; kingdom Metazoa; phylum Chordata; class Mammalia; order Rodentia; family Cricetidae; genus Peromyscus; species Peromyscus leucopus. The sequence goes on from NC_051086.1 coordinate 69,648,108, forward strand.
AAATAAAACATAATAAAGCAAAATCTTGTTAATGGGCTAGTGGAAACAGTGGTGTTCTTCACTGAGCTTCATCCGAAGAGGCACAAGAGCCCTGCTGAGGACTACCAAAGCCAATAACGCCTTTTCTCTAGGGCTAGGTCTTATTGCCCACATACTCAATATTACACTGAAGAGACTGTAATTTATGAATATATGCCGCTAGAAAACCAGATAGCTACATGAATTATATTACATATATGTACTTGTAACAGCAATAGGATATTAAGATGATTTTCTTCAATTTCTTTTGGTTCTCCAAAGTACAACTCTATTGAAAAATGAAATTCAAATAACTTACCTGTGAACCCTCCGGTCACACCTCAAGACAATGAGAGGATCTATCATCAAATCATTCTGGGTATATTTTTGTTGTCGGATAAACTTTATGGAAGGTTGGAGTGCATTAACGGTCATCACCCACAACCTGATGAGAAAACAATCACATGTTCATAATAGCTGTGCTTTAACTCACATCTACAGTCATTTAATCCTGTGTATAAAAAAAATAGCATTTTCAGGATAGACAAAAAAAGGGAGGGGGAAGCAGGTAGGAAAAAAACCTTTGGAGTTCTTTTGTTGTTTGTTTCTGAGAAAGGCTCTCAGGTAGTTCAGGCTGGCCCCTCAGTCACTAGACAGCTGAGATGACCCAAACTTCTGATTCTCCTGCAGCCCCTCCAAAGTGCTAAGATCATAGGAATAGACCACCATGACTCATTTCTGCACTGCTGGGAGTGGAACCCAGGGTTTCGTGTGTGCTAGGTAAGCACGCTACCAACCAGCTACATACCCAGTCTTGGGAATAAATAAACCCTGAAAAATTAAAAACTAGACACCTATGATATATTATTATGTCTCTAAAGCAAATACAAGTTAAACAATGAACACAGTAGTTGAAAAAGTCTTTGCAGCTGAGGTGGAACAATCATAGTATCTGGGAAGAAACCGAAGTAAAAACTCAGTTCTAACATACTTAGCATACTAAGAGGAATAGTACAATTTAAAAAAACATCAAAATCTTGAAACTGTACTGGCCCCATAAATCTATCATTATTGCATATTTAGCATCACAAAGTCTCACCGTAAAATGTCACTTTGAAATCTGACAGATTACAGACATGGTGGCTGAGCTAACAACACCAGAGAATTACTGAGGAAAATATATACACAGAAGGTACCTGAAGTGAAGCCCAGAAATCTACCAACTTTATCTGACACAAAACTTGCCACTTAAATATGAATGGGTATCCAAGGATCAGACATTCACAAGGTTTTATTTAGAAAAAGATTAAAATACACTAAAGGAAAAAAAAAAGCTCCAAAGCAATGGAAAATATGACAAGATATTAGGGGGGGAAAAGGCCTGGTGGTAGTGGTGGCAGAAGCCTTTATTCCCAGCACTCAGTAAGCAGAGGCAGGTGAGTCTCTGAATTCAAGGTCAGCCTGATCTACAGACTGAGTTCTAGGACAGCCAGAGTTACACAGAGAAAAACCTGTCTTGAAAAACAAAAAATGTGATAAGGTTTCCCTGTGTTTGCCAGGATATCCTGGCATTCATGGTCTTCATCACTTGCCTTCTGAGTGTTCCTGTCATAGACAGACATGTCCCACCACATCCAGTCTTTATACAGCATTACTATAGCTGGAGAGGTGGCTCACAAGTTAAGAGGAATTCAGTTCCCAGAACCCAAGTCAGGTGGCTCACAATCACCTGTAACTCCAGCTCCCAGGCATCCGATATCTCTGGCCTCTTCAGGCACCTGTACTCACATACACATACCAACACAAAGACACACGTAATTCAATTTATTCAGGAAAAAAAAAGTCCTAAAAATTAAGACACTGCTCACCAGAATAAAAGAGCCAACCAAGTACCCAATACTATGAAGGGAAAAAAGATACACATCAAAACACATCATTATTAAATTCCAGAACACAAAGGGAGGGAAAGCTTGTAATGAATGAAAACCATGGTCATATACAAAGGGCTAGTGAAACACCACATTACTAAGAGCCAGTGGAAACTCCAAGTTAGAAGAATAGTGCACTCAAATGTATGAACTACACTTGGGTAAAATGGAAACCACATATGAAAAGAATAAAACCTCCAATGTGCAAAAAATACCTCCCATTCAGCCTTTCTCAGGAAGTACTGCAGTACGTATTCTATGTGGACAGAAACCAAGAAAGAAAACAGGGAAGCCAGTGAAGCAGAGAGAGCGGCAATTCTAGGACAATTGTGCATGTTCCAGAGAAAATTCAGATGGAAAGCAAGATGTCCCCATGAAAATCATTTTACTGATTGATTATATGTTGAAATTACTATAAAGTAAGCCTCATCTTAATAAAGAGTATGGGATGAACTATTTATCAGTTACTGATAGTGTAACAAATGGAAACAAGGCAAGTATTATGGCAATGCCTAGTATGGGGAATGGCATTCATGTATAAGAAAGCATTGTGGAGGGGTTGGGGATTTAGCTCAGTGGTAGAGCGCTTGCCTAGCAAGCACAAGGCCCTGGGTTTGGTGCTCTGGGGGAAAAAAAAAGAAAGAAAGCATTGTGGAAGTATAGTTCAGGAGCAGCATACTTGACCAACATGCTCACAGCCTGAGTGTAATTCCCAGCAACAACAACAACAAAAAAAAAAAAAAAGGAAAAAGAAAAAAATAAAAGAAAGAAAAGGAAGGAAGGAAGAAGAAAAAGGTAATCAAAGAATATTGCAGTATACTGCACAGCTCAACTATAAATTCATAATCATAAGATGAACACTAAATATTGCTTTAGGGGCTGTAGAGATGGCTGAGAGGTTAAGAGCACTGACTGCTCTTCCAGAGGTCCTGAGTTCAATTCCCAGCAACCACATGGTGGCTCACAACCATATGTAATGAGATCTGGTGCCCTCTTCTGGCCTGCAGGGGTACATGCTGTATACATAATAAATAAATAAATAAATAAATAAATAAATAAATAAATAAATAAATAAATAAATAAATAAATCTTTTTAAAAAATAAATAAAAAATAAAATGTTTAAAAAATAAATAAATATTGCTTTAACTGAAAGAAATAATATAACTGTATTGGAAAATAAAGAGCCAGGCATGGTGGCTCATGCCTTTGATTCCAGAAAAGGGGAGGCGGAGGCAAGCAGATTTCTGAGTTTGATGCCAGCCTGGTCTACAAAGGGAGTTCCAGGACAGCCAGAGCTACACAGAGAAACCCTGTTTCAAAAAACAAAGACAGGAGAGGAGAGGAGGGGAGGGGAGGGGCAAGGGAGAGAAGGGGAGGGGAAGGAGAAGGGGAGAGAAGCGGAGGGGAAGGGAGGGGGAGGGGAGGGAAGAGAAGAGAAGAAAAGAAAAGCAAGAGTCACAGAAAGGAAAAGCAAGTCAGACTGCTAAACTTCACAAACAATGTCTAAGGTGGAGAATCAAAAAGCCAAGCTTGCTATAAGCCTATTACTGAGCTCAAATGAAAAGATGTAAATGCTAGAGTCTTTGTTTTTCGAGACAGGCTTTCTCTGTGTAGCAATGGCTATGCTGGAACTCACTCTGTAGACAAGGCTGGCCTTGAACTCACTGAGATCTGCCTGCCTCTGCCTCCCAAGTGCTAGAAATAAAGGTGTGTGCCATAACCACCTGGCTAGAATTCTCTTTTTTAAGCTGAAAATGGTTTCCATCTGTGTAGTCAGAAAAGTGTGAAATACACATTATATTATGGGTATTTATTAATTTGATGTTAATAAAATTTGAATTTAGAAAGAACAACTATTCCCAGTTCCCAGAGTTTCTAAACCAAGCTCTCAGGTAAGTCAGACCACTGTTATTATTCTCCCAACTGGCCAAGTGTTACTGATTCAATCTATGAGCCAGCACCCACCAACAGATAAACACAAGGGAAGTGCACCCCTGGTCTCCAAACTCTGCTGCACAGTGCATCATCTGGGGCTCTGTTTTTAAGATATACTGATGCCTTGCTCCTGCTGCAGACACTCAGATCTAACTGCATGGATTACAGCCTGGGGATCAAGGACTTTAAAGCCAAACCCCATGCCTCAAGGTGCAGCAGAATTTGGAACCACAGCAATGATGTGAGATACAATGATCTCAATCAGCTAGCCACAAATAACTACACAGAGGAAACCACTTTAAAGGACTTTCTCAAACTGTTAATATTGAGCCAGGCACTGGTGGTGCACGCCTTTGATCCCAGCACTCGGGAAGCAGAGGCAGGTGGATCTCTATGAGTTCGAGGCCAGCCTGGTCTACAAAGTGAGTTCCAGGATAGCCAGGACAGAGAAACCCTGTCTCAAAAAACAAACAAACAAAAAAGCCCACAAAATTGTTAATAGCTTTTATTTCTTAAGGTATTCTTTAAAATGTAATAAATCTGGCTTTTGGTTTTGGTTTTTTTTTTTCTTTTTTTGGTTTTTTTTTTTTTTTTTTTTTTTTTTGAGACAATGTCTTATGATGTAGACAAGGCTGTCCTCAAACTTCAGAGAGATCTCCCTGTTCTCCATCCCAAATGCATGGTGAGATTAAAAATTAGTGTCTCCACACCTGGCTAATGTACATATCTTTAAATAGTCATCTTCAGAAAGGAATTTTATTATTACATCAAAAACAATGATGTGAGTGGTCTTGTGAATATTCTTCTAACTAAATTTCCTGTATATTATCAAAGCTATACATTTCTCTAGTGCATATAGCAGTTCACAGAACTTACCTTCTTGGCATCACAGTATTAAGAACCATCCATAACTTATTGACAGTTTGAAGAATTCTCCGTGGAACCCCTGAATTCAGCAGCTGGTTCATATTGGATGTTAATACTTCTGCATATGGTATAAGTTCACTGGCAGAAAGTAGAGTCAAGTGCTCCATAATCTGCATCACTTGCGTGTGATTTACTGGGACAGCTGAAAATGCTAAAAAGAGAATTTTGCAATCATTACCTACATTCTGTAATGTTTACCAAGCAGAAATAAATCCTGCTTTCTTAGAGTGGGGGCCAAACAAACCAAGAAAGCAATGGTGTTTAAAATAAAACTTTCGATCATAGCTACAGTTTTCACTAAAGCTAATACAGGCATTAGACAACTTCTTGGATGGCAGGTGAGATGGCTCAGAGGCTTAGGGCAAGTGAAACTTGATAACCTGAGTTCCATCCCTGTAGCCACTGAAGGATAGAACCAGCTCCCACAGGTTGTCTTCTGACTTCCAAATGTGCAATGTGGCATGTGCAGGGCCCCACACAAACATATACCAAATAAGTAAGTTAAAATGTAATAAAAACTAAATTGAAATCCATAAAAGTGCAGATATTATTTCATAAAGTTCAGACCCCGCCCCGCCATGGGAGAGGTGGCCCTACCCTTCACCACAGGCATGGGAAAGCTGGCCTCGATGGCGTGGGCCTAGAGGAGCTGGTTCTGCCTCTTGCCTGAAGAGGGCAATCCCAGTGGCCCAGACTGACCAGCTCAGCTACCACCCAGACCCACATCCTGGGCCTTGGGTTGGCTCACCTTAACATCTACCCCATCTGTGACCTGCTGGAACATGTGAAGGGACTGGTCCTGCAGCACAATAGTTGCAGGATCTCCATGACTTGGGGCAACAGCAGATATCCAAGAGGAATTTCAGTGAGGGTCCAGTGATGATGGTATGCCAGAGGCCTTGAACCAGACCCATCAATGACCATTACAATAAATATTTTGTGGGTAGGGATCACTGGACAAAAGGGTATACTGCCTGAAGCACGAAGGAGCTCCCAATACCACTAGGATGAATGAGAGGTATTGGAAAGACAAAAGAGTGAGGTAGTTTTTTTTGTATTGTTTTGTTAATTTTTTTTTGGGGGGGGGGCATGCTGCAGGGGTGAGGGATAGATATAAAGGGACTGGAAGGTAAGTATGATTGGGGTACATGATGTGAAATCTCAAAGAATTATGTAAAAATAAAAATAAAATTCAATTCCTCATGAAAAAATAAATCAGAACATCCATCTGTTACAGAATTATATTTTAAGGTGTGTTGCTTTTGTTTATGTTGCATTTATTTAACTCTGTGAAGCTGTGTTACTGTGACTGTGTAAAACACCTGATGGTCTAATAAAGAACTGAAGAGCCAATAGCAAGGCAGGAGAAATGATAAGCGAGGCTGGCAGGCAGAGAGAATAAATAGAAGGAGAAATCTGGGAAAAGGGGAGCTAGAAGTGAGAGAAGGAGGAGGAGGAGGAGGACTCCAGGGGTCAGCCACCCGGCTACACAGCAAGCCAGCGAGTAAGAGTAAGATTTACAGAAGTAAGAGAACCGGAAAAGCCCAGAGGCAAAAGGTAGAGGGGATAATTTAAAGAAAGCTGGCTAGCAACAAGCTAAGCTAAGGCCCGACATTTATAATTAAGAATAAGCCTCTGTGTATGATTTATTTGGGAGCTGGGTGGTGGGCTCCCCAAAAGAGTAAAAACAACTAGCAACAACTATCTACTTGCCATCCAAATTCTTTTTTGTCTTTAATAAACAATGAATTATGTGTAAAACAAAATCCTGTTAGTGACACAAAAGCTAACCTCATTTTCTTGGGTAATTCAGGCTGTTCTTAAACACAGCACCAAAGCAGGAAAGTGGGCCTAAGGGTTGCTTCTGTGGCTTCTTATTGGAAGTTTCAAGATCCTTGATACTTTGCTCCAGGAGTTCCATTATAGGAGATAAGCATCCAGCACACTGCTGTTATGAAATATCTAGAATTCTCTCTTCACTAGAGTAGTCACTAACTACATCTGGCTAGCAAGCATAAAATAAATACCAAATGGGAATACTGAATATATATGAAAAAAGAGCAATCCCATTAATATTCTTCATTTTGATTACATAATGAAGTAGTACTTTGGAACTATGAAATTGAATAAAAATATTTTTTAAATTTATTTTTGTTGCCATCATGAACACAGTAACTATCTATACCTAGATGTCCATGATCAACCAACTACTTCAAAAGATAGTCATGCATGTCCTTCACCCTGGAAAACCAACAGTACCTCAAAGAAATATAGAAAAACTATCCAAAGTTGGCAAGAACACACACGTCATCTTTGTAGTTGGGTTCAAAATCTATACGTTAAGGACAATCGGCTTTGGGTAATTAACAATTCCTTCAATTGTGTACAGAAAATGAAAAGACAATGACCTCAAGAGCTGGGGAATAAGCTGAGTAGTGGAGCATCGGTCCAGCATGCACAAAAGGCCCAGTTCAATCTGAAGCTCCAAGGGGAAAAGAGAAAGATTTAGAAATAATAGCAAAAAGAATTCAAGAACAACAATAATGAAAATTCAAAGTGGATTTGGATGGGATGCCAAGGCCAATGCTGTCACCTCAAAGAGGAGTAAAGATTGTGCAATAACAGTCTTTACAGTGATTGTGCAATTGTTTTCAGAAGGCTATGAACTGAAATTTTTTAATACAGCTAATGCGATGTTAATGTGTGGCTCACACTATTTGTATTCAGTGGTACTAATCTGGAACATTACCCATTAAAAGCAAGTGCACTGCCATGTTCTACTGTATTTATTTTTAACCAGTTTGGGATTTTTCTAAGTCTTTTTAGTGATCTAACACAGAATATGGAAATGATATAAATATGTCAACTAGATACCCAGCACAGCAAAGAATTGGTTCAAAATCCTTATCCCAAACACAATTGCTCACAATATAGGATTTCAATTAGCCTAGCACTGTTGCAGAATACTTGTTTAACCATGCAAAGATGTGTTGCATTTATTTAACTATGTAAAGACGTATTGCTGTTTTACCTTGATTTCCTAAGGCACCTGATTGGTGTAATAAAAAGCTGAACAGCCAATAGCAAAGGAAGAGGTATAGACAGGACTTCCGGGCAGAGAGAGTAAGTAGGAGGAGGAATTCAGGCTCAAGGGAGAAAGAAGAGGAGACGACAGGGAGATGCCAGGGGCCAGCCAGACAGACATGGAAGAAGCAGGAAATTAGAACATACAGAAGGAAAGAAAGGTGAAAAGCCCTGAGGCAAAACGTAGATGAATAGAACAGATTAGTTAAGTTAAAAGAGCTAGTGGACAAGCCTAAGCTAAGGCCAAGCATTCATAATTAATAACAGGTCTCCATGTCTTTATTTGGGGAGCTAGTTGACCAGAACAAATCCCAGCTACAGAGCACCTCATTAGTAGTAATAAGAGGTAAGATGAGCAGTCACCGCACCTTCCTGCAGCTGTTTCGGAGAGTGACTTTTGGCATTACTAGTCAGGAGCATTCGTCTTAACAGCGCATCGGTGCCTGTGACTTCTTCTTCACAGATCCAGTCATCCACAATACACAAATGGGGGTAATTAGTTGCTAGAAGACGGAGTAAAGCTGAATGCAGCCCTTAAAAACAAACAAAAACAAAAAACAAAAAAAACAAAGCAGTAAGTTCCCTGGACTCACAGTCTCTCTCACGGAATCTACTTTTAGCAGCCAGCAGCCATAAGGAACAGAGATGTCGCTCGCTAATAGTGTTTCACATAGAACTGTTTGAGGCCTCTATCATCAGACACTTAAGAATCCTGCTGCACATGCACGGTGAAGACACCATGCTAGAACTAGGTAGAAACTGCAGCCCAGGGCACTTCTGAAGGTGCGTACCACATTTCTGGAAGTTCTAGCTAGGCCTGGGGCTGGAATCCTAGCTGTTCAGAAGTTGATGCAGTAAGACCCTAGATTCAAGGTCTTGCCTCAGCTACAAACTGAGCTCAGGGCCAGCCTGGCAACTTAGTGAGACATTACCTCAGAACAAAGACTGAAGTGTAGAAAAATGACAGAGGATTGCCTCAGATGTGTGAGGGCCTAAATTCAATACTAGTAGCAGAAAGATTTCTTTTTCTAATTGAAGAAAAGCAAATCTGTGTAGCATTTTAAATAACAGTCTCCAAGAAGTCTAACTGACAGTAAGTCAAGAATGACCCCAAATCTTGTAACAAATCTTCCCCAGCTTTCTTTATCCCACTGTTGACTCTCCCCCTGAAAGCTGTTACATAGCTTGTTGCAGGAGCTCAGAGGAGAAAAAACAAAAACAAAAAGCTTCTCAAGTACTAAGATTATCATGTGCCACCATGCCTGACCCTCAGGATTCTGCTTAGAAGTGATGTTTCTACATTCAAAAAGGCACTGTAACAACCCAAAGTGCTAATGAACTTTCAATTTCTAAACATATGTACAGCTAAAACTACTCCCAACAGTCAGAGACAAATGCAAACCAATCTACATATTGTACTCTTTTCAGTAAAACATGTTAATTGGCCAGTGCTGCCAAAGACTGTACCAGTTTTTAAGAAACAGACTCTGGAAAGCTATAACAAATGTAGCCATCTGGCTAACCATGTCCAATGAAGGCTCATGTTCCTCTTCTAAACCAACCACAACAAAGAAAGAGAAGAAAACTCATAACTTCAAAGACAGAGGAAAACCACCCTGAAACATGAAAGGTGGTTTATTAAGAAAACATCAAATTTCTAAAATTATTACACATCTATTTAACGATATTTATGACTGAACTATTACATCCATATTAATATTTCATGGAATATTATGGAGCAGTTTCAAACTATAAAGTAGATGTACACGAACTGATATGATACATACCATACCTAAGACTCCAAGAAAAATGACCTCAGAAGAGGCAGAGGGCTAGAGACTTAGCTCAGTGATAGATTGCTAGCTTAATTCATGTAAGGCCCTCGGTGCAAATTTCAAGTAATGAAAAGAGAAATGTGGAAAAAAGGAGGCAGTGTATAATATCATTCATATTTTTAATATATTATGTGAATATCTATTAGATTCAACCACATGAAACTGATGTTCTCCAGGTCAAAGACAGCCTACAGCTTTGAATAGTGGGACTGATGAATGCTCAGATTTACAGTGTTGTGGAAGTGCTCCATACGTGGCAAGCACTACTCTGAAGTCATTCCAAGGCTAGCAATGAGACAAACTCTCCTGCTAAAGCCAGCAGCAGCAGTGGCAGCTCCCAGGGAGCTTACAGTCACAGGGAAGACAGGCGCTACTCGGAGGTGAGCTCTACTGCTGAGCCTCAGCGCCCTCTAGTGGAGGGAGCAAATATTTCATTGTTTTTGAAACAGGATCTTACTATGTAGCTTGGGCTAACCTAGAACTCACTCTGTAGACCAGGATGGCCTCGAACTCACAGAGTTCTGACTACCTCAGCTTCCCAAATGCTATCATGAAAGGTTGAGCCACCATACCTGGCCACAAATGCATTTTGGATTTGACATAAGAGGAGCTTACAACAGGATTATGTCCAAATAACCTCATCATAAGATGAAGGGAATTAAAGTAGTAGGCATCCATACATCATGTGTGTGGGCATGTGCTTGTGTGTGTGTGTGTGTGTGTGTGTGTGTGTGTGTGTGTGTGTGTGTGTGTGTGTGTGTGTGTGTGTATCTATCTGTTCCCATTGCTCAAATATCAGCAATTGTATTTGGGTCACCCTATAAGGAAAATGACTTAAAATGCATGTCACACTGAAAACAGCTGGATTCTCTAGGAGAGAGGTGATTTGTACAAGTAAGGTAATGGATTTAGTGAGAGAAGCAAAAAGCATTTTCATTCTTGAATTTTTTACATTTTTAACACTGAGCACTTACTACAACTTACAGCATAAGCAGTAACATTTCTTAACAATAAACTTTAGCAAAGAAAATGAATCAGACAAATACCTCCCAACTCCTGCTGCAGCCCCTGAGCCTGTCGAATAAGGAACTTGATAGGAATCTGGTCCATTAAAGAAGAAGAATATGATTTGGGTTTCCTTTGCATGGAAGCTGTCAGTAAAAGACAAAGAGTGTAAAATAAGAGTACCAGAAAAAAAATCTTAACTTTCAAAACAAACGGGAATAAAGACAATGTGAAATTACTTTTAATTCACTTAGTAGATGAAAGGCAAGATCTAGAAAATGCCCTGACTTGAAACAAATGGAAAGAAAACGAATCACGGTAGGTTTTGGTGCAGAAATGCACTACACTGGGAGAACTCAGCCAGACTTCCCCACATCTATTTAGAAAGCCCAACGTAGTCATGAACAGACTTAGAGCTTGATGATTCCAGTGCAAACTACAAAATACCAGGTGGGGGAGAAAAAAAGGCTGGAGAGATGGCTCAGGAGTCAAGAGCACTAGCTGGTCTTCCAAAGGACCCGGGTTCAATTCCCAGCATCCATGTGGCAGCTTGTAACTGTAACTCCAGTTCCAGAGGATTCAACACGCTCACATAGACATACATGGAGGAAAACACAAATGCACATAAAATAACAATAAATCATTAAAAAAATAAAAATAAATCAACACATAAATAAAATACTAGGCAATATAGGCACACATCTAGTAATCCTAGCACATGGGAGGTGGAGGCAGAATCAGAAGTTCAAGGCCATCTTCAGCTAAATAGCAAACTAACAGCCTGTCTGGGCTACCTAAGACACTGACTCTAAAAAACAAAAAAATTTTGAGTACTTTATTTATGATACCTGGTGACTAGTTAAAGGATGTTAAACAATGTGAATTTACCTTCCTTCTCGCCTATATCCTACCTTCAGTTAGCAGTTCTCTTATTTAAATACAGTTCATCAAATCATGTACCTCCAGCTCCACACTCACACCTTTTGTGGAGTCCTATAACCACATATCGTCAAGGTCTCTGCCAATCACTGTCTCATCTCTATCCCCTTCTTCTGTGTACCATGCATTCTAATTTGAATTTAAGTATTTTGCAGTAAACCATATGAATATATGGAAATTTCAGGTTACCTATACTGTACAAAAGGACATCCAAATATCCATTAAAATTAATTGTTCATTTTCAAATGGCAAAATGTAAATCCTCTTTGTTTTTTTTTAAAGAATAAGAGGTATATCAGTGTTAGAGTAAAGACTGAGGGCTGGCAAAATGGCTCTGTGGGTAAGGGCATTTGCCATCAACCCTGAGTATCTAAACCCATTCCTGGGACCCACATGGAGGAAAAAGAAAACTCTCAAGTTGTCCTCTGGTCTCTATCTACCCTTGTGCCGTGGGAAACATGAATACACACCAATGCAGTGAATAAATAAACGTTTGAAATAATTGTCTGTTTAGACCAAATACCTTTTACATTTTAAGTAAGTATGCAGGAAATCATTCATTACTATGCATCTTCAATTTGATGGATACTTAAATCAGTACTTTCCTATAAATATGTACAATTTTTATCTCTAAAAGATTCTTTTTTTTTTTGGTTTTTCGAGACAGGGTTTCTCTGTGTAGCTTTGCGCCTTTCCTGGAACTCACTTTGTAGACCAGGCTGGCCTCGAACTCACAGAGATCCGCCTGCCTCTGCCTCCTGAGTGCTGGGACTAAAGGCATGCGCCACCACCGCCCGGCTCTCTAAAAGATTCTTAAATGAACATTTAACTAGAATTCATATATACATCTAAGTACATTAATATACACATGTGCGTAAGTAATTTTAAACAAACTATGAATACACACATGTGTATTTTATCAGCTACAACAATCCAGTACTGTGTTCTACCTCAGATTCTACCTCTGAACTTCTGTATCCACCAGGTGGTTGCTAATGTTAAACCAAAGGACAATTGGCAAGTGTTGAAACTACAACACAGTATCACAGGTAGGAAGATAGATGAGGCAAATAATCTTTTGGCTCCAGACAAAAACTGTCTCAACACTGTGGCATATTCTAAAGTTCTTCACAGCCCAAAAGACAAAAACTAGACCAGATAAAACCCCAAGCAAGGCAAGCTTTGTGAGGAACAGTATCTTCTTACCCACCTCTTCCCACTCATCAAGGATGTACTCCAGAGATTGACTGATTCCAAGAGCCCCTCCCCATACGACATTACTCTCAACAACTAATACCACACATCCTTGTCACCTCAGAAAGTTAGGGCTAGAGAGACAGCCCCAGTGGTTGAGAGTACTCACATCAGGTTACTCCTCACAACTGCCTGTACTCTCATTCCAGAGATCAATGGGCACCCACACGTGTGGTGTACTTACACACACACACACACACACACACACACACACACACACACACACACACACACACACACATTTTCTCATCATCCCTTCCTGACCTTATTCCCACCCCTATTATCACATTGCTTCTCTCTTTCCCTTTAACAATCCCCCAAAGTGCAGTCTCTACTCAGAGTCTATAGGACTGGGTCCTCTAGCTATCTTCTGAATCTTCTGAATTCATTACAATTAGGTTTTCTTTCCTTTTGTTTTTTTTTTTCGAGACACGGTTTCTCTGTTGTAGCCCTGGCTGTCCTGGAACTCACAGAGATCCTCCTGCCTCTGCTCCCCCCCTCCCCCGGGTGCTGGAATCAAAGGCGTGTGCCACCATGCTCAGCCTTACAATTACATTTTCGCCTACCACTCTACAGTCAAAGTGACCTCCACCAGGCTATGTGCAGCACCAGCTGAAGCCCAGTCCTCATCTTCTTCATTCAAGACCATCCGACAGAACTCAGACAGCAGTCATCACCGACTCCTACCCTTCTCCTTTTGGCATCTAGGACACCATATCGTCCTGGATTTCCTCTACACTCCACTGCTGGGAACCTATCTTATGTCATAATTTTAAATACCACATATATGCAAAGCTATTCAGTCCTGGTATCTACTAGGTACACAGCCTCCCACTCACTGTCCTCACTTCTAAGAACGGAGATCTCTGCATATCTAAAGCTGAGCTCCTGAGCCCCCGCAAACCTAACCTAGGTTCTCCAGTTTCCTTATTTCAACTGACAACCATTCTACCCCTTATGCCATGGCCCAAAGTTGACCTTCTTCTCTCTCAAACTGGGTTCATTAAAATAAAAACTAAAGAAGCCATCTTAGTCCCACGATATGATACCAAAGGTCTGAAATCCAGCCTAAAAGAACTTCCTAGCAGCTCCTTACGACCTCTTCACTAGCTGTCCCTGGACGATCAGACTCACTGTGAACAAACTACTGGACCCACTGGGCTCTGGGCGACTTACCTAGAGTCTTTGTGTTTGCCAGGAGCGCTTCCTCGTAAGAAAGGATATAATAGAGCACCAAAAGCTGCGCCGTGATACTGAAGCGCTGATTAAGGCGGACACTGTCACCCTGAGGGATACGAAACCGTTAAAACAGTAAACCACAAGAGCTGCCTTCCTTTTCAGTACGGAAAACAACTATCTAAGGCTGCTGCACCAGGCACAGTTGGACTGGGAAGGAGACTGCAGCAGACTGAGACGGCTGCCTGCCTTCACGAAAGGAAGGTCATGATGATGAAAGGAAATATCTTTCCTGGTCTTTATGAGGAGGGGAAAACGTCACAGGACTTCATTTACTACCTCTTCACAGTACTCCCTCCTGCTTCTGAAAGACTTGCAGGAATCGAAGTACTATATTAAATTGCCATGAAGAAAGCAATTCATAAAATAGATACTGTATATTCAACTGTGTCTGCATAAACTGCAACTTTTCTTAGCAAAATAAGAAGATTTCACCAAACTTTTCCATAATTGAATCCAGGTGTATCTTTGATTCCCAGGAAGCTAAACAACACCATGTTGGATATGTTGAAATATCCCACAGTCCTTTAGCAATGCATAATCTTCAAGATACCCATTCCACTTCAACAGGAGGCTTCAAAACAACTCCTCATGCTGTGCATGATAGGCTAAGCCTGTAATTCCAGTATTTAGGCAGCAAGATTATGAGTTTGAGACCACCCAGGCTACAAAGTGAGACACTTTCTCAAAAACTATTCATTCAGGAATACACACACAAAAGATAAATAAAATAATTTTTTAAAAATATGTAGAAAAGAACTCTTAAATAAGTGCTCTTTGACAAACTACTTGGAATTAATACTACTATATATTTTTTATTAGTGAGCTAATAAAATTTAATCTCACTGTATGTATATAGTATGTATGTATTTGCAATTGTGTGTGCAAGTATGCATACCTATGCATTAATCTTATTTTGAAATCAGAATCACATATAAGACTTCCGAGGACAGAAAAATATGGACTAAGCCAGAAATGTAACAGATGTAAAAGAAGCATTATTTTATTTACCCCAATGACTTCCTGGAAAATGTTAAGTATCTCCTGTTCTGTGACTGGCTGATTTGTGGCTTCAGGATTTGATTTCGATGCAGGAGTAAGTATAGAGTTTATGTACACATCAATCAGAGGAAGTAGCTGAGGGTGGAGCGGAGTGGAGGTTTCACACAGCTGTCTGTAAATCCAGTCCTGGAAGAAAAAGGCATTGAATCAAGGCAAAAAAATAAAAAATAAAAAAGCAAAACTGTATAAGCACCTATAGCTTTCCATTGTTTTTCAAATCAGAGCATTCACCATTAGTTTGGGGAGCTAAAATATACTCTTTTGATAAATACCTCTGGCTTGAAAGTCTTTATAGTTTAATCAAAAAGACTGTCCAGTGAAAGCTACACCTAACATGGTGAGAGGCCTGGCTTTGGGGGGAATGAGTTTTTCAACAGTCCCTACTCGGTCTATATTTAAGATCTGTATGTGTCATGGAAGACTTCCCAGCAGAAGAGGACATGTGGCAGGGGGCTATTTCTTCTGAGAAACATCCTGATTAAGAAAGTGACTTAGGCTGGACCATACCTTTACTCTCAGGCAGAGGCAGGCAGATCTCTAAATCCAGGCCAGCTCTATGAGGAAGTTCCCAGACAGCCAGGGCTACCCAGAGAAACCTTGTCTCAAAATAAGGAAGGAGGGGCTTGGATTAAGTACTAATACGGGACTACCATCTAACTACTGATGAGTAGAGGACATGTAGAAATGTGGGGTGTTTAGCTGGACTCTTAATCCATAGCTGTTCTGCTTGATAAAAACACAAAAAAAAACAAAAGATGCAATCTAGCTGAAAAGTCATCACTTCACTAAGCCACCACAGCAAGGTCACCTGAGGGGACGTGCCATGTGTCCACTGTGGGTTGTTCTTTTTAAGTAAAGAAACTTTTATAGATGGTTCAAAAATATTCCTTTACTTCATGAGTTTCAGTCCTCTCTCTGGAAGAACTTTTAACTCTGACATGAGCAAATACAAAAACTGACACATCTGTAAGTTAGGCACTGGCTATGTCTGTGACAAACTTGTGAACACCGACAGTAGAACTGGTGAACAAAAGTAAAACCTAGAAAACGGCCCAGATGTGTCAGTGCACACCTATAACCCCAGCACTTAGGAGGGGAGAGCAGGAGGACCGAGAATTCAAGGCCAGCCTCAGCTACAAATCAAGTTCAAGGCCAACTCAGGCTTCATGAGAATCTGTATCAAACAAAACAAAAATGTAAAAAAATGGCAATTTCTTACTAATTGTTAAATGAAATAGTTAAGTGCTATTGAGAATTTAAGTAGAAAAATAATGCTGTACATTTTGTGAATAATTTATAATATTGTTTAAAAACTGAAATTGGGTTATTAATAATTAACTATATAAGTAACTAGTAATTTAGCTTACTACCGAACATTAGATATACAAACCACAGGAAAGGACCATAGTAAAGAAACCAAGAACTAATGAGGAAGAACTGAGTTACAGTTGAAAATTTAAATGTAAAGTCCTACTTTTATTGATACTTTGTGCTTGGTAAACGATCGACTCCTGAGAAGTTGATAAATACAATGAATGGGCAGAAACCCAGTAATGTTGGCACTCAGGTTGCTGGTGACAGGGACTCGAACTGCATGAGCTGTAACAACCTAAAAGGAAAAAACAGCATCAAGATAATAAGAAAGTAAGACATAAGATAACAAACATAACATTAGTTTGAAAAATGGTATAGTATACAGACTACCAAAATAAGTAGGCCGTCCACACTTCAATGTAGTCCATGAGGATGAATAATGAGAATCAACTGGTACACGTTGTCATTTTTGTGTTTTTGTTTGGAGACAGGGACTCATATAGATCATGCTGGCCCTGAATTCTCTATATTGCCAAGAACGATGACCATGAACTCTTGATCCTCCTATTCCTTTGTCCTGAGTGCTAGGATTACAGACCTGTACCTGAACATTTTCATGATTTTTAAGTGTCAAAAAAGTAAACTAGGTGCAGTAACACTCATCTGTAATCTCAGCCACAAGAAAGGCTGAAGCATGAGGTTCACAAGTTCAAAGCCATCTTGAACAACTTACTGAGACTTTATCTCACTAAGGCTAGGAATATATCTAAGTGTTAGGATGCCTGTCTGGCATGTGCAAATTCCTGAGTTCAATCCCCAGGACAGTTCCAAAGTAGTACATACTTAGGAACTAGTATAGATCTCTAATTTCTATTTGTTTCTTACACAAACTCATTTAAAGGGCTTGCGGTGTAACTAACTCAGTGGTATAGCAGTAGCTAACATACATACATACAAAGGCCAATGGTTCAATTTCCAACACCACCAAAAACTCCACCAAAAACAAACAAGTAAACAAATGCACGTGTGATAATGTTAAAACATAAAACTTGGTAGCTGGGCCAAGTGAGAAGTCTTTTACCTTTCAAATCTACTTTGTACATGTATAAAATAAAAGATTGCCATCTTACTTGTCTTGAAGGGTTGCTGTGAGAGGTAACTTTTTTTTCTAGTAGTTCTATGAGCTGGGCCTACTGGCACACTCCTGAAATCTCAGCACTCAGGAGGCGCGTGTGTGTCTGATTTGGCAAATGGATTTGAGAACTAATTTTTACTTTTAGAAGCACTTTACTGAAAAGAAAATTATTCTTGGATTTACCCCCAGACAAGGGTACTGAAGTCAAATCAATGCAAACAGAAGAATAAGGAACCAGAAGCTAGCTTCTAATCTAACTGCAAACACTTTACAACCTAAAGACTAACAAGAGCTCTGTTTTCTCAGAGAAATCCAAATGGTTAGCCCACACAAGTAAATCACCAATATCTACAACCACACACACTCTAAGTACCCATTCAAAGTTTTCAGGAATATAGAAACTCATCATAAACTGTTTTATAATGAATTACTTACTTTAAGAGAATTATTTGTAGACAGTTTAAAGATGAAATAAATTATCGTTACAAATTGCAAATGATGAAAAAAGACTACTTTCTTCTTGTAAGTAGTTTAGTTAGCTAAGGACAAAAGGAAGTACCTGCTCAGTAAAGATTTCCTGTGTGAAGATGGTCTTCATCCTGCTCAAGGAGCTTGGCTTAATCACAATCTAAAATAGTGAAAAGAATTCCAACAGCATGTAAAATTGTATGAAATACATTTACTCTCATGAATTTATTACCCAAAATGGGTATGATGCACAATATTAATGTTCAAAAGTTAAACTTTCCTTTTACAAGTGGCTTCCAAAGCCTGACATTAAGAGACACAAAAACAGAAGCAATATAAAGTGTACTTAGAAAAGAGATGCACCTATGTGCATGCCTGTAGTCTCAGACACCTGGGAGGATGAGGCAGGAGGATCACTAGCACCTAGGAGACCAGGAGCAACCTAGGCAATATAGTGATACTTTTTTGTCAAAAATAAAGACAAAACATACTTTAAAATTACTTAATAAATAGTACTAACTATTGGCACTACCTAATAGCTACTACCACTAACTACTAGTGGATAGAAGAGGTTTATCCAATAAATGGAAACAAGAAACATATATATTTCATATACACACACTTTGTTATACACATGACACTACACATCAAGTACTTCAAATGGAATAAAATATAAAATCAATGCAGAACTGAAGTATATATACCTCAGTGGAAGGGCGCTTATCTAGCATAAGTGAAGCTGTGTTTGTTTACTAGTACTGAGAAAAAAAGATTTAAATGCAAAGCATAAAGCCACAAATAAGCTAGAAGAAAGTCTAGTAAGTTGAGTGTGATGAGTCAACCTATAAACCAGCACTCCTGTGGAAAAGGCAGGGGAATCACATGAAAGTTTGAGCCAGTCTGGGCTACAAAGCAAGACCTTGTCTCAAAAAAAAAAAAAAAAGAAAGAAAGAAAGAAAGAAAGAAAGAAAGAAAGAAAAGAAAAAGAACAGAAGAACTAGTTTTACTAATATTCAACAAAATAAAAAACAAGTGGGACCATTCTTCACCAAGCAAATTTGCAGACCAGGCGTGGTGATTCCACGTCTTTAATCTTGGCACTCAGGAGGCAGAGGCAGGCTGATCTCTACAGATTTGAGGTCAGCCTGGTCTACATACCAAGTTCCAGGACAGCTCAGGTTATATAAGGAGACCTAATCTCAACAAATATATAAATAAATTTAAAAGCAAAAGTGAAAAAGAATGGGGCTGTCTAGGCATGGTAAGATTTTAGGAAACTATGGGCTCTTGAGCATTAATGTAAACAATGAAACTGTAAAAAATCTCTACAAAAAATAATCGAACAGTATTTGGCAGACTCACACTTTTATTTAGTAACTGCTTGCCACAGTTTTATCTTAAATAGACAGAGAAGTATATGAAGATGTAGATGTGTGACTGCCTGTATGTATATTTTCATAAATGAGTTCATTCATTTAAGCTTTATAATAAATTAGAAAATCTACACAGGAAGTAAAAACCGATTGAGACCAGCATGAGTTCCAGGGCAGCCTGTCTCAAACACCACCACCAACAAAGAGGGCTGGAGAGACGACGCAGCAAAGGACACAGATTTGGTTCCTAACACCTATGTCAAGTGGCTCACAACAGCCTGTAACTCCAGCACCAGAGGTTCGCATCCCTCTTCTGGCTTCTATTGGCTATTGCATACATGAGCACATATGCCCACACAGACACACACACACACACATACATAAATTTAAATAGATGTTCTAAAAATTACTATTTTTCTAGGAATTCTTTAATAAAATTTCAAACTAGAAAACAACTAAAACTACTTAAATTAACACAATGTATTTATTGTATACTATGACAGAATGTCTAGTTTAGGCACACTTTCTTTCAGAAAAAAAGATTATTAAAAATTACCTTCATCCCCAAAGTGGAGCAGACTAAGTCAATGATCGCACTAAGCTGGTTGCTATGGAAATACATAGCCACTAATAACAACATCTCCCCAAAAGAAGCAGAGACACCGGATGTACTGTTAAAAGAGAAGAGAAACTATGAATTTCCAAGGGGGGAATAAATAAGAAGAGCTTTCTGAACAGAGTAAGCACACACTGCTTCCTTACCTCTCAAAGTACGCCTCTTCTTTGATCATCCAGCTGAGCCACACCACCATCAGCTGCTCCTGCTCTGGGGTGCTGTGGAGACACCAGTGTCACCCCCATGAGTCAGTCAGCAATGAAGAAAACCATCTGACAGCATTGCCCTTATTTTAAAGATTTACTTATTCTTATTGTGTATGTATGAGGAGTTTGCCTACATATGTACATATGAAGCATGTGTATGCCTGGTGTCCTCGGATCCCCTGCAACTAGAATTACAGATGGTTCTGAGCCACTGTGTGGATGCTGGAAACTGAACCCAGGTCTTCTCCAAGAGCATCAAGTATTATTAACCACTGAGCCATCTCTCCAGCCTTTAAGTTATTTTTCCCAGAAGTTATATTTCTCCTCTATTTTGAAATACCAACTCAAATTAATGGTTTGCTCAACTGGACCATTAATTATAATTGAAACATGAGATAGTTCTAGAACTCAAAGATGAAGGCTTTGGCTTCATGAATCTGAACTGTCAAAATCTCCTCAAGTCTTAGCAACTATATTTGCAAGCTAGAGAGGGACATTACCTCTTTTCTTTTTTATTTATTTATTTATTTATTTATTTATTTATTTATTTATTTATTGGTTTTTTGAGACAAAGTTTCTCTGTGCAGCTTTGGAGCCTGTCCTAGAACATGCTCGTATTCCAGGCTGGCCTTGAACTCACAGAGATCCGTCTACCTCTGCCTCCCAAGTGATGAGATTAAAGGCCTGTGCCACCACTACCCTTGGAAAAGCAAAGGTCTCTGGGGTTAAAATGTTAAAAGAACTATACTAAGAACTGATCATTTACTTCATATAGGAAAAAAAAATCTAGTATGAAAACATCAGCATTAGCTAGGCCAGATTTCTCTACCTTTTGTCCCAGAACCAGGAGACAGAGGTAGGCAGATCTCTGAGTTCAAGGCTAGTCTGGTCTACAGAGTAAGACCCTGTCTCAAAAAAAAAAGTCAGAAACTAAGTTCTAAAATCTAACAAATTAATGCATCTTTTACTTAAAATTTAAGTTGTGAAAATCTTTTGAGTACAATTTTAAATTTTAGACAGATATATTACTATATAATCAAGAAGATAAGAACAACATGGGCTTACCATATATAAAAAGGGTAATAAGAATATAACAGGCCGGGCGGTGGTGGCGCACGCCTTTAATCCCAGCATTCGGGAGGCAGAGCCAGGCGGATCTCTGTGAGTTCGAGGCCAGCCTGGGCTACCAAGTGAGTTCCAGGAAAGGTGCAAAGCTACACAGAGAAACCCTGTCTCGAAAAACCAAAAAAAAAAAAAAAAAAAAAAAAAGAATATAACAGTAACAACTCCTTTTTAAATTTTTCTTTTCCGTTTATTTATTTATTTTGTGTGTGGAGGAGTGGGTATGTCCACCCTGACATGTGTATAGATGTCAGAAGACAATTTTCGGGAATCAGTTCTTGCCTTTACCATGTGAGTCCAGGGGGTCCACTCCGGTCATCATGCTTGGTGGCTAGAGCCTTTACCCACTAAGCCATCTCACCTGCCCAACAACAGTAATAACTTCTCTAAAACAATCATTCGATTTAAAACTAAAAGGCACACTCTGACTTGGACTTATGCAAAAATGTCGTGTTCCCTTCCAGGTCACTGCAGGGAGTAAGTAAAATGCAAAGCCACTAAAGAGTGTGCATTTCTGACTACTCCAAGCAAAGGAAGTATAAAAGGTCACTTATAGGCTACACTATACTATACTCATTTTCCTTCATCAACCCACGAGTGCAGGACAACGCTATAAGGGAGGAGTCCTGGAGGGCCTGCCAGAGCCGGGGGCACTCCCATCTGTGCAGTCACTCACGGTGTGATCTTCAACACAGTGCTTGTCCTTCTGAACTTTAGTCCTCCTGTCAACTAAGTACAGCACCACAGAGTAATGAGGACTAAAGGTGATGCTTACAAAGGACTCGAGGAGGAAAAAGCAGAAGCACATAGCTAACATTTCTAATTTTTAATTTCACTAACACTATACTCTCTTTTTGTTGTTGTTTGTTTTTTTGTTTTGTTTTTCGAGACAGGGTTTCTCTCTGTAGCTTTGCACCTTTCCTGGAACTCACTCTGTAGCCCAGGCTGGCCTCGAACTCGCAAAGACCCTCCTGCCTCTCCCTCCCAAGTGCTGGGATTAAAGGCGTGCGCCACCGCCGCCGCCGCCGCCGCCACCACCACCACCACCACCACCACCACCACCACCACCGGGCACATTATACTTTCTTGAACAGCACTAAAATTACATCAAAAGAAATTTCTTGGCCACTGAGAAGGCTCAGGGGCAAAGCACCTGAGTTTGATCCCTGGGACCTGCATGCAAAGAACTGATTCCCACAAGTTGTTCTCTGACCTCCACACACATGAATGGCACATGCATGCCCACACACACACACACACACAAAATAAATAAATGCAGTAACAACCCTTTAACAAAAAGGTCTTAAAGAAAATCAGTGCCCCTTCAATGGAGCAGAACAAACAATCCCAATACTCGGGAAGTGGAAGCAGGAAAATTAGAGGTTGAAGGATAATCTCAACAATACAGTAAGTTCCAGAAAAATGATCTAAAAAAGTTAAAAAACAAAACCAAACAAAAAATCAAATCAAATAAAGAAAGGAATAAGAGAACCAAGTGAGAACTCTTAGAAATTAAACACTGCACAGAAGACAAAGCCTGGATGGCGGAATGCTTTCTTCCTGGAGTGGTGAAAATATCCTGTAAGCAGAGTGTGCCAATGGTCAGGTAACTGTTCAAACGCTAAGAACACTGAATGGTAACTAAAGGGTACAATTATAAATTTCCTGATATGTTTTACGACATTTTTTCAAAAAGAACAAGCAAAGCACAGAAAAGATTAGGAGAAGAAAATCCAATGACCATCTCTGAAAGAAGTCACATAAGATGAGGTGCTAGACAGAGAAATCCCCAGGAAGGACATTATCAACAAACTAACTCAGGAGCCTTTCCTAGAACTCAAGGCCATCAGTTTCTATTGGAAAGGACCCACTGGGTGCCGAGGACACCAGATCAACGTGAACTTGGGCAGGATGTGCCGGTGTATGCAGAATCCCAGAACTGGAGGACTGAAGCAAGAGTACCACAGTGAGGTCCAGGCCAGCCAGAAAGACTCTCAAACAAACAAAAATCAAAACAAAACAAAGAAACAAAGACACTGAGGACAGATATCCAGAACTTTCAAAACCATGTGCGAAAGATCTAACCCTCCACGTTTTCACAGTGAAGGAGGACACCCCACGGGACCAGGGATCGGGAAGGTGTTAGAAAATGACAACACCTTTTGTTGTCAACAGGACACACACTTTCAAAAATCTCCAAAAGAAATGACTTCCTGCTTAGAATTCTACATGCTATCAAACCATTAGCCAAATGTCAGAATGGAGGCAGTTTCAGAAATCCACTCCTGCTCTGAAGATTTACCTCCCACAAGCCTGCTTTCTAAAGATGCAAAATGAAGAACAATCCCTGAGAACAGCTGCAGAACACTAGGTACGGAGGGATCTAGCCAAGACTGGAGCAGACAACACTGCCCTGGGCAAGATTTCTGAGAATGATTAAACTAAAAGACTGTGTCATGAGTCAGATTAGGTCCAGAGAAGATTTAGCTACATTTTGTTTCTTTGTTGTTGGGTATTGTGTGTCTGAGTTTTCCTGCTTTTTTTTTTTTTTGTTTGTTTGGTTGGTTTGATTTGGTTTTAGGTGTGTGTGGTGAGTTTTTTTTGTTTTGTTTTGTTTGTCTCCGCCCCTCCTCCTCCTCGAGACAGGGTTTCTCTGTGTAGTTTTAGTGCCAGTCCTGGATCTCCCTCTGTAGACCAGGCTGGCCTCGAACTCACAGAAATCCGCCTGGCTCTGCCTCCTGAGTGCTGGGATTAAAGACATGAGCCACCACTGCCCTGGTTCCTGCTTTGTTTTGGTTTGTTGTTACTGGTTTTTTTGAGACAGGGTGTCACTATGTAACCTAGGCTAGCCTCAAATTCATGGAAGACTTCCCCCTTGGCCTCCTATGGGCTGGGATTAGAAGCATGAATTACCACAACCATGAAAGATTTAGTTTTGCAGGCAGTGGTGGTGCACACCTTTAACCTCAGCACTTGGGAGGCAGAGGCAGGTGGATTTTTTCAGTTCAAGACCAGCCTGGTCTACAGAGTGAGTTCCAGGGCAGCCAGGGCTACACAGAGAAACTCTGTCTTGAAAAAAAAAATTTAAAAATTGGGTGGCACACACCTTTAATCCCAGCATTTGGGAGGCAGAAGCAGGCGGATCTCTGAGTTCTAGGCTAGCCTGGTCTACAGAGTGAGTTCCAGGACAGCTAGGGCTATACAGAGAAATCATGTCTCACAAAAAAACAAACAACACAAAACAACAACAAAAAAAAAAAAAAAAAGAAAGAAAGAAAGAAAAACAAGGTGGGAGGAGCTGGGAGGACACTAAGGCTGTTTGTTCTCCTGAGACTGGATAGTTTAGGTCTTTGTTATAAAAGCCTGGACTTGGCCCCACCTCGTCTCTGTCTTCTGTGTGGCGTGGTTGCTTTCTCCCCACCACTCCCTCCACGGCAAATTTGCCATGAATTGACCCAGGGCCAGGGGTGGGGGTAGGGGTGGCTGCTCTCAAAAAAATTTTTTTTTAAAAAAACAAAAAGATTAAAAAAAGAAAAAAAATTAGTTTAATTATTATTACCTAGAACATCAAGAAAATTTAAGGCAAAACTGTTTTAAAAGATAAGTGGCCGGGTGGCAGTGGCGCATGCCTTTAATCCCAGCACTCGGGAGGCAGAGCCAGGAGAATCTCTGTGAGTTCGAGGCCAGCCTGGTCTACAGAGCAAGACAGGCACCAAAAATACACAGAGAAACCCTCTCTCGAAAAACCAAAAAAAAAAAAAAAAAAAGAAAGGTAAGTAACTACCTACTCATTATTGAGCGCTCAATGATGTTTACGTAATCATAATACAAATATAAACTATATATTGATCAAATTAAAATTATTATAACTATACTAAGATAACAGAAGGAAAAGAAAAGGAAGACATGTGCAGTGTTTTCAGACAGAGAGAAAAACAAAGAGAACTAATTGTTCATCTTTGAGAATGGGAATTCAATTAACTAGAAGTGTCATCAATAATGAAGTACCGGGGCCGGTGAGATCGCTCAAGGGGTAAAGACATCTGCCACCAAACCTGATGACCAGAGTTCCATCTTTGAAGTCCACATGGTAGAAGGAGAGAAATGACTCCTACAAGTTGTCCCTTGACCCCCACACGTGCACCATAGCACTTGGATACACACACACACACACACACAGAATTGAACACAAAAATAAACAGGTAATAAAGTTTTTTAAAAGCTTTTAAACAATGTACTAGTAAGACCCAAAACTACTCAAGAACAAAAAGAAACAACCTCCAAGGAAGAAAAAGTAGGGAAGGAAAGTTATTAGCCTTCAAAAAGATCTTGAAGAACAATCTGACTCCTTTAAACAATGTTCAGAAGAAACTCTGACCAAGACTGATAAGATGAAGAAAGGGCATTCAGGAGATGTGGCTATCCCTTCACTGAAGGAGAGTCCATGACTGTCCGTGCTTCAGCCAGGCTCTGCAGTAAACGTTTAATAACATGCTCTACGCCTTTCTGGTGGCAGCCTACACGCTGGGAAAACACACTACCTACACTGCACACTCGCCCTGTACACACACTTAGATAGATAGATGAAAGTGCATCCTGAGAAAGCAGAGCAACTTGGAAGGTACCTGACAAGTGTAGAAAAGGCCAGTAGCATACAGAAGGAAAGGGAAACAAATCGAACCCCAGCTGGTGTGGCAGGCGGCCGGCTGGTCATCAACTGCAGCAACTGTTCAGCTTCTTCCTCAGTCGGCCTGAAGGAGAAACAACGAGCGTTTACATTTGTTTGTTTGTTTGTTTGTTTATCTACTTTGAGTTCAGGAAGGAAGCAAGTGAATTTTCCAACATTTTAACCCTTCAAGTACAAATTTTTTAACGTCACTTAAAAAAAATACATTCAATTACTTAGTGTGTGTGTGTGTGTGTGTGTGTGTGTGTGTGTGTGTGTGTGTGGTATATGATAGTGCACATGAATGGGTGGGTGTTCATGTCTGTTCACACGTGCAGGAGGACATTCTGTCTTATTTAAGCCTTGAAACAGAAACTAGCTGTTCCAACTAGGCGTTGACCAGAGAGCTCTGGGGACATTCCTATCTCTCCCTCACAATAGTGAGGTTACAGACATGTACAGCCATGCTCAGCTTTTTAGATGAGTGGTGGGGATTCAAACTCAAGTCATCATGGTTGCAGAGCAAGCATTCTTTACCTGGAGCCATTACCCTACACTTTGTCATTATTGGTCAATTCTCTCTTTTCAATTGTCTGCTTTTTTTTTTTTTTAATGCATATGGGTTTATCATTAAGAAATGAAAAACAGAAACCAAGTTGTTTTGTTGTCTCTGTAAAAACCAAGTAATAAACAAAAAGGGTTCATTGACCAATAGACTTTAAAGGAAGGAATAGCAGAGGTCATAACATGGCAAGCACATGTTACTTATGTGTAGCCATGTGTCCTGCAGAGCTCACAGCAGTTGTACTTTATAGGATTGTGAGGTTAATGGATTGTAATAACTTAAATTTAAACCAAACTGATGGGCCAGCATTTGTTCAACTAAACTGTCAGAACTGAAAGGCACATGAGCTGGAAACACACACAGGAAATTCTGATACCAGTTGAGGACACTATTTGGGAAAATTTGGTGCAGTGACTTAGAACCTTGTGCTAAAAAGCCACGTCCTGTCGACTCGGAAACACAGGAGTCTTCCCTTGACCCAGGAGTGGTCGTGGGTCACTCACAGGTCTCTCAGGGGTATCTTCTCAAACTGGTAAAACAGAGTCCTTTACATTGTGATTAAAACTGATAAAATACTCTCCTCCCTCCAATATCTGCATAATTCTATTTATAATCAGAAATTAGGTCAAAATATTCCTCAAGGTCAGCTGGCCTTAATGGCTTCAATTTTGACATAAACTAGTAAAATTAAAAGCCCAAGTCTCTTACTAAAAGGCCTTTGGCTCACTTCTCTGAGGTCAGAAACAAGAAGAAAGATAAAAAGGTAAAATATCAGATTGAGTACTTGAGTCCAGCAATCCCCATCAAGGCACAGTATAGACGTAAGAGTGCGCTGGCTTTCACCACATGCTCTTCCTTCAGCCCCGAGTACACAGACACAGTAGGCTCCATCTCCACATCGGCTTCTTCTACAATACGAGTACTCCTTACTGTAGGAAGAATGCCCATCAACTCCAGAAGAAGTTGCCTCCTCATCTGCCAAAGGACAGAACCGCTGGTCTCCCTTTTTCTCTGTAAGTGTGAATTGGCAAAGGAAGAGAGCATGGGACATTTACTAAATCAAAAGGAAGCTGAACAGATCTCATCACGTGAGCACGTGCAGTTGAACCAACATGAAGGGCCTGTCATAACTGCAGTTCCATTTTAACAAGTCAGGAAAACTCAAAATCTACTCATCCACTCACCCCAATTTGCATTGATTGCAGAGGAAAAACTAAATTCATGCAAACTGAGTTGTGAACAGTATTTTCATCTGGCTGTGACAGACAGTCCACTCCTGTAAATCCCATCACTTGGAGGCAGAGCCAGGAGAGCTACTGGAGGCCAGGCCAGTCTGCATGGCAAGTGCCAGTACAGCCAGGGCTATAGAACAAAAACTTGTTTAAAAACTCACAGGGGAGAGGGGGCTGGAGAGACGGCTCAGGGGTTAAGAGCACTGGCTGCTCTTGCAGAGGACTGGGCTTCAGTTCCACGCCATACTGGTACTTCCAACATAAAGCAGCAGCACTTGGTGTCTGGAGAACCTGAAAGCCTCAGCTCTAGCTCACTATGAATTATGTGCTTCACAGTGTGTTAGTGAACCTATCTGAACCCCAAGTTCCTTCTTGACAAGGAAGTAAATGTTAGCATTATGTACCTTTAAAGACACCATAATTAGAGTTTATAAATCTAAACCACCACCCCAGCCCCAGCTCTTGCGGCAGGGGTGTTTTAATCATCACTCACTCTTCAAGTCTAACATTGTACTTGACATGTAGCAAGCACTCGATGCTTACTAAGATATGAACAAAGAAAGGTCAGACATATGAAAGCAATTCTAAACTACAAAAGGAGAGGCATTTCCTTAGCCAGGAATGGTGGCATATACCTTTAATCAGTGCTTGCTATTCTTCAGACTGTTGTCCAGTAAAGTCTAACAAACCCGCCTGAACAATAATGTTCAATTCCAAGAAGAAAAGTGTGTTGTGTACAATGGATTATGAGGAACAAGACGAGCACACAGCCACACACAGGAGTCACACAATGGACATGCATTTCCTTTCCTTTTAAAAAGCAAAGCTGAAGAGTAGTTTTCAAATGGACTGTAAAGAAAGTAAGTCTTGGATGTAAAATAATGTGATTCCATGGTATAATAGTTTCTAAGCCATACACATGCTGTCCACCAGAGTGGAACGTGTTAAAAGTCAGTCTGCACAAGTAATTCTACTCAGAAGCACTAAAAAAGTGTTTTGCGAAAACTAAGTATTCTCTAAGTTAAAAACTGTTGAGGAGGGGAAAGGCCATTGGACATGGAGGTCATACCTGTAATCAATCTCAACACTCAAGAGGATTACCTCAAACTTAAATTTCTTTTTGAGACAGGGTCTTTCTGTGTAGTTTTGGAGCCTGTCCTGGAACTCACTCTGTAGCCCAGGCTGGCCTTGAACTCAGAGATCCACTGCCTCTGCCTCCAAAGTGCTGGGACTAAAGGCGTGCGCCACCATCACCCCACCGCCCAGCCAAACTTAAAATTTGAGGTCAGCCTGGACTACTACATTCCAGGGCAGCCTAGGCAACAAAGGAAGAACCTATATCAAAAACACAAAAAACAGGGCTGGAGAGATGGCTCAGAGGTTAAGAGCACTGACTGTTCTGCCAGAGGTCCTGAGTTCAATTCCCAGCAACCACATGGTGGCTCACAACCATCTGTAATGAGATCTGGTGCCCTCTTCTGGTCATACATGCTGTATACAAAATAAATAAATAAATCTTTAAAAAAAAATCAGACTTTAAAGAAAAAAAAAAACACAAAAAACAAACAAACAAATTTGTTGCAAAATATAACATACAGGCCAAGCACGCCAGCGTTTACCTAAAACCTCAGTGACTCAAAAGTAGAGGCAGAGGAAGCCAAATTCAAGGTCAGTCTCAGCAAACCTTAAAAAGGAAGGAAATTCCTTTGCCA
Organism: Peromyscus leucopus; assembly: GCF_004664715.2. Classification (NCBI taxonomy): domain Eukaryota; kingdom Metazoa; phylum Chordata; class Mammalia; order Rodentia; family Cricetidae; genus Peromyscus; species Peromyscus leucopus. The sequence goes on from NC_051086.1 coordinate 69,677,741, forward strand.
GGGTGTTTCTACACAGGAGAAAGTTCTCATAATATAGCCCAGCTGGCAGTGAATGTGAAATGTATCCATACCACAATCCTGCTTCTAGCTACCGGGTGCTAGGATTAAAGGTAGATGTCACCATACCTGGCCAAGGAAATTCCAACACATGCTACAGGATCAACCTTGAAATCAATATTTTAAGGAAACATCATACACAAAATGACAAGCATCCTATGATTTGACCCATATGAGGTACCTAGAATGGTACCCAGAATTCACCGAGAACTAAGATAGAGCCATGATTACCAGTTGACAGGAAAGAGGACTAGGCAGTTTAAAGGGTTCAGAGTCTGTAGAGCCCAGGGAATAGGATTCAGTGAAGAGTGCTTACCTAACAAGTATAAAGCCCAGACCACAAAAAAAGAAAACAAAATTCTAAAAACAAACAATGGTTATGAATGTATAGCATTGCCAATGGTCCTTTTCTTTCCTTGTGTGTGTGTGTGTGTGTGTGTGTGTGTGTGCGCGCGCGCGCACACACGCATGCACAAGCTGTATATATGTAGAGCTCAGAAATAAATGCTGGGTGTCTTCTTCCAACACTCTCCACCTTCTTTGCTTTTAAAGGTTTATTTATCTCTACTTATGTGTCTTTGTGTATGTACGTACATGTAGGAAACAGAGGATGCAGAGAGCATCAGATCCTCTGGAAGTGGAGGTACAAACAGTTGTGAGCTGCCCTGTGTGGGTGCTGGGAATAGAACTTGTGTCCTCTAGAAGAGCAGGAAGTTCTCCTAACCAATGGGTCATCTTTTTAGCTAACCCACCTTCTGTTTTTAGACTGAACCTGGAACTGGACATTTCAGCTCCACTGGAAGATCAGAAGCCTTCAGGTCATCTGTATCTACCCAACCTCCCAACACAGGGTACAGACAAATGCTGTCACACCTACCTTACATGGTTACTAGGGTTCCAAACACAGTTCCTTGTGTTTGTGTAGCAAGTATTTACTCCTGAGTCTCTAGCCCCACACTATGAATGTTCTGAATGCCACTGGATTGTATTAAAAATGATTAAATGCAAATTTTATGTTATATGTATTTCACTAACCCCCCACACACACAAATGTGCGCATATATATATATTAAATTATAGACTACATCTCACTTGACGATCTTATGTAACAGTTCTCAAAAGCCTGATATAGGACCTTAGAGAGTTCCCAAAGGTACAAATAGCCCTTCATAATATTCAGATAGTACCTTTGTCCCCCCCTTACCACTAGTGTACAGGACAGTCTCCACAGGGTTCTACTAAACTAGACATTGAAGAGAGATAAAACTCTCTAAAATAGTACTATTATTCTCCCTAGTTCTTTTGTTTTTATTGGGGGTTATATTTTTAAAAACATGTTTATTAAGCATGGAGAGGCATTCCTACGATTTTTGTTATCAGGAGGCTTAGGCACAAATATCAGGAAGAATTCAGGGCCAGCCTTGACTAAATACCAAGACTGAGCTCAAAAATAAAAAAGAACACACACACACACACACACACACACACACTCTTCATGTTTACATTTAATTGAGGCTATTTCACTTTTAATAAACTGCATATTTCAAAATTGTTAATTTCTAATATGGGAAATATCAAAAAACAAAAGCCACATAAATAAAACCTTTCATATCCTTCATGATTTTTTTTAATGTAAGGAGGTTCCTAATACTAAGTCTGACAACCACGGGTCTAAAGATACCTTTTCTTCCTTTTATTTTTTACCCATGGCTTTTTGTTTGTTTAAGACACAGTCTCTCTATGTAGCCTTGGCTGGCCTAGAACTATATACCAGGCTGGCCTCAAATTCATAGAGATCTACCTGCCTCTGCCTCCAGGGTGATGGGTTAAAGTTATGTGCCACCACCACCACCGCCGCCATTGACTCCCATGGCTTTTAGCCTCGAAATCCCAGCAATGCTCCTGCCTGTGTCTTCCAAGTGCAGGGACTGCAGATCTGAGCACCCAGGTCTAGCTAACACAGCCTTCTAACATGGTTTCTTCACTCCTAGTTAACCAGCCCTAAGTAATGATCCTTCCTACCCAGATACTTGACTCTCACCTGTTGTCCATTTCGAATAAACGTTCCAAACCAAGTCCTGACTTTCGCATTTGTTCCAAGAAGCAAGCCACTAACAAAGCAAACCAAGTCACTCACTCCGTCTTCACAAGTTTCAGTTTTAGTATGATCCAATGTCAAAGCTACTCCAAGGCCTGGCAAGTGACATTCTTCCACCTAACACAGCAGAGAAAACAAATTAAACTCAACACAGTAAGAAAACGAGCCAGGACATTTCAAAATGTAATGCACCTCAAGTTCTGGGGAAGAGACCTCACAAAACATAAGGCCTCAGGGGGAGCGGCACACTCAGCAGAGCATTAGAGCTCCCAGTTTCTCTAAGATTCTCAAACAGCCTGGAGGACTTAGGAAAGTGCGATCACACAGAGACAAGAGCATCTCTTACCACCACGCCCCGGACCTTCAGGGCCTGAGAAGGGTTCATTCTGCATAAGAATCGTAAGGCATCTGTCCTGCGCCTCCCTCCAAGACTTTCTTCATCTTGTCGTTCTCCATTTTTGATCAGGCCCCTACAAACTATCATTTAAGAGTCTCTATTACTTTAAGCTTTGTTAAGCTTTTATAAGTAAGATGCTATAAGCCACTTCTTCGCGCTTGAAAATTAACCACTGTGCAGCTGACAGAGTGCAGAAGGAGACTGTGGGGAACGAGAGAGCACAGCAGCAGACACCAGGTCAAAGGGTACAGGGGATGGAAGGGACGCCACGGAAGACACGTGCTCACACCCGCAACCACAAACCAGAAAGACAAGGCGACAAACAACTACATGTATGCACGCTGGCCACAGGGGTACACAACTGATAATCACAGCACTAGGAGACAGAGGGGAATCTCAAACTGGAGGCCAGCCTGGGCTGCATATGCGAGATCAAGGCCAACTGGAGCTAAAGAGTGATTCAGTGTCACAAGAGAAAAAAAAAAAAGCTAGGGCTAAGCTCAGTGGAAGAGCACCAGACTAGCACCCATGTGGCTATGCAGTCAATTCCCAGAAAACAAAAACAACAACTACTTCAGCCTAGTAGCACAGTAATGTGAGCTACCTGGGTATCAGGCAGGAGGAACACAAGTTCAAAGCCTGCTTCAGCAACAAAGTGAGTTCAAGTCTACGTGGACATCTTAGTGAGACCCTGTCTCAAAATGAGAAAGTGAAAAGAGAGAGACGTGCAAAACAGTGGCAAGACAGAGCAAGGACTGCTGTCAGTCCCCAGTACTGAAAATTAAAGGTGACTGGGAAAACTGCTGCCGAGAAATCGACCCTTCAAAGCTAAAGGCATAGCTCACTGACAAAGCAAATAGCTCTGGGTTCAATCCCAAACACACGTAAATAAAAACAAAATAAAAAATAAATTTAAATACTCTACACTACATGAAATTAAGGCAATTCAATGAAGAACACCAAAAATAATAACTCTGTAGATAAAGTCTTTTCTCCATGTTTTTAAAGGACTTTAAAGTCAGCTGGCCATGGCAGTACACACCTATAATGCCAGCACCGGGAAGAGGCAGGCTACTTAAAGTTCAAGGTCACCCAGGCTGCAACAGTGAGACCCTGTCACAAAAATCAGAAAAGAGGGCTGTTAAAGTGGCTGAGCAAGTCAAGGTGCTTGCCACCAAGACTTAGTACTGAGTTCAATTCCTGGGACCCACATGGTAGGACAGTGCCTACTCGTGGAAGTTGTCCTCCATCTACACACACACACACACACACACACACACACACATCAGAAGAAAAAAGAATTAACTACTTAAATGAAAGCAGCAAGAATATACTTTGGAACTTATAACACTCGTGAATTAAATTAAAAAATAATACAAAGGAAGAAAGAGATAAAAGTAACAAGACACACCTAACCACCACAGTAATTACATTAAATGGTTTATATAAATTATGTAGACTCTTCAATTAAAAGCCAGACTGGTCTGGGGTGTAGCTCAGAGGCAGACTACTTGCCTAGCATGTTAGTCACTGGGTTCCAAACCAGAACAGAAGGGAGGGGACACAGCACTAAATCAGAGCCATGCAGCCAGCACCACTCAGAAGGCAGAGGCAAAACAATCACAGTTCAAGGACAGCCCAGAATACAGAGTAAGACTCTGTCTTTAAAAAAAAAGGGGGGGGGGGGCAGGAAGGGGGAGAACAAGGGAATCTGTGGCTGTTATGTAGAACTGAATAGTATTGTAAAATAAAAAAAAATAATAAAAAAAAAACACCCTAAGCAAGTCAAACCACAGTTCTCCAATATTTCATTTTTAAATTATATTTACCTTCATTAAAACTATCAGGAACATTGGCTACCAAGAGACATAAGAACCAGGCACCATTTCTAACATGTAGCAAGGCTTCGGCTACATCGACTATAGGAAGCAAGGAAGGGAGCTCTGGAAGACAAAAGGCCACCGTCACTACTGAGGCATGACCCTAAAGTGTTATCTGCTCAACAGCTGGCATTTCAAAGATGTCACCAAAATGCAACTCACCAGTACTCGTAAAGTAAGTGTTCCCTAGTCACATTAGCTACCTTCAGTAACCTACAGCCACATGAGGCAAGGCAGGGGCTACGAAGTGGACAACACAATGCAGAATGTGGCAGAAGTTTCCCTAAGTAGCACTGGTCTAAGAAAGTATTTTCATAAAATCTTTACACTTCTATATCTTGTTTTTATTTTATCATATACACCTATTAAAAAGAATCTAGAAAAGCAAAAAAAGATACAAAGAAAAAAAAATGTATGTTAGCTCTAATCCTATTTACATGTATTTAATATATTTATAATAGTAAATATATTTAATATTTATATTTAATCCTCTCAATTGATAATTTTAACACTAAATAAAACTGAGATTATATTTACTCCCTCTGCCCTTTGCTTTTTGATCTAACACATTATGAACATTTATAAAATCACTAAAATTTTAAATCATTAAATCAAATATACTCTATAAATAGTCTAAGTCACTGGTCTTTGTTCTAATAACTAGTCACATTTAATTTAAACTTTTTTTTTCTCCCAAGACAGGGTTTCTCTGTCTAGTCTTGGCTACTCTGGAACTCCCTCTGTAGACCAGGTTGGCCTCGAACTCACAGAGATCTGACTACCTCTGCCTCCCGAGTTCTGGGATTAAAGGCGTGCACCACCACTGCCCAGCTTAATTTTTTTTAAGAATTAATTTATGCTGGATGGTGGTGGCAGCGCACGCCTTTAATCCCAGCACTCGGGAGGCAGAGGCAGACGGATCTCTGTGAGTTTGAGGCTAGCCTGAGCTACAGAGTGAGTTCCAAGAAAGGATCCAAAGCTACACAGAGAAACCCTGTCTCAAAAAAAAAAAAAAAAAGAGATTTAGTTTATGTATATGTGGGTGTGTCTACTCGAGGCTGCTAGATCCCAAGGAGCTGGAATTATAGGCAGTTGTAAGTCACATGAACCAAACTAAGGTCCTCTGGCAGAGCATCAAGTGCTCTTAACCACTGAACCATTTCTCCAGTCCTTTAACTTAAAATTTTAAAACTTATTTTTAGTAAATAACTTTTACATTTTTAAGGTTTTTATTTTGGTGTGTGTGTGGAGGGTGTTATTTGAAATATGATCTCAATCCATACCCCAAGTTGGTCTGGATTTTGTCACAATACTCCTGTCTCAGCCTCCTCCTACATGCTAGACCCTACCCAGTTTTGATAATCCTTAAATACCAAATTTGGGGCTGGAGAGAAGATACTGCTCTTGCAAGAAGCCTGAGTCCCTGCATCCACATCAGGCAGCTCATAACTGCCTATACCTCCAGTTTCAGGACATCCAGTGTACACCCACAGACACACATCTAGCATTGCAGGCTAGCTAAGGAGTCACACAGTAACACTGCACTCAACACTCTATGTGAAATGTATCCTGACACCCAGGATACCTGCTTGTAAGTACCTGCTTGTAAGATACAAAGAACATCTGCAGCTTCCTCCAAGTACACTGGACTCTCAAAGAGCTCAGAAGACTTGAAAAAGAATTCTCCATTGGACTCCGATACCTTAGAGAAAAGAGGAAAAAAAGGCAAGAACTATTAATTTCAAATAATTTTTAATATTTTTGTTTTTGAGCTCACAAATCGTAAGTTTATGCTGTGATTGTTTGAGGTAGGGTCTCACTATGTAGCTGTGGCTGGCCTGAACTAAGTACATAGACCAGGCTAGACTTTAATCTACTGGCCTAGGATGGTATAAAACTCCGGATCTTATCCCCGCCTCTCGAGTGCTGGGATTGAAGGTGTGATCCAGCACAGCCAGGCTCAAGTCATCACTTTCAACACAACTAATGCATTGCAGCAAAGCATATGGGACCCTCTCAATTTTAAGCCGTTTAACTGTGACTATTACTCAGACATGGTAGCATCAGTCTCAGGAACTGCACACTGGTTGCATCTTATAATCCCACCATTTGAGAAGCTGAGGTAGAAGAATCTCAAGTTCCAAGGCCACCCTGGCACCTAGTGCAACTCTGTCGTCGTCATCATCGTCGTCCCCACCCCCCCACCCCTCACCCCCCCACCCCCGCAAAAAAGAAGGAAGGGTGGGGAGAAGTTATTCCAATCTACATTTTTAGAGATACTTGAAATTAAAGGATAAGGCAAGCCAAGAATCATTGTAGGAATGCTATCCATATAAGCTGTTGATTAAAAAACGCAAAACTGAGCCAAGTGTTGGTGGCACACACCTTTAATCCCAGAATTGAGGAGGCAGAGGCAGATGGATCTCTGTGAGTTCAAGGCCAGCCTGTTCTACAGAGTGAGTTCCAGGACAGACAGGGCTACACAGATAAACTCTGTCCTGAAAAACAAAATTGAAAAAAAAAAAATCTAAGCTGCAAGATGGCTCAGCAGGTAAAAAGCCCTTGCCCAAACCTCATGTCCTGCGGATGATTCCCAGAAGCCATAGTAGAAACAGAGAGAGAACCCCTGAAAGTCAACCTCTGACTTCTATGAGTGTGCCAACCTATACATCCACACAAATTAAAAAAACAATTATTTTTTTAAATTGTAAGTTTAAAGCAGTATAACAAATACAAATTCATTTCATTCTAATGACCAACAGAAACGTAAAATAACACAAGGTCTGACACCTGGAGCCTGGAAAAGTGGTACAGGCCAGCAACCCTAGCATACAGAAAGCTGAGACAGGAAGATCAGAAGTCTGACATCAACCTAAGCAAATACAGAGCTCTGTCTCAAAAAAAAGGGGGGGGGGGCCTAGAGAGATAGCTCAGTGGTTAAGAGCGCCGGCTGCTCTTCCAGAGGTCCTGAGTTCAATTCCCAGCAACCACATGGTGGCTCACAACCACTTGTAATGAGATCTGGTGCCATCCTCTGGCCTGCAGGGACACATACAGGCAGAATACTGTATACATAACATAATAAATAAATCTTAAAAAAAAAAAAAAAAAAAAGTAGACAAATTTGACGGAGGAAACAACAACAACAAAAAAGATGAAGAAAATATCCACTATCTTCCTTAAATTCTCTATGGCAATATGTCACCATATTTCCCACATGATAACGCCATGTTGGGCATTAAAAATTCTACAGAAGAAAAAGTTTCTTATCAGGGCCACCATGTATTTATAAGATGTAGGAAAATCAGAGAGTGTGGGAAAATTTCAGGTAACCATAATTAGCCAAAGGTCCATGACTTAAAGTAACCTATAACTTTCCTCTGTGTGTATACCTGTGTATGATATATGTGTATGCATTCGTGTGAATGGAGATTAGAGGACAATATCCAGTATTAGTTCTCAATTTCCACCTTGCTTGAGACGAGGTCTCTCTCTCTCAAATGCATTTTATGTGTATTGGTGTTTTCCCTGTCTATACACCACCTGTGTGAGTTATGGACAATTGTAAGCTGCCATGCGGAGGCTGGGAATCGAACTTGGATCCCCTATAAGAACAGTTAGTACTCTTTACTAATAAGCTATCTCTCCAACCCAAAGGGGCCCCTCTTTCTGTTGTTTGGTGTGTACACCAGGCTCCTTGGCAACTGAGTGCCCATGGATTCTGTCTCTCACCTCATGACAGTCCATTGGGACGACAGATGTGCACCACCTCACACGGTGTGCACCGCCTCATATGGCGTGTACAGGTTCCAGAGACTCCAAGTCAAGTCCTCACATCTGCTCAGCAAAGATTTTACCCACTTGAGCCATCTCCCCAGCCCAGAAAGAACTTTGGATAGTCTCCATTACAGACAACTAAACAGTCTAGTGGGTGGAGCAAGCGAATCCACCATCCTGTATCTAGTTCAGCTTTGATACTCCTTACTCCATGTCACAGGGGGCATTTAATACCAGTATCTAGATGAACTGAACACATTTTTAAGTCATACTTCACAGTATTTTATGGGAGACATTTTATCCTACAATGGATAAGCAAAAAAACAAACCAAACCAACAAAAAAAGTATTAACAAACTTGGTAATTTATACAAGTTCAACTCCTTTGAACAGATGTTAGTGGCTAAAGAGACGAAACAGCTCAGCTGGTTAAGAGTACCCGTTACTCTTGCAAAGAATCCAGGTTTGGTCCCCAGCACAGACAATGTGGCTCACAATCAATAACTCCAGTCTGTTCCTAAGTATTTATGATATTTATTAATTAATTAATATATATTAATATAATTAATATATATTAATAAATCCTACGCTGTCTCCGAACTCTGCAGGCACCAGGCCCTCATATAGTGCACAGACATATAATCAAGCAAAACATTCATACATATAAAACTTAAAAATTATTTTAAAGATATTAAGAACCCATTATATAAATTCCATACACACAAAAAACACTGATGATGATGAATACAGAATACCTGTGCGTGGTGGTACACACCCTTAATCCCAGCACTCAATGGGCAGAGGCAGGCAAACTCTGTGAGTTCGAAGCCAGCCTGGTCTACAGGGTTCCAGGATAGCCAGGGCCATATAGAAAGACTCTGTCTCAAAAAGCCAACAAACAAACAAACAAACAAACAAAAATAGTGCAGTGGCCATGAATACAAGAAAATAGTAATTAGATAAAGACAATTGCCTTTAACACATGCTTTTATATTATTAAAGGCAGTGGTGGCACATGCCTTTAATCTCACTCAAGAGGCAAAGGCAGGTAGATCTCTGAATTCGAGGCCAGCCTGTCTACAGAACGAATTCCAGGACAGCCAGGGCTACACAGAGAAACTCTGCCTCTGGGAGGAAAAAAAAAAAAACTTCAGTCTTTGAAAGAACACAAACCAAACAGAAACACTAGCAGAACACATAACCCGTCTGCATTCTTGCTGCTATTTTTTTACTATTTTCTAGATGTAGATATCAAATCATAAATACTTTGGGCTGAGGATATTTTTTTAGCACCTTGTTCATAATTGCCAACAGTTCACTAAGCACGAGCCGCAATCGACGAGGTGAATCACTGTGTTCAAATTCTAGTGTCAGTCCATGCTGGAGCTGTGATACCAGGATGCTCTCTCCACTGCCTCCTCCGAGCTTATGCCTAGTGGAGTGCAAACATGGAAAACAAGTCACAACACTGGCAAGGAATCAGCACCTGTTTCTGCTGCAGTAATACAGTGTCATGGAATCATTCTAATGGCTTCCACTTCCTCTGAAATAGTTTGTCTGTGTTTTCCAAGAGCTTACGAACTGTAAACTAACAATGGCCACTGACTTCTGTAACAAAGCCTCACTAACAGATACATGATGGGCCGGAAAGGATCTAACACCAGCCAGGAGTCTCAGAGAACTGATTGTCACCTTAAAAAGCTCAGTGATTCCAATAAAACCTTCCATCCTAGACATTATCCTGCTCACTTCCCACTATGGGTAACTGACCTACTATGTAGCTAATCCTCTCTAGGTAACATGTGATAACACAGAAAGCTCTTAGAATTTTAACTATAAACAGAAAAGACCTCTGGAAAAGGTTCTCCAAATTTAAGTTTTCACTCTCTCTTTTCTGGAGCCCTGACAGCTCTGAGCATCACGTGATTGCTTCCTGAGGAATATCAAGTAAATCCCAAGCTACACAGAATGCCACTTTACCGCAGTTGTTGTTCTTTGCTGGCATCTTGTTCTAGGGCGTGAAAGTCCACAGACAACAGTGCCACAATGGAGTTGACAGCCTCCACTCCAGACAGAAGGCGAAGAATAAGTTTTTTATCCTGAGCCCAGCTTTGACTCTGGTCAGCAGGAGCACAAAGTGCCATCCTCACCAAGCAGGGCAAGAGAAGCCTTAGTTCTGGATCACTTAGAGACGCCAAGCGAACAACATCCACCTTCTGCATGGCTTCAAAAGCAAAAGGGCTGACAAACTGAAGGCTTGTACACTCGGTCATCATCACTCTTGATCCTAAAGAGTCAAAAACAACAAAATGAAAGCAGGTATCTCATTCCCACACATAGGAAAACCCTTCTTAAAACTCTGAAAGCGAGTGGGGGAAATTTAGTAGGTCCCTGTGTTGACAATGTGGCTGGCACAATTCAAGACCACCTTTCCCTGTCTCCCCATGTTTCTCCTAACATCTGGAATATGAGAAGAAAAACTGCAGACTAATGTCTCTTCCAAACTCAGGGATCCTTTGCCCTAATACTCTTTGTTTTATAAATACAGCATGAGCTCCAGAGAATAAAGTAAAAGTAGTATCACTACTTGGTGGAAAAATTCCAGGCTGAACCCTTCTATACTAAACACCAGTCCAAGACTTTTCTCATTATGCCGCTTGGATGTGCTCCATGAAATATGGAGAGAAAATGAATGGCCGCAGTTTCACAAGCGCACCTTGTATATCAATTGAGCTTCCCTTTCCACCTCCCAACTAGATGGAGACACTGGTAAATCATCTCATGGGCCAAAAGTAACGTCAGAGTCAAGGTTCTGAAGCCCACAACGCTATCCTGTATCCCTTATGTTATAGAACAGATGTAGAGGCACAATCAGCTGAGGGATGAAAAGAGACTCTCTCTTGGACACTTGTGGATCTTGAACAAATGTTTAAAAGGCGGCAAAAAAGAGATGACACTGGACAGAGAGCAGAAGCCACCCCGCCTTAAGACCCACTCACTAACAGAGATGTGGGTAAAGAGTCGTGGACAGAAATGTTGCTGTTTTCAATAGCAAGCGCCGGTCTTTTAACAGCAGAGTGAGCTCGAGGCAGAGGTGACAAGACCTGTGTGCTCAGGGGTCTCTGCCTGGTAGCAATGAGAAACCGAGTGCCCCGGGCTAAGAGGAGTCAGGCGTACTTCAGACAAAGCGGCACTTGGGCCCGAGAAGCCGGCGCTTCATACCTTAAGATCTACCCTCCAGTCTCAAGAGACCCACTCGGATTCCGCGTCCGAGCGCCGGGCGAGGCAGAAATCGAGAGCGCGGTCCGAAGTTGGGCCTAGGCGATTATCCGGATCCCCAAACCCCGGCTGTGCCCGGAGTCGACTCGGGCACCAAGAACTCAGACGCTGGGACCAACGGGGTCGTCGACAGAGCGGGGGCAAGAATGGGGACACGGTAAAAAAAAAAAAGGGGGGGGGGGAGGCAGAAACGGCGGGGAAAGAGGGGAAAGCAGAGAAGACTTATTTCAACCTGCACCCTGCACCTCCATTCATCGCCAGCGTCTGCCCCGCGCCGGCCACCGTACAGCACTGAGAGGACGTCGGCGGCTAGAGAAAAACCAGCTTGAGGCGCTGGGACCGCGCTGCGCGTGCGCGGCCCCTCCCCTTCCTCCTTCGCGGCGCTCCGTGCTTCCGAAAGTGTGGAGTGTTGCTTTTCCTGGTTCCTTGCCTGAGCGTTCCCTTTGGGACCCATCAGAGTCGTCCCTAAACCGTCAGAGCAAAATTCCCCGCGGGGATTATCGCGACATTTAAATAACAATAGTGTTCGTAAGAAGGAATGGTAAAGGTTCTTCCTTCCGTTCCTCCACCGAAAGTTGCTAATGGAACTTGATTGTAGCCTCCTTCAAAACCCTGCCGGGGCCATCTCCGCACCAAAGTTCTAGAATCCCAGGACCTGTGTACAGGAGAATTTTTAAAGTAATGTGATGCATGCCTACACACTAATGGCCAAAGTATAATTTGCTTTGGGGCTTTTCATTGTTTTGTTTTGTGACGTGTACCCCAAATTACAAGCGCGAGCCACCATTTCTGGCTTGTATTTGGGATTTATTTTTTTTTTCAGACATGATCTATGTAGTCCTGGTTGGCCTGAAGATAATTATGTAGGTAAGGCTGACCTGGACCTTGTCACAATCCCCATCTCCTAAATGCTGATGTTAGAGCTTCCATGGTTTTCTCGGTTCTTTAGGCTACAAAAATCCTTTCATGAGTGTGGATTTTAGGAATTCACTGGAATCTTCTAAAGAGGTTGTTTGGCATTTCACGAAAGTAAAAAACTTTCAACTTCTAAAAAGTCTCAACGCCTTGAAACTTACAAGTCTATATATCTCATATTAAATGTTTCTACAACCCAGATGCCCGTCAACTGAAGAATGGATTAAGAAAATGTAGTACATATACACAATGGAGTACTACTCAGCAGAGAAAATGACAGCATGAAATTTGCAGGCAAATGGATGGAACTAGAAAAAATCCTGAGTGAGGTAACCTAAACCCATTAGAACAAACGTGGTATGTACTCACTCATAAGTGGATTCTAGATATAAAGCAAAGGACAATCAGACTGCAACCCACAGAACCAGGGAGGCTACATAACAGGGGGGACCCTAGGATGACTGTGGCTTATAGTAAGTGTTGGTTTTACTCAAGCCTCAGTGAAACATTTCACTATTAGGATAAGAATTTGTACTGTACCAAGCTGTTAATAGAAAAATAAATAAAAATGAAAAAAATGAGATGGAGCCTCACTATGTAGCTCAGACTGGTCAGGAAATTCCTGCATTTTGGGATTACAGGATTATGCCACCTTGACCAGCTCATGTTTCTTGTTCCTGGTTCAGCCAAAGTGCATGTTACTTTCTGTTTCAAGTAATGTACTAGGGATAAGCAATAAAATTCTTTCACAAAATTATATAGATTCACACACACAGAGAGAGGGGAGGGAGGGAGGGAGAGAGACATGTAGTGACATTTGTTGCATGTACGTGTTTGCATGTGAAGGTCAGAAAACAATTTACAGAAGGGAAGATAGTTTTCTCCTTCCACCACGTGTGTCCTGGGGCTTGAATGAATTCAGGACATAAGACCCAGCAACCAGCAAGACATTGAGCTGTTTTTCATGCCCCTAAAGTATCTTATAAAAATTGTGGGGCTCTTCAGAGGACCTGAGTTCAGTTCCCAGCACCTATATCTGGTGTTTCATAGCCACCATAACTCCAGATCCTGACACCCTCTTCTGGCCTCTACAAGGCGTGCTTGCCTGCAAAAACCTAAAAATAGAGCATTACTAGAGTGACCATTTCTTTAAAACAAAAACAAAAATCCGCCCCCAAAAAACTTCTAAGTATTCTAAGGCTCTGATAGAGGACAGACTCTGATAAATACACTGAACTTTCAGGGTAGACGATTAGCAAAGAAATGAAAGAACTAAGATGTGATAGTGTTTCAAAATTCTCCACTTGATTAGAGTAATGCCTTTAGTACTGTGAACCAAAACATGCTCAATTATCTGTAACATATAAATGCATAAAGCATATACAATTATATGCCACAGATACACACTCACATTTAGATGGTAACAAATGTCTTACCAAATACACATAGTACTTGCTATATATCCTATTATTGGGAGGATGGCACTGAGACAGGGTCTATTTATGTATGAAGCCATAACAGTCAGGATCTTCCTACCTCAGCATCCCAGTTCTTGGAATTAAAGATATACATCATCAGGCCCAATTCTATATCCCTTTTATCATTTTATTTATTTGTTATATTTATTTATTTGTTTGGTTTTGGTTTTTTGAGACAGGGTTTCTCTGTGTCACTTTGCACCTTTCCTGGAACTCACTTGGTAGCCTAGGCTGGCCTCGAACTCACAGAGATCCTCCTGGCTCTGCCTCCAGAGTGCTGGGATTAAAGGCATGCTGCTGCAGCACCACCACCACCACCACCACCACCACCACCACCACCACCACCACCACCACCACCCAGCTTCATTTTATTTATTTAATTTTTATTTAATTTTATTTTGAGAAAGGGTTTTTCTGTGTAGTTTTGGTGCCTGTCCTAGATCTCACTCTGTAGACCAGGCTGGCCTCAAACTCACAGAGATCCACCTGACTCTGCCTCCGGAGTGCTGGGATTTAAGGGGTGCGCCACCACTGCCTGGCTTCTATATCCTTTTTAAAAATTTGGCTAGTCACTATATAATTGAAAGCAATTTCACAAGTGCTAATGGGTTACAGAGTATACGATTATTGACCTGACATTGTGGCAAACACCTTTAATCCCAACATTCAGGAGGCAGACGCAGGCTGATCTCTGTGAGTTTGGAATCAGCCACATAAGAGACACTGGAGAAAGTGGGGAGGGAGTAAAGAGAGAACACTATTTATTTGGAATCTGAGCACATCGGAGGCTGAAGCAAAAGATTAAAAGTTGGAGGCCATCTAAGCTACATAGTGACTATCCAAAAAAAAAAAAATTAAAAAAAGGAAACAAAAACTGAGAGAATAAGCAATTTAACCTTCCTGGGTATTCCTTTCACAGAAAACAAGGGAAAGAGGATCCAAGTATTGGTTTGAGGAACTACGTGATCTAACTCTAATTGTCTCTGAGCTCATGATCACTAAGAGATAGGTAACATTTTTTGTGTTCTGATAAATAAAGCTTGCCTGGAGCATCAGAGAAGCAGAGCAACCCACAGTAACTTCTCACGGAATGCTCAGACTGAAAGGACTGGCCTTGTCTCTATGAATCCTCACACTGAATGGGCCAATCTCTACAAATCCTCTCTACCTGCCTTATATTCCTGTCTCTAGTGCTGGGATTAAAGGCATGCGCCACCACCAACCAGCTGTTTCTCTTTTAAACTGGTTCAAGCTCCTGTAGCCCAGGGTGGCCTTGAACTCCTGATCTTCCTGCTTCCTCCTCCCAAGTGCTGGGATTGAAGGTGTGTCACCACTCACAGCCTGGCCTCTACAGTTAACTAATGGCTAGCTCCACCCTCTGATCTCCAGGCAAGCTTTATTTGTCAGAACACAAAATATCACACAACAGTAAGCATGAAGATACAGTCTTCACCTCAAGTCACAGAACAGAAAATCAACCCAGCCCAAATGAGTGAGTGCGGAAACACACCTATCTCAACGTTACCCTTGCTTCATTTTCCTTCCAGTCCCTGTGAGCACAGCTTGAATTTTTAAGCCAGAATGTGAAGGTCCTCTCCTGCTCCTTAACAGCTTGGTAATAGTCCTTCAAATCAGAGGCACAATGCTTGCCAATTAAACTATTTGGATAATCATACAGAATTTGGCCACAACTGGAATTTTAACCCTGTCTCCTCAGTTTAACTCCTTAAACTTAAGTCAGCTTTTTTTAAGTCAGTTTGTAAAACACCTCATAGCTCAGATGTTTAGACAGATTATCTTCACAAATATTAAATAAGCCTTCAAAGTAGCACTAGGTCTAGCTGCCTCTAAATTACATTTTTAATTATCACAAATTTGATTATCATAGGACAATCTCACAAGTTCAAAGAAATAACCTTTCAATGACTATTGTCGTACAAAGGCCATTGCCATATCCAACCACATAGGTATTTCATCAACTTTGTGATGACATTTTTTTTCAAATGTTAACATTCCTGAATTGGGCTGCTTTATAATCAGTAGTGATGGTTTACTGGATAACATTTTTTCCTTACTGGTACACAAAGGTTGTCATAGTTACTGATGGCTTGGATTAGGTGAACCACTGTTTAAGTCAGAAGACTCTCTCAGAGTATGCAAGCATTCTTTTGACTCGATTTGCTTTGTCTCCCTACCCCTGGATGACTAAACAAACACTTCCACATCTGTTTCTGGTGTAGCAGATGCTTTCCTACATAAGTGAGCTTCAAGAAATTAACGGTCAAACTAATTAAAGAAGGGTCAGTACTGTTGGGAAATAATAATCAAGTTCCAAAAATACAAGGATCTTAAGACGACGTTTTTCTCAATGGGGGATGGTAATCTTAGCACTCAGGAAACAGAGTCTGGAGGACAGAGTTCAATGCCAGCTGGGGCTCTGGAGCAACAACAAAAAACCCCACCCTTCTGTATGTCCATTTCCATAAGCTATCATTCAATGATCTCAAACAGTTCATTTGCTACTAGTTACCTACTGTGTAAAATCTTTAAAAACTGTTTAAATTGATTTAATTTTATGTGTAGAAGTGTTTTGCTTAAACTATTAAAAACAAGGAAAGCACCAGTTTCCACTCTTTGGTTACTTTGCAGTTTTCCACAGATTTCCTGGATCCTGTCTGCCAACCACTCAGGAAGTAAATCATCGGCTGTCTCAAGTTTGACTTCCATTGTGTGGTTTTACATTTTAGAACCTATAATCCTTCAAGCTGACCTTTTCGCTGAAGTAGGTGAAGGAATAAGGGAGGAAAAGCTGGGTACTCCATTTTTTTTTTTTTGTCCTCCCATGTTTACTAGGAACTATCTAAAAATCCTTTCTAACAGCTTGAACATGTATTTCTTACAAGCTTTTTACTTTCAAAATAAGAATTTCAAATAACTATAATACATCTTCATTTACAGGAAAAACTCACATTTTCAGTAAGTCTTGGATTTATCATAAAAGGTTCAAAGTACTCAAGAATAGTTAAATGCCTAACTACAATGTTAAGTGTGCTGGGTTCCGACCGTGACAATGGTTAAGAAAATAAACCCAATTTCTTGCCCTGTGGAGGTTTTCGGTGGAGACAAATAATCATAATAAGTACAAACTGGAAAGCAGTGTAGAGAATGCACAAGAGTGTATTTCAAGGGAACTTGATCTACCGTATATGTGGAAATGAACTCAGATCCTTAAAAAAGCTTGGAGGGAACACCTAGGATTCTTTTTGAGATTGCAAACAAACAGAACTTGGTATTGGTGTTTTTCCTCACAGCAAGATGCCAATAAAGGGTTTTTGGTCACCAAAACCATTTCAAGAGCAGAAGGACCGAGTTAAGAGTATAGTGCAAGCCAAGCGGTGGTGGCGCACACCTTTAATCCCAGCACTCGGGAGGCAGAGCCAGGTGGATCTCTGTGAGTTCGAGGCCTGCTTGGTCTACAGAGCAAGTTCCAGGACAGCCAGGGCTACACAGAGAAACCCTGTCTTGAAGAACCAAAAGTGTATGTCGCTCTCAAGGTCAGCATGGGTTATAACAAGAGATTTTAGTGGTGAACCCAGATAAAGTAATTTTACTTAATACTTGATATGGTATTCGAAAGGGGTAATTTAGACTAAAGGCAGGCCAACAGACAAACACCTGATAAGCAAAACAAAGGCCAACAATTACCACCATTATCATTACTATTATTTGAGATTTAGTTTTCCAGAAAAGGTCTTGCCATTTAGCTCAGTCAGCTTCAAACCCAATGTCCTGCTTAGCTTCCTAAGTATTCAAAATCCCCAGCTATGATTTTTGCTTTTTTTGTTGTTGTTGTTTTTTGTTTTTTTTTTTTTTTTTTTTTTGAGACAGTCTTGCTATATATATAACCCAGACTGGACTCAAATTGCCATCCTCTTGCCTTCACTTTCTGTGTGCTGGGATTACAGACCTGCATCACCATGCCCTTGTAAACAACTAGTAATTGGCTACAAGGAAGAGATTTTTATGGTCTATACAACCAGACAGATGGTAGTCTTATTCCGTGACAAAAAAACATGAGAACCAGATGGATTTTTGTGGATAATTCATGTTATAAAGACTTTCTCAGAACAAAAAGAATTAAAAGAGCCAAGGCCTATACTATACCTGGGCATTCTGAACACAAGTTTATAAATACTACATGCTTTGAGAACTGTTTAAATTACTTTTTTGTTTCCCTTTCTGTATAGTAGGTAGGAGCAAAATAAGGAGGTCTTTGGTTTTTACCTAGATAACAGGTCATTCTTTAATACAGTTTTACTGGGCCATTCTTGGAAAGAAGACGAAAGAACACTAAAAACATCTTCTGGGCTGGGGAGATCGATAGCTCAGTCAGGCAGAGGCAGAGAAGAGAATCGCAGGCTTGCTGTGAGCACCAGCTCAGAGAAAGAGAATGTGCCTCCAACAAAACTGGACAGACAGCCCCTTAGAAACAACCAGCAAAGAAGTGCTATGAACTCCACACACATGTATTAGCCTGAACACACCCATATACACATAACAATAACTCCATTTCCTTTATTCTTATACTGAATTTCTGTTTATACCAATAGGCAAGAGTTCTTTAATTTTTGGTCCAGGATTGGCACCATCCTACATTATACACAGGAACATACTGAACACTACAAGAATAATAAAATAGTGCCTCAGTAATACACACATTTGAGACAGTCTTCAAATAATAATAATAAACTTTCACCATGAGCTAAAAACAAAATTTTCTTACATTGTTAAAAACAAAAAAGCCAGGTAGTGGTGGTGCATACCTTTACTCCCAGCACTCAGGAAGCAGAGGCAAGTGGATCTCTGAATTCGAGGACAGCCTGATCAACAGAGTGAGTTCTAGGACAGTCAGAGTCACACAGAGAAGCCTTGTCTTAAAATAAACACACACCAAACCTTTCAGTATCTTTTTTTTGGGGGGGTGGGAGGGAGGACTTTTCAAGTTTCTCTGTGTAGCCCTTAGCTGTCCTGGAACTAGCTCTGTAGACCAGGCTGGCCTTGAACTCACAGAGGTTTGCCTGCCTCTGCCTCCAGAGCACTGGGATTAAAGGTGTGCACCACCATGCCCAGCAAGCCTAGCCTATTTAACCTATGTCTACAGTCCCAGTACTTGGGAGGGAGGGAGGAGGGTCAGGAGTTCAGGACCACCCCTGGATACATAGCAAATTCAAGGCCAGATTGGGCTACATGAGACACAATCTAAAAACCTGTAACAAATCAAAGACAAATAAATGTATTAATACTCCAAATAGAAAAATTATTTCAGGTTACCTCAACAATCTAACAAATACATTTATAAATATATCAAAGGCCTAGACAACTTCCACAAGTAAGTTATCTGCTCCGTGAAAATGTTCACCATCTTCCCCACACTTTTAACTCTCTGGATTCATTCCTTCAAAGGAACTCACATGGAGAACTATGACAGAAAAATTTTCAAAAGAAAAGTCTCAAAAAAGGAACCAACTACCGTTCTTCAATTTCAGTCATGGCTTATAACAGAATCATGAATCACACAGGCCCAACAGAGAAACCGTTTGCTAGGGGTGAACAACAGAGGTATCGCTAAACAACTAGGACTACTAGTAAGGATCAAGCCCTTGAGCATGTAGTAGATGAGAGAAAACAAGCACTTCCTTAGGCGGACTGCCCCGTAGTTACTCCGGGGCACGTTTGCAGTGCTGGGGATGAGGCAAGGGTTTTGCATGCTAGGCAAGTGCTCTATCCACCAATGAGGTATGATTCACAGTAGTCTCCAAACACTGGATCAGAGTACTGTAAACCAGAACAGAAAAGATGGGTGCGATTGTCCAAACAATGACTACACTTCCCTTATAAAAAGGGTAATTTGTAAGGCTCATATATAATACTAATAACAAGGTAGAAATGATTCAGAGGAAAACTATGAAATGGAATAATTTGAGGTACAAAGTTTCAATGCCACACATCTTCATTTATAGAAGTTTTTGAAATTGTTGGCAGAAAACAGTTTAAATGACCACAATAATTTTGAGGTATCTCTTTGGCTTAATTCTGAACAAGGCACTTTATACCACTGCTTACAGGACTCAGACACAGGTATTTTTGATACATTATTTGTATTTTAATATTTAATGTTTTTCATGTCTCAAATATGTTTATGTGCGCTCTCTCTCTCTCTCTCTCTCTCTCTCTCTCTCTCTCTCTCTCTCACACACACACACACACACACACACACACATACAGGACAGCTCTAAGTATGACTGTTTCAATATAACTGTTTTGGCTAAATAGTTAACACCAAATTAATTAATAAAAAGGAGCTGCTATGCACACGCGCACACGTTTATCATGAATAATGAACATCTGAAGAATTAACATTCACTTCAAAATAAAAACAAAAAAACTCCTTTAATCCCAGCACTTGGAAAGCACAAGCAAGGACATGTCTGTGAGTTCAAGACCAACCTGTTCTACACAGCAATACCCTGCCTCACACCTGCCCACCCCAAACAGCCCATCAGTGTCTAGGTGAACCCCTTCTCTACCTATGTGACACAAAAGTAGTAATTTCTCCTAATTATGGAAACATTTTAAGATAGAAATATTTTCAACAGAATGAGACACCACAATGAAGGCTTCATGAATAATTTATTCCATTTGAAGTTTTGTTTTTTCTTTTTTTTTTTTTAAAAAGTATAAACTTTTTCATTTCCTCAATCACAATTTGTACAACTCAGTGTTATGGCATTCGGCAGCAATAGTGTTTGTTCCTTATTCTTTTTAAAATTTTTGTCACGTTAAAAAGAAAAGCAATTGGACCATATTAAATGTCACTGCTAAACAACAACTTAAAAACGCCCCTTCATAAAGTGACCAAGCTATTCTGAGAGGGTGGATGCTGACATGTCCAGTAATGATGTTACAATTTCTAGTTTAAACTCAGTAACTTTAAGGTCCACAAATCCAGTTTACTTTAAAAACTAAAGCTATTTTAAAACTTCAAGAGTATCTCAACCTGAGGAGTATTTTAGGTCCCAAATCCAGTTTTGAAATTTATACTCCACAAAAGAGAGAAAGAGAGAGCCAAAGAGAGAATGAGTGAATACATATATAAAAATTTAAACCACAGTTCTGGGCCCATTAACACACTAAGAAATACCAAAGGGTAAGATTTTTCCCGCTGATTTGGGGAGAGTGGGACAAAATAAAAATATTTGTTAAACACATTTTTCTTAATTTTAATTAAACTAAAATATTAAGAGGAAACCCAGACCAAAATGTCAGTCAAGCAACATTGAATGTCTCAATAGACTAATACGCAATGCCACAGTGGGTAGGAGCAGATTCTATGATGCAATAGCATTTAAAGACTTTCTTTTAACCTATTCAATCTGAACATTTGAAATAATGTGACATAATATTTTGATATTACAGTAATAACATAGTGCTTGATTAAAGATCTGCAAATCTTTGTAGTAACACATTAAGTTAAAAAAATTACCTCAGAAGGTAAATATGAAGACGAAAGAGAATATTTGAATACAGTAATCTGTGCCATACTGACAATTGAGGACGAAGACAGCTGAGGAGAGTCGACTAAGTAGTAAGAGCTTAATTTTAGTGGTTAAGAAAAGTTTAGAAATATTTAAAAATTACAAGCTATTTTAAAATTTAAGGATTACATATAAGTACACTTGGTGGCCTTCTGGCCAAACAATAAGGTGTACAGAAATGTATTCATACAGTGTTAATTCACAGTCCTGATAACTGAATGGCTTGCATAAGAAAGGTATGGCTAGATGTTTCAGACTGGCTGGAAGCAGACATTATATAACTAATCTTTAAAATGCTAAAATACTGAACTTTCACCTGCTTCATAATGGATAACTGCACACAAAGCAGGCATTAGCATTGAAATGAGGAAGTTAAGGTTTGGGAACTCACTGGGACAAAGGGTACAATTTTCCTTACCTACTCAAATAAACAATTACCCATGCTTGTCTGTGACAGTATATTAGTTAGATCTATCATCCTGCAAGGCTTCATTTCTTCTAATGGCTATTTAGTAACTTCTTTTGAGCAAGAACTGATGTGTGAAGGGAAGGAAAAAAACTGATAAATAAACCCTATATTTGGGAATAGTTCCTGATTGCCAAGTAAGAATTGTGTGCGGGGTCCCTGCTATGGCTACATGAAAGAAACTGCTAGGGAATACTCTTGTTAAATCTATTTCCAAACCAAGGTGTGGTTATTATAAGTTAGTGATTTTAAATTGGGATTATAGTCTTTTATTTTCTTGAATCACTATTGAGCTACGAAAATAACAAGGATAATTTTTAATAGAAATTCCAAATAAGCATATTTTACTTCAAATCTTAAGTTCCCCCCACAAAGAAAATACAGAACAAAATATATCAACATAATCTGTGGTGGTGTCAGCATAATTTAAAAACAGAGATGTGATCTTTAAATTTAATATCAAAATATGCTCAAAATTTAGATCGCTCTATTAAGGTTGAAGGAATAATCTGAAAACTTGTTACTAATTGTGTTTGTTTATAGAAAAACAAGAGTTGGTAATGTTTTCATATACCCAATTTAAAGAAGATACTGTAAGAAAGTGGTGTTTGCTAAGTAACATTAAATGTATACTATTTACAAAACAGGTTTCAGTTTAAAAAAAAAACATACTGAATTACTGAGTTTTGTAAATACAACTGATTTTGTCCTTGTCAACAATGAATGAATATACAAGTAGGAATTTTGAAAGACTGCTTCCAAGAAAGATAGGTAGACTTGTCGACTGTGAATTCAAGTCAGCGGTGCAGGCAGGAGACTAACTGGGCTCTGGTGAGCAGCACTGTAGAAGGATTGCTTCAGGGGTAAAGCCTGCATCAAAGCAGTTATCTTGGCATGTGCAAACGAGAAGGGGGAAGTTGTACTGAAGGAAGGGGTGAATTAAAGTCCCTAAAATTCAAGTCCCTTCTTTAGGGAGGCGAGACCCTCCTTGGCATATGCCCTACCTTAATTTGAGCTGTGTCATAGAAAAGTACAGACTCTGGCGTTTGGGACTGCCATCTCCAAACCAAGAAAATTCAATAAATAACAAAGTCAAAGGGAACAGTTTAGAAAATGGTTCTTTCACTAGTGGAACAGAGTCTGAATACCAGAATTCACTGAGGATCTATTTACACCACAGTTTGATTGCACACACACTCACACTTTCACACCCATACATATGCATACTCTCTCACACATTCCCAATCTTTAATTTAAAAAAAAAAAAAAAAAAAAGAGTAAAGCAATCAAGAGTGACTGCTCTTAAAATAATTTGTAAAATGCCTAGAGCTGGGCTAAATTTCAACCTTATAACAGATCCTGTAGATAAATTTCATAATTAGTAATATCCCCATGCCTAAATGTGCCACTGTGAAAACTGAAAAAAATTTAAGCATGTAACATTAAACACCAAAATTAGTTTAAGCATTCAGTAGCAAATTTTTTTTTTTTTTTTGTAAAACTAAGTTTCTTTCACTGGAAATGGCCTGAAATATTAGTCATAGCCCTAAACCATAGTACAAAATATAACTGAAGAATTTTCATTTTATTCTAAGTTAATCCACCTAACAATATCACGTATGTATATTGCCATCATGTTATTCTGCAAAGGTGTGATATATAAAATGCTGTAAGACCCGGTACCTTTTCAATTTATAAACACAGTGAACTTCATTACTGTACATGTACTCTGCAACTACAGCTTAGCTGTAAATCTTCCACACACAATGGTATGGACATTATTTCCCCTCTATCCCTGTTAAACTGTACATTGAGACAATACAAATTTACTGTCCGACCCACCCCCTTACAAAAAAATAATACTCTAAAAGCAACCCTACTGCAACTTTTTAATTAAGACGATTACATATATTTTAGACCAATTGCTTTAAAGCAAGAAGGCAGTATAAACCTTCTAGGAAAATTTTTATAAAAGAGGTTAAGAAATATAAGACAATTTATACATTTAAAAACTTACAATAAATAAGAGATGCAGGCATTTTTGAATACTAGATACTATATCCAATACAAGAACATCTTGATGTTCTAAAGCCATATGTTGAAATTCATTGTTCCTCATGTTTCCTCTCCATGCTTTTAATATTCTTTAACATGAATGGGTACTATGGCTCATTACTTTTCACAAATACTGTGACTGGAAAAAAAAGGTTAATTTTTGCTACGAAAATGTTATAATACGTTTTGAATAATCAGTCATCATCCTAAAGAGCTCAGTATAGTCAATGAAAAATAGGGTTATAGCCCCGCCCCCCCAAGTCAAAACAATATTTGTTGAAGTAATAAGAATTAGACCCCATCACAAATGACTTCCACTGAGAACTGTAACTTAATCCTGCAGCAAAATATCCTTTCTTCCTGTTCTTTCCTTGCGCAATTCCATCAAACGAAGATCACAGCATATTCATGATAAAGTTATATAACTGATTCAGCACCACAAAATGAATTGGGAGACACGAGCGTCTGTCCTGGATTGCAGGGTCACAGGTTAGCCACGAGAGTGCATTGTACTGTTCCAAAACAAACCTGAAAAAAAATAAATAAATAAACTGTGTAAATCCATCTATTTCAACAAAGACTTTAGCAGCACTTTTACGTTTCAAAATGCTGGGTGTGCGCGCGCGCACATGTGAATATATGACAAGATATTGCTGTGCGTGTCACTCTGGCCTCAAACTCACCATGAAGCCCAGGCTAGCTTTAAACACATGGTCCTCCTGCCTCCACCACATAAGCACTGTGACTACATCAGCAACACAACCATTGAAACTCTTTCTTTGCTAAGAACTTCACACTGTAACCCAGGCTAGCCTCAATCTAAGCCTTTTGCTTTGGCTTCCTGAGTGGCATCATGCCTGGCTAAAGTCATTTTCTTTGTTGTCTGGTTCCATTTCTTGGTTTTTTGCTTGTTTGTTTTTAAGCTGCACTTTAAGCTAGTCTCAAACTTGTAGTATTTGTTCTGTCTAATCCTCCCAAATCCTGAAATTATAGGTATAATGCCTTTAATCCTGGCACCCAAGAGACAAGGCTGGTGAATCTCTGTCTAAGGCCAGCCTATTCTATAAGATCCAGGCCAATCAGCATTGTCTCAAAGATAGATAGATAGATAGATAGATAGATAGATAGATAGATAGATAGATAGATACATACATACATACATACATACATATGACTAAATGAAATAATGAATGAATGAATGAATGAAATAAAATTTGAAAAAAAAAAAAGAAAAGAAAAGAAGAGAAAAGAAAAGAAAAACCAATGAGCTAAGTGCAGAGGTAGAAGCAGACGGAGTTCTGTGAGGTCAAGAACAGCCTGGTTCCAGGCAGCCCAAAACAACACAGTTGAGACCCTGTCTTAAATAAAAAAAGAAAAAAGAAAAATGGAAAAAAAAACAAAGAAAAGAAAAAAGAAAACGAATAATAGATAAGGAATAGAGAGACTTAACTAATTTCACCATGCACTAAATTTAAAACTAGCCTGTGATACATAAGACCCTTTCTCAAAAATTGAGGGGGAAAAATTATTCATATTAGAAAATCACTCATTTCTGGGAGCTGGAAAAATGGCTCAGCAGTTAAGAGCACTGACTGTTCTTCCAGAGGACCTGGGTTGAATTCCCAGCACCCACACACACAGCAGTTCACAACTGTCTGTAACTCCTGTTCCAGGGGACCTGACACCCATGGCAAAACACCAATGCACATAAAAAAAAAAAAAATAACAAAAATAAATAAATAAATAATTAGAAAACACATTCATTCTCCGTAATTTAATGGGGTTGGGACTTAAAAGTCCCAACTTAAGAGTAATTAAACAGAGCTCAGTGCTTAAGAGCATGGGCTGCTCTTCCAGAAGACCAGCTTTCAATTCCCAGCACCCACATGGCTGCTAACAAATCTGTTAACTCCAGTTCCAGGGCATCTGATGCTCTCTTCTGGCCTGCATTGGCACTGCATGGAGGCAAAACACCCAAAATAGAAATAATAAAATAGTTTTTAAGAAAAAAATAATTCAATGGGGTTTAATTCCGGGGTATAGCAATTTGCCTAGCATGCACAAGGCCCCCATGTTTTGTCTACATCATTAGTGGAGAGAAAAAAAGAGGAAAAAACCCTTAAGTCCCAAACACTAAGTCATCTAAAAGAATTCATCCAGGGATTCAAAACTAAAAAGCAGTAAACTCTTACCGAAAAGAATACAGACATTTAATAATAAACATCCTATTTTACTCAAGTTGAAACAGAGAACACGGAATGTCACCAGAGCTGTACCTGAGGACGTCTGAAGTCTGATTTGAGTCAAGTGGGTGGGAGTGTTTGCTGTGAAGCAGCTCGTCAGATTGCACTGAAGGCACGTGGAGGTGCAAAGAGGCCTAAAAGGTAAGGTCATCAGTCAGCCGGGCGGGGAATCAGTTAGTCTCAACGTGCTTTCCCAATGGACTGTCCTTGATGAACTGATCTCATGAGAGTGTTAGCAGTGGAAGCTACTATAAAAATTCATGGTTCTGATGGAAACTTTAAAGTGCAAAACTTACAGTGTATCTCTCTACAATTTTTACTTTAAACTTGTTGTAGTACCATGTATCAATCCTTGAAACAAAAAAAAAAAAAAGAAAAAGAAACCTTTCTCATCTCCTAATTGGCTTGAGTGTATAAAGCAAATGACTAAGAAAACACTCAACCGTCAGCCTGAATGTACCCTGCCCCTGGATTACACAGACTTTAGCCTGTGAAGCTATACTCTAAGCAGCACTAAAAAAAGTCAAGTGAGTAATCCTGCAAAATGTTTTACCCAGGAAGCTGTATCTTTAACAAAGGTGCCTCTGAATGAAACTTAGCAACTAAAACAATGTACACATGCCTGTATATATTTCTTAGCAGAGGCTTGTAACAACTGTACACACATTTAGTCATAGCAGTGAGTAGTAGGCAGAAGGAATGTGCTACTATTCTTCACATTCAACTATGTAAAACAATCATCTAGCGTGTAAGTTGTACAACAGTATTAACACTATGACAAAGTGGTGGTGTCACCAGACAAAAATTCACAAAGCTTTCTACATTCTATGAAGATGCTTCTTTATATCAGTCTGTGTTCTCAAACACAACTGTATACAAGTATAAGTTCTTATATAATACATTCAGGAATGTAACTAAAATGTTTGAACTGTCTATGAATTCTTGATTTGTGAATTATAAATAAGTCTCAGTTGTCAGATCACTACAAAGTAAATGAATGCTAACTAAATTCTTGTGATAAAAATATTTTTAATCATCTAGAACCTGCTGATTTCTCAAGCACAGAGAAATATACCAAGTGGTTTTATTGACTACAGTACAGAATTAAAATGGGAAACATGAAAAAGATAAAAGGTGAACAAAATTATGTTAGGTTATGCCTTACCTGTGATTCAGAATCAGAAGTCCTAATCTTGTTACACTGTATCTGAGGGTGAATGCTCACTTTACACTATCCTCTCTGCAAACAAATATTGAGTAGAAAAGAATCTGGATAGTCCCTTGGACTTTTCATCAAAGTGTTTACTAAACAAAAGTGTGCCCTGAAACACTAAGGTAATGACTACAAATAGGTATTATACTGAATTTAGACACTGCTAGATAGGCAAGGTCATTTACTGCTATTTTGAGAACTTCAGTGTGCACGCCAGCTCTGTGACTACACGGGGGAAGAGACAGCATGTGCGGTACATCCCCAAGGACCAAGGAACTCTTGTTTAGTGGAGGTTCCAAAGACTACTACTCTGCAGAACCCCCTGGGAAGACGTTCATATAGTGAAACAGGATAGACCAATGAACATCTGGTAGAAGAATAAAAGTCACAGACTAAACTAACATTTTATTAATAGTTAATTCAAGGACAAGGATAGCTCAGAGTAACTTGACTGGCATTCAAGGTGGGGGTGGGGGGTGGGGGTGGTGCATGCTACAGATTATAAACTATGGTAATCTTTATGAATGTACTATAGAAGTCCATTGTTTAATCTCAAAAGGCTTTGATACAAAGGGACATGGGCCAAGAGTATCAAGATTTAACTGGCATAAAAGGGCCAAGAAATCTATATGCTCAGAAACTACTAAAACAAAATTTCAAGACATGAAAGCATACATTCTGACCTGAAATGTGAAGAGCCCACATACAGTAGTTTTTACATTGTGTAAGTCAGATCTCCATTTACTATTTTTGAGTAGTAATAACAATAACAATCACCACAGAGAGCTTTCACATCTCATTTTACTTTACCATCTTAAAATTTATATTCCAAGATGAATACTGAAAAAATAAGTATATGTCTGAGAATCTCACTTCTAACAAACTCCTCACCAGCCAGGCAGTGGTGGAACACCCGTTTAATCCCAGTACTTGGGAGGCAGAGGCAGGTAGATCTCTCTGAGTTCGAGGCCAGCCTGGTCTACAGAGTGAGATACAGGAAAAGCACCCAAAACTACACGGAGAAACCCTGTCTTGAGGGAAAAAACAAACAAACAAACAAACGAAAAACCTCACCAGTTTTTTGTTTGCATTTTGTATCACTGCTCACCTGGAATGCACTCTGTAGACCAGGTTGGCCTCCAATTCCTAGGGAATCTTCTTGCCTCTCTCTGCCTCCCAAGTGCTAAGATTATAAGTCACAATGCCCAACCTACTCATTAGTTGTTTGCTTATTTCTGAGACAGGGGTCTCACTATGTAGCCCTGGGTATTCTGGAAGTCCCTATGTACACCAGGCTAGCTTTAAGCTTTCAGAGATCCTCCTGCCTTTGGCAGCTTGGGTGCTGGGATTAAAGGAATGTGCGATCACACCCATAATACTCAATAGTAACTTATACAAAAGAAACTTTTTAGAGTAGGTAAATTAAAGTAAAATCTACAAAGATTGTTAATTTTTTTTAATCTTAAAAATAATGAAATGTAATAGGAGTGAAGTATGATCAAATAACATAATTATCCATAAAAGATCTAGGTTTTACTCTTGATGTCTACTACTAATCTGTGACTTTAGAGGGGTGAATTTCCTGAATTAAAATATGTTCAGCTGGAGAATAAGACTAGAAAGAGTCACTGTAATGTTTCTCAGCTCTAAACGTCTACATTGCAATTGAAAATATAACTTAAAAGCAAGATTTCCAGATGTCTGACTTAAGAATAATGTTTAAACTTAATATACATTTTTATAATTACATGTTTCATATTAGATAATTCTTTTTATGATGGCAGCTACAGAAATACATACAACAATGTAGTTAAGAACTTGGAATTGAGATGAGATATAAAACTTTAAAATGTCACTTTGATAATTCTCAGCACTAAAACTATGAATTAGGATTAGTTACGAATTGCGACATAAAATAGTAATACCTTAAGAAAAAGGGGACATTGATATTGTGCTTGAGGACATGCTGACCAGAACCAGTCAGGTAATGGACCCGCTTTGGCAGTTGATACAAAGTATCCAAGGGCCAATGGTTGTTGAAGAATATTAGTTACTTCATCATGAGATTCTGTTGAAAGTAGCCGATCAGTACCCTGACCCTTAAAAAGACAAGAGTATTATTAGTTCCTTCAATATATGCAGACAACAAACATAATACATACAAAATGATTTACAACTACTAATTTCATATTATTATTGCAATGAACCACATAAAATACTAAAAATTAAATGGTTATATATTTAGTCAGAGTCTCAGCTACTACAATGCCTAACCTGGTGACAGGCCAATAACCTCTACTGCTTAGAAACTGAAGCAAGAAGATCCAAAGAAGTTCAAGGCCTGCTTGGGCTACAAAGTAAGTTCAAGGCTAGTCTGAACAACTTATCTAGACCATCTCAAAATTTGAGGACTAAAGATGTGAGTCCACAGCAGTACACTAGTCTAGCATGTGTAAAGTCTAAATCCAATCCCAAGCCTAATAACTAACTAAATGTAGTGATACCATGAAAGCAAAAGCAGTGCATTACGAATCAGCAAAACAAAGTAAGTATGTCTATGATCAAAGTGAATACAAAATACAAATCATTCATTCTAACTTCCTCTTTTTTCCTAATAGTTCTTCAACTAATTCCTCAAGCCCAATTCAAAAGACAAATTCAACTTGCTTTGTTCCCCAGCACTGTCTATAAAATGCTGTTAATTTCCATAGTGTTTTGGAAGGCATTGTAGCAATATGGACTACTGTTCTTTCTCTTTGGATTGGTCAACAAATTTCTCAGCATTTATTTTAAGAAAACAGATAAAAAGGAAATCAATTCACAACGAAAATGTTCATTATATCAGTACCTTACGCAATAGTAATCCTACTCTTGTGATAAAATAGCAAAAACTGCACACTCCCCTTTTTTTATTTTTTGAGAATGTCATATAACTTTTTGTTTTGTTTGTTTGTTTGTTTTTGTTTTTCAACAAAGGGTTTCTCTGTGTAGCTTTGGAAGCCTGTCCTGGAACTCACCCTGTAGCCCAGGCTGGCCTCGAACTCACAGAGATCCGCCTGCCTCTGCCTCCCAAGTGCTGGGATTAAAGGTGTGTGCTTTATAACATGTTTTGATCACAGGATTACTGGTGCTATTAATGATTTGGGGGGCGGTGGGGGAGGGGAGAACCAGACATATTGGTGCAATCCCTGCACAATGGAGGCTCAAACACCAAAAACAAACAAAAGAGGCCATGGGCAGTGATGAGTTCAATACTTGTGAGGAAGAAGTAGGGAGATCATTGCCCCACCCCATCGCCAAAAAAGTACTAATAGCTAAACACAATTGCATGAGCTCAGGGGATCTCATCTCTTTGCTAATTTCAAAGAGGAAAATGGTGTTCTAGTTCATATAATAATCCCTGGATGGATGGCATTTACATCCACGGAAACTTTTTAACAGAATTACCTTGCCAGCATCACCTCCATGGGGGTAATGAGAACCTGGAGAATGTACGGGAGATGCAGTTGGAGATGCAGGAAGGATATTAATGATATCAGGATCAAGATCATCTCCTGTGTCTAATAAATCAAAGATACCCATTCCATCTGCTCCATCTGTACAGAGAAAAGAAATTAGTATTTTATTTTCTGTATACCATGATCATTCACAGTAAAGTATTAAAATAATACTTTATAATAATACAGGCAAGGCATGATGGCACACGCCTGTAATCCCATCACTTAGAAGGCTGAGTGAAAAGAGGATTGCTGTAAGTTTAACGCCAGCCTGGACTATACAAGCAGTGAGAGCCTGTCTCAAAACAACAGCAGGGGCTAGTTGATACATGCCTTTAATCTCAACACTTAGAGGCAGTGGCAAGAGGATTTCTGTGAGATCCACACTAGCCAGTGCTACACAATGAGACCCTGTCTCAAAATACAAAACCAACCAAAAGGTATTTTACAAGTAAAATGGTTACTATAACCAACATTTACTAAACATCAACTATGTGCCAAGCATTGTGGTAACAGTCATATAAAGGATTTCCCAGTCCTAACCAATAAAGAGGACTACAAAAAGATTATTCAGGGCTTTCCAATGGACCCTGTAATCATAGGGGTCTTTCTCTTTTTTCATAAATGTGGTGCCCCGGATTAAACCATGGGACACACAAATGACAGGTAAGCATTATACCACTGAATTAACCCCAGCTCCAGGAGTCCTGATAGGCAGGAGAGAGTAGTAGAGGAGGAGGCAGTGAAAGAATTGAATACTGCTGTCATTCAAAATGAAGAGAGAGGGCCGAAGCCAAAGAGTACAGGCTTTGTACAAAGTAGTCTCTAGAAGTTAGCAAAGGCAAGGAAACAGATTTATCTAAGATTCTAGAAGGAATCAACCCTTACAACTTGACTTTAACCCACTGAGAATGATTCTGAGCATTATAACAAACACATGTTCTTTCAGGCCACTAAGTATATAACAACATTATAAAAACAATGGGTAACAAAACCAATATAAAATCGAGAAATGTAAATGTGTTTTAAATGGTACTATTCATTACTAAGTAAAATATTCAAGTTATTAACAACAAAAGAATAAAGTGATAAAATGTGCCAGACTGTGGTGGCGCATGCCTTTAATCCTAGCACTCAGGAGGCAAAGGCAGGTGAATCTTTGTGAGTTAGAGGTCAGTCTGGACTCCAGGACAGCCAGGGCTACACAGAGAAACCCTATCTTGAGGAAAGGAAAAGAGAGGAGAGAGAGAGCGCGAATAAAATGTATGTGTATCTTTGAAGATCTATCATTTTCAAAAGTAGTTTAGAATAACAATAAACACTACTTATTTTATTCAATTAAATACAACCTAAAAGGTTCAACAAGTTACATCTCTATTCTAGCAGTTTGCACAAAACACTGTTTTAGCAAACTGACATACAAAAAACTACAAATGTATCTCTGTGGTAGAAACAGCTTGTCTAGCATGCAAAAAACCCTAGGCTTAATCTCTAGTATTGTTTAAAAAAAGAAAGAAAGAAAACATTGTGGGTGTTTGGAGAGAAAAGAGGCAGATTATATATATGGTATATAGAAGGATGGTAAAATTTATGTACAAGTAGCTCGAAAGCACAGCATAAATACTCAAAAATTTTATGATCAATGATAGCCCCTCAAAATAAAATTTACAGCATTCCTATTAATGGCTAATTCTGATACAATAATATAAAATGGCATAGTCATTTCCTAAAGCCACTTTAATAAATTACCATGCACTTTTTGGAGTAAAACAAACATTTCTTCGTTTATGTTTGAGAGTCAAAAGTCTTAGTAATCTGTTTCCTTATCTTTACCAGTGACTTGAACTATATGCCTTAGCTGGCAGCCTTCTCTTGGACTTTGCATCCTTTTCTTCCTTTAAACAGCTTTTTCCTATTGAGTATAGATACAGCTTCCTCTTTGCTTCCTTGTTATGAGGTATGTTCTATTGCTTTTAAGTCCCATTTGCACTGTTTATGATAAAACTCTCCATCTCAATAGTCTTAACTACATCTTCGAAACTCTTTTTTCTTATTAAGGTAAATGTCAGGGCATGCTATTCAGCCTACTAAAACTGTCAATATTTTAAAAAGCCTAGTGGTGTGTGCCTGTAGTCCCAGCCACTTGGGAGACTGAAGCAGGAGGGTGGCTGAGCGTGGGAGTTTCACACCAACCTGAGCAACACAGCAAGACCTTGTCTCAAAAATACTTTTAAAAAACTAAAAGAGCCGGGCGGTGGTGGCACACGCCTTTAATCCCAGCACTCGGGAGGAAGAGGCAGGCGGATCTTTGTGAGTTCGAGGCCAGCCTGGGCTACCAAGTGAGTTCCAGGAAAGGCGCAAAGCTACACAGAGAAACCCTGTCTCAAAAAAACAAAAAAACAAAAAAACAAAAAACAAAAAAAAACAAAAAAACCCAAAAAACCAAAAAAACAAAAAAAAACAAAAAAACAAAAAAAAAAACCAAACAAACAAACAAAAAAAAAACTAAAAGAAAAAAATAATAATAATCCAACAGCCAAAGTTATACATGCTTATAAACCCAACACTTTCAGACGAAGCAGGAGGATTGCTGGGAACTCAATCAAGACCAAACCTGGGGCTAAATAACAAGCAGCAGGCAAGATAGGGACACACAGCAAGATCAGGATTTCAAAACAAATCAAAGAATTTTGAAGGTTCAATTAACTTACCATTGTTGGGATTGAAAGCTAAATCCAAATTTTCAGTGGTGTAAGTTGCCGAAGCTACTTGCACAGAAGCAGAAGTAGGGAACACAAGGATATGAGTACATGATGTATCTTGTGGGGTATTTAGCTGAGGCGTCTGCATATTAAGAGTGGTGCTTCTTCCAAAAACAGAACCAGTTGACACAGAATCTGAAGAGAGATGCATTTTTCCTTTGTTTTTGTAAGTGAAGAATTTTATGTAACACTTAAAAACTGAAGTGTACAATGAATAATTAAATCAGACATGCACTGAAGGTAACTAACCTGGCATGATAACGAAAGAACCCTGGGGTTCCATTGCAACCAAACAAGCACTAAGAATGCTCGGAGAGTCTGCAGCAGATATGCCACACATTCTACACATGTCTTTGAGCCTTTTGCTAAGAGACTGCAAGTTTCGACGACTCAGCAAACAACTCCAATCTGTGGGAATCAACAGGGCAAAGAGAGACAGTACTAAAAGTAAGTGCTCTGTTATGCTATTAACCCAAGGTTACAATAAAAGAGAAATACATGACAGCGCTTAAATTAGTGTATTTCTACCACAGAGGATATCTTATAGGTAGTGGTACTTGACACCCTTATCCCTTTACCTTCAGTGAGCATCACATACAAGTCATTATATATGATGACTTTACATAAAGACTTTATATATGGCTCCTTGTTTAAAATAAAGTGTTAATGATAACTTTTAGCATTTTAAAAGCTATATTTACTTGTATGAGTGGTTCTGTCTGCACACTACATGTGTGCAGTGCCTGCAGAGGCTAAAAAAGGGCATCAGAATCCCTGAAATTTGGGTTATAGATATTGTAAGCTACTAGGTTGAGTGCTGAGAATCTGACCTGGGTCAAATGGAAGAGCTCTTAACTACTGAGCACTTAAGCCTTTTATTCAACGTGTTACTTAATATGTTCTGATGCAAATACACATCATCACAAAACAAAGTAAAAAAGTGAGATAAAAGCACAATTTACCTTTCAATTCTCCATGTCCGATCCTACCCAGCCGACCAATGACAACTCTCCATGGTAAAGAACTCATTTGAACAAGTCCTAAGCACCACTCCCAAAGTTTCTGGAGACCAAACCTTCTGGCAGAACCCTTTTTCCGACGAGCCCTATTGAACGAAATGATTGTAAATATTTCTAAAATTCACATGATAACATTTTAATGTGTGACAAACTGGTTAATCAATTTTATTTTATTCTGTTTTACTGACTAGTACTAGAGTATATATACTGGTACCAGGTATCATATTGTATATAATATGACTATACTTCCATTATGCTGCTAAGCCCCCAATTCCTGGTCCTTTAAATTTTAATGCTTCAAAACGTTACAAAAACTAAGTCCTGATACACACATATTTGCCATTCAAGTTTCTAAGTTTTCGATATGGGTTCTCTTTAGGTTGCCCAAGATGATTTTAAACTCCTAAATTCAAATAATCCATCCTCCTGGGTTAGCTCCCTGAGGTGTAGGAAACACAGGTGTATAGTATCATAAGCAGTTCCAAGTTTATGCATTGTTTTGTTATTTTTATTGTTTAATATGCATTATGGTCCTGAAGAGATAGCTAATTTGCTAACATGCTGTCCCCTTGCAAGCATCAGGACCTGAGGTCAATCCCCTGAACCTAAGAAAGTAAGTGTGCAGTTTTAAATCTCAGAGCTGAGGAGGCACACTAGCCAGTGAGTCTGGCCTACATGGCACAGTCTGGGATAGAGACTGTCTAGCCAGTCTCAGAGAAGGGGAAGGTAGGATGGCGTGCATCTGAGGAATCAGTTAAGGTTGTCCTCTGACTCCACAAACACACATAAATGTTTTAAATATATTTTGAGGGGCTGAAGAGATGGCTCAGCAGTTAAGAGCACCGTCTGTTCTTCCTGAGGACTCGGGTTCAAGTCCCAGCACCCACATGGCAGCTCACAACTGTTTATAGCTCCAGTCCATATAGTTGCAGGGGATATGACACCTTCACACCAATGTACATAAAATAAGTTCAAATAAATTGTTAAACTATATATACATATACTCTGATATGTACTTAACCTAAGAAATTTTTTTTTTCGGTTTACCTACCAAGAGCTTCCTTCCATTTACTATAAATACTGTTTATTCCAGCCAAACCTTTTTCTTTTAAGCTCAATACTTAAGTTCAACAACTCTCACTACTGCAGATATTGCATGAACAAGGCCATGGATAAGAACTGAAAAAAATGATGAGTTGTCCAACTTTGGCCAACAATTTTTAATGAACCAATCTCTGTATCTTAAAAGGTAAAAAAAAAAAAAAAATAACCAACACAAACTACATTTCTCAGACCAAATAACGCTGTAGATTTTCTAATCCATGTCCTTTACTAGGTAGGCAAGTACATAACACAGCACTTTGCAAATGAGCACGAGCAGCTAACATCTATTTAGCACTTAATATGTTACAAGGATATGGCCAAACCACTGTACATGCAATACTCACTTCATCCTAACAATCTGGTGAGGCAGATAAAACTGCTCTTTGGACAATATAAGATAATAAGCTATAGCTCAGGCACCTAATTTTATCAGTATCACAGAGCCAGCAAGAAACCAGTAAGGGATTATATTTCAAGACAGGTCTCATTACATCTTTTTTTTTTGCTTTTTCAAGACAGGGTTTCTTTGTGTAACAGCCCTGGCTGTCCTGGATCTCACTCTGTAGCCCAGGCTGGCCTTGAATTCACAGAGATCCACCTGCCTCAACCTCCCGAGTGCTGGGATTAAAGGCATGCGTCACCACCCTCCAGCTCATTACATCTTATTATAATTATTTTAATTTATTTTGTGTAAGGGGTGCATATTCCATGGCCCATATGCAGAGATCAGAGGACAACTTTTGGGAGTTGGTTCTCTCCATCATGTGAGTCCCAAGGGACAAATTCATATGGTCAGGATTGGAGGTAAGAATCTTTACCCACTGAGCAACCTTGCCTACCCCTACAAATCATAATCTTTGTCCCATTTCTACTTTTTTTGAAAGAATTATTTTATTTATGCATATGAGTGCTTTGCTTACATGTATGTGTGTGCACCACATGTAAACCTGGTCTGCAGAGACCAGAACAGAAGACTAGATTCCTTGTAACTAGAATTATACAGGCAGTGGTGGCACATGCCTTTAATCCCAGCACTCCAGAGGCAGAGCCAGGCGGACCTCTGTGAGTTCAAGGCCAGCCTGGGCTACCAAGTGAGTTCCAGGAAAAGGCGCAAAGCTACACAGAGAAACCCTGTCTCGAAAAACCAACAAAAGAATTATAGATGGTGGTGAACCACCATGTGGGTTCTGGGAAAGGAACCCAGTCCTCTAGAAAAGCAGCGAGTACTGCTAAGTTCTGAGTTGTCTCTCCTGTCCTTATTTCTACCTTTTGATCAAAGAAGTAAAATGGCAACCTAAGTCTGACAGTAGTGGTATCCGCTCTCCTCCTTCATAGAGAAGCATTCTTTTCTAAATATTTCATAACTAATGCAAATATCCCACTAAAAGATGTATTTAGCAAAAATCAGGTTTCAAAAAAAAAAAAAAAAAAAAAAAAAAAAGCCAGGCGGTGGTGGCGCACGCCTTTAGTCCCAGCACTCGGGAGGCAGAGGCAGGCGGATCTCTGTGAGTTCGAGGCCAGCCTGGTCTCCAAAGCGAGTTCCAGGAAAGGTGCAAAGCTACACAGAGAGACCCTATTTCGAAAAACCAAAAAAAAAAAAAAAAAAAAAACAGCATTATACAATTTATGCTACAAGCAGTATTTCTTATTTATTTACTTTTTGGTTTTTTGAAACAGGTTTTCTCTGTGTACCCCTGGCTGTCCTGCAACTCCCTCTGTAGACCAGATTGGACTTGAACTCAGAGATCCCATCCGCCTGCCTCTGCCTTCAAAGTTCTGGAATTAAAGGTGTGTGCCCAGCTTAACAGATCCGTTTATAAGTAGGAGGGCTCTCAAAATTAATATTTAAAAATATTTTAAGGGAACTGGAGAGATGGCTTAGAGGTTAACAGCATTGGCTGATCTTCCACAGGACCCAGGTTCAATTTCCAGCACCTACATGGCAGCTCATACCTGTCTATAACTGCAGTTCCAGGGTTTCTAACACCTTTACACAGACATACATGCAGGCAAAACACCAATGCACATAAAATTTAAAAAAAAAAATTAAAAATATTTTAAAATTATGTGTATTAGAAGATATGTGCACATGAACGCAGGTGTCTATGGAAGCTGGAGTTAACAGATGTTTTAAGCCACCTGATGTGGATGCCAAGAACCAATTCTAGCCCTCTAGGGAGAGCAGCAAACACTCTTAACTGCTGTACCATCTCTCTAGTCCCTAATGTTTCAAATTCTTCATCCAAAATCATTACCACAAGATTTGTAACATAAAAGTTAGAGATCTAAATCTTTATCTGTATGACAGATTAATCATGGGAGGGAGTATTTGTTTTTGAGATACAGTGTCTCAATATTGCAGCCCTGCCTGGCCTCAAACTCAGAGATTCACCTGATTCTATCTCCCAAATGCTGGGATTAAAGACATGTGCCAACATGCCTGGGCAAAAGTGTTTTTAATTATCTTAATTATATAATGTAAGTACTAACTACAAAATGTAGATAATAGTATACTCAGAATCTCAACAATTAATAACATAATGTATATAAGCTTTAAATGGTTATCTACTGAGTATGAAACAGTGTGTGTGTTTGTGCATATGTACATATACTAACATTTCTAATGTTTTCCAAACTAGAAAAAATCATGTTTAAGGAAATATAAGTACCTATTTGGAACATCGATGTTAATAATACATGTTTCAAGAAGTTCTCCATATAAATCTGTGCAAGATGCAAGAATCCACCTTTGATCGTGTGATAAACAGTAGCCCACAAAAAGAACATTGTATTTCTGTCCAGCTTCTCCAAATGTCTCTCCTAGCTCTGTTTGTTTGTCCTTCACAGGAGCCAGAATAAAAGGTGGTGTATAAAGTCGAATGCACTCTGGTCTCTAAAAAAAAAAAAGAAAGAAAGTACTATAGGATTATGCGATCTTAGAACTTGAAATGAAAATAAAGCATTATTATTTAGTTTTATATAAAATCTTAAACTGTAAGTCATCTTAATAACTTTGTTCATGGAAAGCATACTTATAATACTTACATCAGGACTTTTAAGAGCAGTTTCCATAGCTAAGCCTGGACCAAACCCAGTCAGTGTTTTTACATTGGTTGATGTTGGAAGTGGTCTCCGACACTGAGTAAAGGCCGAAAAAGCCAGAGATTTTAAATGCTGGGTGTAGATTTGTCTGTCTTCATGTTTCACAGGTTGTAACAGGTACTGACAAGGAACAATCTACAGATAAAGTGAGTATTACAAATGTTAACACAGTAACTTAGAACACAGTTAAGAGAAATCCCTTCAGACAAAACTTCAACATCTAATGGAAAGACTGACTAAAAAACTTCAGCTTCTATCATACATTGTCTTTAATTTTTATGGTACGTGTATGAGAGTTCTGCCTGCATACACATACACACATACACACACACACACCTTCATTATGAGTGGAGCCCGAAAAAGAGCATTAGATTCACTCGGAGTTATGGATGGCTGTGAGCTGCAATATGGTACTGGAAAAGAACACTGGTCTTCTGAAGAATAGACAGTGCTCTGAAACAATGAGTCATCTCTCCCACCACTACAACACAGACTTTAACATACAGGCAATTTATATAGACCCTGAACTAAAGGACTACCTATATATTTTTTAAATTTTCTGTGCACAGAAATTAATATTTATTAAGACTCCCATGAAGCCTATTAATCAAAATTTCTTTAATTTTCTTCTACTTTTACTTGCAACTGGTCTCAAAACTAACTTACATAGAATACAGGCATTATTTTCTATTTAGGCTCTACAAAGTAATACAGAAGAAATAATACACTCAATATAATCTTTTTGGGGGGTGCAGGGTTAATAAACAATGTCTTATTACGTAGCCAAGGTTAGCCTAGAATTATGTACTGATGCTGACTTCAAACTTGTGATCCTCCTACCTCAGCTTCCTGGAATTACAAGCACATACCACCATACATACACACCCAACATCATCTTTTTATTTCTCATGACAGTAGAATGACAATAAAGTTTATTAAAGATTTATGTACGTGTGTGTGTGTGTGTGTCTGTGTGTCTGTATGTCTCTGTCTATGTGTGTATACCATGTGTATGACAGCATCCACAGAGCTGATTGTCTGTTGCTGGAGTTACAGATAGTTGTGAGCCAACAGGATGTGAGTAGAGATAATTACACTTAGATTCTCTGCTAGAGCAACAAGCACTCTTAACTTCTAAGCCATTCATTAGATGCTTGACTACATGACTACAAAATTTATCTTTTATAAACTCTCTTAAAATTTCTATTATAATATTTAAATAAAATCAATACAGCCTGTCTTTTGTTTGTTTGTTTTTCAAGACAGGGTTTCTCAGCCTTGGCTGTCCTGGAACTCACTTTGTAAACCAGGCTGGACTCGAACTCACAGAGATCAACCTGTCTCTGCCTTCCGAGTGCGGGGATTAAAGGCGTGCAACACCATGCCTGGCTTACAACCTGTCTACTAACAAAATTATTTTGAATACAGAAAAGTACCTCTGACAGTTCTAAAACATCAAATTCTTACCTGTACAGAAACAGTACTCTTGATATGAGGAGGAAGAGTCTGGACCATTTCCAGGAAGCATCGAAGTAGCCCCAAAGTCCATACATTAGAAGAGTTAGTGCTCTCATCTTTATTTTCATATGTAAAAGGATCAATTATATAAACAACAATTGCAGGTGGATAGGTAATTGCATGTGAGTCACCATCCGTGGGAATTCCCACTTTATCACGATCCATTGTGCTGAACATTCAAGTAGAAATAGAACAGAAAGTTGTAGTTCATTTGCCTGGGATAGCACCAAAGCAACTACCTACATCCTTCTCCTTTACTGGTAGTACAAGGTATCAGAAAAACCTCTCTAAAAATCAGAATACTCCTTTTCCTCCAAAAAGAACCATAATTCTGTACATACCCTTTCACATTTCACACCATATGAAATCCCGTGAAATAAAAGGCTTTGTGCTTTTAAAAGAAAGAAGAATAGACAGCTTAAATAGCTTAACAGTAAGGGATTAAAATGAGACAAAGGTCTGACAGCCATCTCAGAAACTGACCCTGCTCATGATCCTGCTAGAAACAGAGTTAATCCAGAACGAAGCCAGGGTTATCTGTCCAATGTTCTGGTGCATTTTCAGATTGGACATGTTAATTTCAAAAGTTTAGTGGTGAATAAGCATCATTCTTTGATAGGTAATTTTAATTTTCTTAAAATTTCAGATCTATGTAGCTATTCAAGATGGGCAAACCAATCTCAATAATAGTTTATTTTTACATATATTCGTAAGTGTGACTTTTGGAACAACCGAGAATTCTAGAAAAATAACTAGGTTTAGACTAACTGAACTCAAAACATGGGAATTTTCACAGCACTTTCATTGTAAAAACAATGAGATTTATTACCATTAAAGTACTTATTGTGCATTGTACCATATTACTTGCATACTACAGAGAAGGCTACATACTCAAAAGGGTTAGACTTTCCCACAATCACAAAGTAGGTAAATGACAGTTCTGAAATTCAGAATTGATATGAATCTAAAGCCTCTATGCCAGGGCTGAGGTACAGAACAGTAGTAGACTGCTTGTCTAGCATATGTAAGGGCCAACACACGCGCAAACACACACACACACACACAACTCCAAAGTGATTGCTCAAGCATTTGTGCAGTGCATATAAACAATTATATGTGCTTACGTCACTGGCCAGACTCAGTCATAGGGATATGTAGAATTAAATGCTTTTTAAGAACTTAACACCAACCCTGTGATTCTACGATAAAGACTTTTAAAACAATCTTCATATAATTTTATACATAAAATACTTAGCATGATTAAACTAAATTCCAAGATAAGACCAAGGAGTACTTTATACTACTTTACAACTATCTTTTTTGGGGGTGGGGGGTTCAATACAGGGTTTCTCTGTGTAGTTTTGGTGCCTGTCCTGGACCTCGCTCTGTAGACCAGGCTGGCCTCAAACTCATAGAGATTCACCTGGCTCTGCCTCCCGAGTGCTGGGATTAAAGGCGTGCACCACCACCGCCCGGCCATCTGTCTTACTTAGATAAAAAGAGGGGAGTGTAGATTCTGAGTTTCCACAAACTTAAATCAGTTTCTATTTATTCGTTCACTGTACACAGGCTAAATACATGCTACTACTGCTCAACTATCTCTCAACCCCAAGTATCAGTATTCACGTTACCTTTCTGACACATCAGGATGTGGCTGAGTGGGAAGCGACGCTGACTCCCCTGACATTCCTGCTGCCTGCAGAGATGACGACTGCTGTCCTCCTAGCTGGCCACTCTGAACTGTACTTGCTTGTGCAGACATGGATCCTGAACCACTAGTGTTCATACTGCCAAAGGGTGGAAACGAAGGCAGTTTATTTGATGATACTCCACTACTCATATTGGAAGATGATGAAGATGAAGTTGTGGTCAAAGTTGAGTTAGCTGTGGCAACTGAAGTAGATATGGCAACACCTGAAGTCATTGTCATAGTGCTACTTGCCGCAGATGCTAAGGTGGCAGATGGAGCATTAGCGTTTCCAGTATTTGTCATCTGAGGTGCAGTAAGCAAAGACTGATTTGAAGGGGCAACTAAATTTGGCTGGGAGAGCAGAGTGCTGTCCAACGGCTGAGAAGCAAGATATGGACCTAAAGAACAAAAACGGGTATTTAATTCTGGGTTTCACTGACTTATTTTTATTTTACTAAAGAAATAACAATTTCGATGATACTTTCATGGCAATTACCTTCCCTTAACTATTTTACTAACAGTGCAGCATGTACTAGCTTTATATTTTCTCCCAGAAACTAAAGAAACAAGTTTAAAATGGAACTATAAAAGTAAACCTATATTTTCATTCAAATTTAAGATAATCAGTATGAAAATTCTATTTCCTGGGCAAAATTAACTGTAAACAAAGGCTGACAAGATGGCTCGGTGATTAAGTTAAATCCCAGGAACCACAGGTAGAAAGAGAGAACCAACCTTGCAAGCAGTCCTGACTCCCACTGATTCGGGGACATATACCCCACCACACTCAAGTAAATAAACGTTAATAAAAAATTAGATACATCAACAAATGTGACAGCAGATGTAGCAATATTTCATCAAATCACTTCAAGTGTTAAATCACAAGCTGAAGAAATATCAATTTCAACTGATAGCTAACTAAAATATAAAAAGGAGGAATAGTACCATGAGGTTCAATTTACAAAAATGTCTAATTAGGTTCCATAATTTGGTATTGCATCTTTTTGGATTAAGTGTAAAGGAAGTCACTGATATTAAAATTTTAAAGTACTACAAAAAAGGTTTTAAATAACAGTCAATTCTCTTAGCTACAGTAAGACTTTTCCTGGAGTTGCATAGTTTACTTAGAAATTACGTGCATCTCAATTATTAGCAAATCACAGATCTTGAAGTATATAAAACATCAGACCCCACAAAAGTAACAGAAAATATTTTGGAATCCATAATGTCTACTTGATAGGACGTCCACATATGAAGCTAGCAGAATTTCTATGTGGACAGTCAGACAGTACATATTTAACTTTGAAACCACAGCCTTTGCCACATCTACTCAGTTCTGATTTTACAGGACAAAAGCAGGCAGACAGAGCGTGTTTGGAAAAATGGAGATGGCTACATGACACTAAAATATTATTTTACAAAAATAGATGATGAACCAAGGCACAATGCTCACACTACTCTTGAAGAATGAATACAAATTTAATACCTAAATCGTATCTGCAGACTTGTGCATAAAGCTTGAGTTTAGAAAATGCTTCATTGTTACCATCAGCTGCCTGAGAAAACCATTCTGTTACAAACTTTTCTGAAAGCTTCTTTGATGCAGTAGCTCCCACTTTCATGATCCCATCCGTCAAGAGTCGAGAAATAGGTCTGTGTTGGCCCAATCGACAGGACTACAAAGGCAGAATCAGGGAATTTACTATACTATTAGGGTACAGATAATAAATTACTTAAGGTATTTATTTAAAATAAGCTTTATTACTTGTAATTAACAAATGAATCGAAATATCATTGACACTGGTGAATTTCCTTTAGGAATTTCAAGCTGCTACTTTGTTTGTTTGTTTTTGATACAGGGTCTCAGATAGCCCAGGCTGGCCTTAAGCTTGCCATGTAGCTGAGGATGACCATCAACTTCTAATCTTCCTGTCTTCATCTCCCAAATGCTGGGATTACAAGCATATACCGCCATCCGCAGTAATACGTCTTTTTCCCCAAGATATGGTATCACTGTGTAGCCCACACTGGTCTGTCTCAACTACTCAAATACAGGTATGCACCACCACACCCAACATACCAAGGGTTACTTTAAAGGAACACATATGCCCTTGAGAGATCCCTCCAACACTATGTTTTCTGCTGTGACCCATGGCACACATACCTAACAAAGACTAGCAAAACCGTGGCAACGTATAGTTCACTAGTAAGACAACAGACACCACCAGCAGTCTTCCATCAACCAATAGAATTCCCCGGTACATTTTAAAGATGAACTATAAATCAGAAAATACCTACCTCATAGATTGCAGTAAGA
The DNA here is from genome assembly GCF_004664715.2 of Peromyscus leucopus. NCBI lineage: Eukaryota > Metazoa > Chordata > Mammalia > Rodentia > Cricetidae > Peromyscus > Peromyscus leucopus. The sequence continues at coordinate 69,722,202 of NC_051086.1, forward strand.
TCTCTAAAAAAGCTTTTGGCTCCATTTAACAAAGCTTCATTCTCTGGACAGAGTACAACATAGGCTATATCTCTTTGAGATCCATAAGGTTCCAGCATAAGTTTCTCCCAGTAAGGGAGAGCAAATGGAGAAAGCACCAGAAAATCATAATCATAACCCAACAAAAACGTGGGAATTGGCAGTGGTTCCGGAGATTCATCGGTTCCTGAGTAATAAAGAAGGAAATAGGAAAAAGCCAATTCATGTTATCTTCTTTATTTCCAAAGCTAATAAAGTATTAGGATAATATTAAAAACACAAACATGAAAAACTAGCAATGATATATTTTCAGAATTAAAAATATCCTTAAGAGGTCATTTGAAAATATTTACGGCTATTTTAAGGTAATCTTGTTCTATAGCCCAGTCAGGTTGAACTTGTAGCAAGCCTCTTTCCCTCAGCCTGTTAAATGCTGGGATTATAGGCACAAGCCATCACACTTGGCATTAATTAATTAATTTGAAAGTAAACAGATTTATAATTAATATGATGAAGCATAGTTCATTTGTTTACCATAACATAAGATATACTATGTAACACTGTATAGAAATCAACAATACTATATTTTATTACTTATTTAAAACTTGATAAAAATGGTGTATCAAGTTAAATGTTCTTATCATAAAACATTTTTAGACAAAGAAAATGGCAAATTACCTTATTTTAAAATGAGGAAGGATGTGAACAAAGACAAAAAATTAAAATACCTCTTAGACATAGAAAAATGATTGATCTCTTTAAAGAAAGTAACTTAAAATGAATACTAAGAAATAACTGCAGCACTGCATTCTATGTACTGTTCAATGCTCTTTACTGGGTTTTTTTTGTTTTGTTTTGTTTTTTTGGTTTTTTGGGGCAGGGTTTCTCTGTGTAGCATTGGAGTCTGTCCTGGATCTCTCTCTGTAGACCAGGCTGGCTTTGAACTCACAGAGTGCTGGGATTAAAAGCATGCTCCACCGCCGCTCAGCCCAGCTCTTTACATTTCTATACTAATTCTCACAAATACCATCTATTGGCAAACACTGTTATTAAACTCATTTTAAACACAAGAAACAGGAATGGAAAAGATAAACAACTTGTCTAGTATGATAAGAAAAGTTACAAGTATGTGAACCAAGGAAGCCTACCTTCAGCCTCTCAAATTATAGTGAAATAAAATGTTCTTTCGTTCAACTACCAATCTACTGGCAAGTTTGAGATAGTAGATTTTTATCTGATGGAGTTTAAATTGATACTTTTGAGTATAATTCAGCAATATATAGTTTAAACTACACATATGCTTTATGCCAAGCATACATGAATCACTTAAATGATAATGATGAAAACAATCTATATGTCTACAAATATTATATTGGTAAAATGCATATATAAACTACATACACATATATTACATATATAAAAATGATAGGATGTAGACAACCACTTAAAAAGTAAAGGAAGATAGTTTCAAATGTGTTAACAGAAATAATTCCAAAATCAGGAGCAGATCTCTTCTCAGCCTTTTGGCTAAGATCAAGTATAAAATCAGGAGCAGAAATAAATCTCTATACTGTGTTGTAGAATATTACTTTAAGATGTGTTACATTTGTTTATGCTGTTGAACATTTGTTTAATGATGCAAAGATGTGTTGCATTCTTTTACGTTGCATTTGTTTAACTCCGTGAAGCTGTGATACTTTGCCTGTCTATAACACCTGATGGTCTAATAAAGAGCTGAATGGCTAATAGCTGAGCAGAGAAAGAATAGGTGGGGCTGGTAGAGAGAATAAATAGAAGGAGAAAAAAAGCAAGAAAGATGAAGGAGCAAGAAAAGGAGAGGAAGTTGGGTGGTGCTGATGCATGCCTTTAATCCCGGCACTCAGGAGGCAGAGCCAGGCAGATCTCTGTGAGTTTGAGGCCAGCCTGGTCTACAGAGCGAGATCCAGGACAGTCTCCAAAGCTACACAGAAAAACCCTGTCTCAAAAAAAAAAAAAAAAAAAGAAGAAGAAAAGAAGAGGAGAGGAGAGGAGGAGGATTTCAGGGGCTAGCCAGCCACCCAGCTACACAGACAGCCACAGAATAAGAGTGAAAGATATATAGAAGTAAGAAAAGGGAAAAGCCCAGGGGCAAAAGGTAGATGGGTAATTTAAGTTAAGAAAAGCTGGCAAGAAACAAGCCAAGCTAAGGCCAGGTATTCATAAAGCACGACTAAGCATCATTGTGTATTTATTTGGGAGGTGGGTATAAACCCCCCCCCCAAAAGCAAAAGAGTTAAAAAAAAAAAATCAAACAACAATACTGGTTTTGAAAAGAATGTAGAGTTTAAAAAACAAAGTATTGCTAACCTGACGTTTTCATGGAGTAGCAATTTATATGACAGTTAAATCATTCAGCCATTAATAAAAAAGAAAAATATAAGAAGCCTACTACTGTATACAATGCACTCTGAAACCACACACAGAAATCAAGGATTTTAATGCTAACAGCTATTGAAGAGCTAGAGATATGGTTTGATACTTGCCTATTGTGTGTGAGGCTCTGGGTTTAAACCCCAACACTACAGATACACACCAGCTATCATTCCAAATATCCTTCCTAAGTGTTATTTCAGAAATATCAATATTCAAACATTTCAATAGTCTCCTCCATCACAGATGATCATAATCAACCGTATACCCCACTCAGCAAGTATTCAGTCACTACTTTTATCATTAACTGTAAATTTCTATTTTCATGTTTTTTTAAAATCAATAGTATTAGTCTCTACTATCTGACCCCAACCTGTCCATCTCACTCAATTTAGAACTGAAGTCATTTGGGGATTTAAAGAAAAATCATCTTAGCAGCATGACTCTTTCTTCACATAAAATCACACAGGTTGTCAAGCGTGTACAAACAGTACAGCTACTCATACTGACGTGAGAGTAAAGAACCCAGGAAAAGTAAATTCTACAAATGTAGAAAGGCAGGTTAGAGTTAGAACTAGACCACAATGTCCTTAAATGTTTAATACAAAAATATTTGAGAACTAATGTGCTTATTCCAGTTGGGCACATATCTGAAAATAGATATAAAATTAGTCATTATCTATCACAATATATAACTTACCATAAGAGCCTCGGCCAGCCATTTTATGAAATTGTTGCCAAGTGAGAGGACCCTGAACCCCCCAAGGCCTCACTGTTCTTTTTTTCTGAATAGCATCTTGAAGAACTGGCTGAAGAGAGAGGAGCATTCGAAGTATATCCTGCGAACACTGCATACTCACATCTACAACCATTAAAAGAAAAAGTGAGTAATAATTGCTATTGGTTAACACAATTCAGAGATTAAAAAAAAAATCTCAGGAATTTTAACTGTTCATTATAAAGAACATTAAACATTTGATTACACAGAAAACCTTTCAAAAGTCAAATGTGGTGACAGGAAGGTTCCAAGTTTGAAGCTAGCCTCTTCAAGTTAGCAAAATTGTCTCAAAAAAGAAAGAAGGGGGGGAGGGAGGGAGGGGGGAGGGAGAGAAAAGAAGGAAGGAAGGAAGGAAGGAAGGAAGGAAGGAAGGAAGGGAGGGAGGGAGGGAGGGGGGAGGGAAGGGAGGGAGGGAGGGAGTGAAGGAAAAGAAAGAAAGAAAGAAAGAAAGAAAGAAAGAAAGAAAGAAAGAAAGAAAGAAAGAAAGAAAGAAAGAAAGAAAGAAAGAAAGAAAGAAAGAGAAAAAAGAAAGGAGGCAATTCAGGTGATTAAGGATGCCTTAGCAGGAGCAGATTCTTAGCATGCATGCAGTGCCAAGTTCAACACCCAGATACACACGCAAAACAGCCAAAAAACACTGAAAAATAACTCCTCTTCATAAAATATGGCTTTATCTAATTAATCAATTTGTATTATTTTGGTCATTTCCAGTACATAAGATCCTATCTTGCACTGAAATGAATTATAGATCATTTCTCTTAATCCTACTACTGTGGTAAAACAATGAGGTAAAACTAGTTATAATAATGAATTAATTTGAGAAAACACAGACTATATCAACTCCAAAATATAGGACTGGAAATGTAACAGTGGTGCACCAAGACTGCCCAACAGCACAAGCAAAGCCATTTTGGAATACAGAATGTGTAACAGATAAAACCTGTTCATACTGCAAAAGACTATTATCTGCAGATACTTTGCAATCTTGGTATGTATAACATTATAAAATTTTGAAATGCATTTTTAAGCAAATATCTGAATGGATATGAACAATGTGGCCTATAAATGTAAAATGGCTACAGAAAAGTACTACTAATGACACTGATATTATTAATCTGGCCAATAATTTTGCCTGATCATACTATTATATTAAATCATTCAGCCTTAATTATTATCACTGCCTATCTTATCACTGGTAGCTTTAATTTTTATAACTTAAGAAGTTATTTAATTCCAGATATATGTTTAATACCAATTTTGAGCCAAGTATGGTGGTATATGGCAGTAATTCCAGCATTGAAGAAAATAAGGAAAGAGGACTGCTGCAAGTACCAGATCTGCCTGGGCTACAGAGTAAAGATCCCATCTCAAAACACAACACAAAACATTTATTATAAGATCTATATAGACATCTATACTGCTATGTATATAAGAGAATACTATTTAGTCACTATTAAGTAAAGAGACTACCAGACATGGAATATTAACTAATAATAATAATGGAGGGAGGGGCCTAGGAAAGTGGCTGAATAGTTAGTTAGGAGTGATTACTGCTCTTAGGACCCAAATTCAAGCCCTTGGCAGTTGACACTGACGTGTAACCCCACTTCCAAAAGATCTCGTCTCTGCAGGAACCTGCACCCCTGTGCACACAGACACAGGCACACGTATACAGATACATAATTAAAAATGAAAATAAATCTTTAGTAACTAAAACAAAAGCTAGAACATGTTATACTATTAAGAAATAATAGTAAATGACAAATACAAAACTGGAGTATATTTTATGTTATGCAATTAGTATAAATATTCATATGTGAGTATTAACAACCTAGAAAAAGTTATCATTAGCTAGGGCTATAATTGTAATTACATGTGAGCTTCTAAAAATCACATGGGGACAGAGACAAGTGGATCTATGAGCTCCAGGTCAGCCTGATCTACAGAGTCATTTCCAAAACAGCCAGAGCTCAAAACCCTGTCTCAAAAAACCAAACCAAACCAAACCTAACAAAAAAAAATTGGTAAGGTGGCTTAGCAAGTAAAAAAACTTCCGTTTGATCCTCAGAACAGAGCATGGTAAGAGAGAGACGAGCTCCACTAGTACACTGTAGCCTATGCACTGCAGTCAAGGTGCAGACACAAACACATACAAGAGAAATATCCAACCTCAGCATTCCGTCCTGAGAGCATCAAAGCACAGGAATTTGTATTTTTTATTCTAATTAAGAGGAATTCTTACAGATACTCTCACTGTTTTCTATCTATTATTTCTATCTAATATTAATGAACATTAGCTATATTAGCCCTGATATTCTAATTCTGTTTAAAAATTAAAATCATTAAACATCTACCAATTCAAAAAGGACCATAGACACAAATTTAAGAGCTAAAACCAAAAGTTTTTAGGAAAAAAAAAATGCTGAAATGTCATGTCCTTGGGCCAGATAAACCTTTTTAGATATAACACCAAGGTATAGGAACAAGGAGAAAATTAGACTTTATCAAAATCAAAAATATTCTTCAAAGGGTATTATCAAGAAATGGAAGATGAGTTAGGAGGTAAGGGTGCTTGCCTCCACACCTAATGATCTGAGTTTAATCCCCAGAACCCACTCCACACACATGCACAAAAAGCTTTAAAAAAAAAAAAAAAGGTGAAAATATTTTCAAACCATATGCCAATAAAGGATTTTCATCCACAGTTCATGAACTCATACAAATCACTAATGAAAAGGCAAAAACAGACAACAATTTAAAAGAACAACACAAAATCAAATTTTTAGAGCAGGTAAGGCTCAAGGACCACAAATTTGAGGACAGCCAGGGTCGTAAGATCAGACACTTCACCTGCACACTCACCTCTTCCTTCCCATCACCCCCAATATAGCAAAAGATCTTAAACACTTCTCTAAAGATACGAGAATGGATATTAAGTCTATGAAAAGACACTGAACATCATTTATCATTAGGGAAATTCAAAGCCAAACCACAAGACACCACTTGATAACCACTAGGATGTCTTAAATATCAAATTAGACTTGCAAGTGTTGGTGTGGTTTTGGAAAAAGTGGAACAATCCAATGTTTATATTTAAAATAGTGCAGATGCTTTGAAAAATATTAGTTATATGACCCAGGAAACCTAAGTATACATCATATAAAATCATATGCAAATATCCACAGAAGCATTATTTATAATAGCCAAAAAGTGCATACAACTCAAATGTATAATATGTAGACTTTAAAAAAGGTGTATCTATATCACAATGGAACACTGTCATTAAAGTACTAATAGGTGCTTTAAGACCTTTGAAAACAATCTGAGTGGAAGGAAAAAAAATAGTCAGGGGCTGGAGAGATGGATGGCTCAGTGGTTAAGAGTCCTGGCTGCTCTTCCAGAGAACCCAGGTTCTATGCCCTGCTCCTACATGGCAGCTCAAAACTGTCTGTAACTCCAGTTCCAGACATATATACAGGCAAAATACCAATGAACATGAAATAAAAATAAAAATAAAAATAAACTAAAACATTGTTTTAAAGAAAGTCACAGAAGCTGGACGGTGGTGGCACACGCCTTTAATCCCAGCACTCGGGAGGCAGAGCCAGGCTGATTTTTGTCTACAGAGTGAGATCCAGGACAGGCAGAACTACACTGAGAAACCCTGTCTCAAAAGAACAAAACCAAACAAACAATAAAGTCACAGAAGACTATATACTGTACTATTCTATTTACATACAATAACCCCAAATGCACATGTATACAGACAGAACCCTAACTAGACTAATGATTGCTTACAGCTTTGAGAAAGGGACAGACACAAATAGGGAATAACTACTAAAATGTTCCAAAATTGTTTGTACTGATAGTTACACTGTAAACACTAAATATGTGATTGTATATTTATATAGGTGAATGATATGGTATGGCTATAAAAGTAGTAAGTGATCAGGAGGTGCTATGACAGTGAGCATGAGAAAATTAAGAGCAACTTTGTTATTGTTGTTGTTGTTGTTTTCAAGACAGGGTTTCTCTGTGTAGCCCTGGCTGGCCTGGAACTGACTCTATAGTCCAGGCTGGCCTCCAATTCAGAGATCCACCTGTCTCTGCCTCCTGAGTGCTGGGATTAAAGGTGTGTACCACCCCTGCCTGGCTCTAAGAGCAACTTTTACTTATTGTCTCAATTCTTAAAAGCTCTCAAAAATTTTTCTGATTTGAACAAAAAACAAAAGTTGCCACTGAAACATAAACTGTATTCTGTAGATTTTTTTCCTCTTTTGCAGTAATAAGGATTAAACCCAGGACAGCATACCTGTCAAGTCAATTGCTCTGCTACAGAGTTACATTCTTAACCTACTTTACACTTGTAAATTAATTTGAACAAATATTCATTATTCCGATCATGGACTAAATGCCAAGTACTATTCTCAGTATTGAAAATATGGCTATCCTTACACAGAAACTGCACGGCGTGTACTTAAGGGATAAGAGATCAATCAATAAATTCTACTGCATGAGAAATAATCAAACACTATGGAAAATGCAGAACATGAGGATTTCCAATTTTGTATTAATAAGATAATATCTAACTAGACTTAAAGGAAACAAGAAAGATCCCAAGTCTATAGGAGAAAGGTATCCAAGGCAGAGGGCATAATCCATAGGCCCTAACTTATAGGTCCTAATCTGTTGGTATACATCTCAATGATGTTATACTTTAGTCAGAGTATAAATATGCACCAGGTGAAACCCAGTATTTATCTGGCAAACAGGTTGTTCCCAATAAACTAATAATAAAGAGCACCACTGAAGCTACTGCTCCCATTGGAGTTAGTAACGTTGGAGATCCTATGTGCTAGGCACTCACCAACTCAGTTTTTCTTTATTTGGCAATTCTCTATAGTATAATAAGTTAGATGAATCATGATATTGTCATGTATAATAATGATGAGCTCATGTGTGGTCTTCTTGTTTTATTTCACAAATTACCCTTTTAATAGCATGATGAAAATAATTATGAGTTATGATCTCACTGCCCAAGAACTATTTTGCTTTGTTTTGTTTAGGCAGGCTCTCACTATGTAGTAATGGCTGTCCTGAAACTCAGTCATCCAACCTGCCTCTACTTCCTGAGTGCTGGGATTAAACATGTGTGCCACCATGCCTAGTCTGCTCAAGAACTATTATACTTCCTCAAACAGTCCTATTAAATGCCCCCTCCTATTCTATCCCTGGCTCATTTTCACACATGTGTAAATTTCAATAATTAACCAGCACCCTGAGATTGATGTGCACATTTATTTTTGCTTGCTTCAGAACTGAAATAAAGGTAATGCTTTAACTGGGGTAGTGAGTCATTTCAGGGGGTAAGGGTGCTTTCAGCTAAGCCTAAAGACATGAATGGAAGGAAGAAAAGCAACTCCTGCAAGTGTCCTTTGATTTCCATGTGTAACATGGCACAAATACACATGCAAACAGTATGTAATAAAAAACACACATGTAACTACAATCTTTGGAATTATTTTGACCTCACCCTCAAACTACTACTGCTATAATTCACCTATTTGTTACATATAACTGTATTCAATTTCAGGGCTTGTTAATATTCTATCAGTACTACTGTAATTATATATCCTTCTATCAATAGGAATTTGGATTATCTTTTACTTCTAATTATTATTTTAGCTATCTTAGTAGCTGGAAAACAATTAAAAAGTAGAATATCTTATCCCTCTCCCAAATATCAAGCACACTGCACAATGTATGTCTGAAAGTGGCTGAATTAATATAAGGACCACATAAAATCTATTATGTTTACATGAATGAGCTCAGTAAATCTTTACAATGCTATCCAAGTCAAATACTAGTTTTATTTCATTAGAACAAATGAAGTGAGTCGAGGATATAGTTCATTTATAAAGTACCTGCCTAGTATACACAAGTTCCTGGATTCAAACCGACACACACACACACACACACACACACACACACACACACACACACACACACACTAGATGAAGTAATAAAAATAAAAAATTACTGGCCGGGCGGTGGTGGCGCACGCCTTTAATCCCAGCACTCGGGAGGCAGAGCCAGGCGGATCTCTGTGAGTTCGAGGCCAGCCTGGACTACCAAGTGAGTCCCAGGAAAGGCGCAAAACTACACAGAGAAACCCTGTCTCGAAAAACAACAACAAAAAAAATAAAATAAATAAAAAAATAAAAAAAAATAAAAAATTACTTTTTCAAAGGTATCATTAGCAATGAGTGGCAGAACTGATTGCTATCTCCAGAGTTTGATGTAGAGGATCATGGGCAGAGTGAACATGTGGATTTCTAACAAAGTGATAATGTCTAAAGCTGCTAGTATGGGAAATTAGACATCAGTATCAAATGATACTGTCACTGTCTCCCATTGGTCTCATCCATAACTATAAAAGCAATCACTACAAATGTTCACGTTCCCGCTTCTTGTCCAAAGAAATAACATCTCTTCTTGTTGTAATGGAAAGGTTTCTATATAAAGGTCTAAAATATACCTCTACTTGAAATGGATTGATTCTATGTCCCCCTCACTTACTCAATGATTTTTGCTCCAACAATGGTACCTTTTGTTCTGTGATAATTCTTCCCATGGAGGAAGGCTGGACTAAAGAGAGGGAGTGAGGTTCCAGTTAGGTAGGAAGAATAAGTTTTAGAGGTCCATTTAGTGACATGATAAGCACAGTTGGGATATTGTATTCTGTATTTTAAAACTGCTGGAAGATTTTAAATGATAATCTAATTAGCTTGTTTATTATTCTACAATGTGTCCATATAGCAAAATACCACTGTACTCATATGAAATATAGATATATAAATATATATGAATATACTTATAAATTTAAAATTTTCCTCTAGACAGAATCATTCTCCATGTACATATGTATATACATACTAATATAATTATTATATATTAACCCTAACATAAAATTTCTAGTTATACCAAATGTCTCCCCCAAATTTTAACTTTGTTTCTCATTTCTTCACATCTACTCTAATCAGGTTGACAGAACTGATTATTAAGTTCTTCAAGGGGCCACATCAAGTGACCATTATACCTTTATGAAGACACTATTTATACATATAATCACTCTCTTTCAGATATTCTCATACATGAGTCCCTACTTCCTGGGTCCTTCTCAGATTCCTTCCTGACCCTCTCTTCCCCAAAACTTCCCATCCAGCTCCAGGCTTTTAAAAGAGAAGGGTCCCATATATCCCAGGGTGGCCTTGAACTTAGCATGTAGCCAAAGATGACCTTGAATTTCTGATTCTTTCCTTTCCCAGTGCTGGTATTACAGATGTGCACCACAGCTGGCATCCCATAGTATTTAATACTGATCACCCACATATAAAAGATGTTTCATTTCTAGACTCAGTCTTCTGAATTTAACACTCATTATCTCCAAATATGTACCTGACTTCCTCCTATTTTCCTCCTCTGTAGTTAGCACCAACATTCACACAAACCATGCTTAACGCTTCACCTTTTCTTGCGTGGATCAGCACAGTGCTGAGGTCTGTCTCTCAATCTGATCTACTACTATTTCTATTGCTTTCGGGCTTTTCCAAGCTGTCCTCTTCACTGACTACTGTAACTAGCTTCTACCTCATTTTCCTGCTTCTACTCTCACCTTCCATCACTGCCCATCCCAGGATTTTTTGTTTTATTTTGAGCAAAAAAGACAGTGTGGTGTTATTTTTCTATTAACAATAGTTCCCACAGCATTGCAAATAAATTCTAAAGGCATGGTCCAAAAAGTGCCTGCTGTCAAGCCTAACAACCTGAGTTCAATCAATCCCTGGACCGACTTAGTACAAGCAAAGAACCAACCCCCTCAAGCTGTTCTCTGACTTCCAAATGTACCCCATGGCACGCATATGCATCCAAACACATGCATACTCACACACAGATTAAATAAATAAATGTAATAAAAAAATTTAATATATAATTTTGGTGTAGTACTGTTCACTCTTCCAACTTCAAGTAGGACTTTCCATAAATGCTCCTTCCCCATCACCCTCTCTGACCATATTTCTGAAACAGCACATAAAGTTTCTCCCTTACAAATATGGGAAACCTCACCCGGCCTGGCAGGATTGACAGATTGATAGCTCTTTCTCGATTAGATTGATAGCTTTCTCTTCAGTGCACTTATAACTGGTAATAATGCAAGCATATATTTTTGTTGTTGTTTACTACCTGTCTCCTCCACTGAATCATGGGCTCAAAAAGAAAGGGGATTCTAACATAATCAGTCAGTGCCTTGTGAATGAGAAGCCCAATCCAAACAGAGGTGGGGCCTTCAAGGCTGATGGCTTCTCAGGCATAACACGAAGGCTATCTATCCTCTGGCCACCAGACACTCATGCACATAAACCAGACACGTGCAATCATGCACACACATACACATGAGCAAACCCAAACTAACAAAGACAAAAATCAAAACCAGAAACTGCTGTGACTGTTCAACAGTGATCATGAAACAGTGCTGAGCACAAACAAGGTGCTTGGAAAATATCGAATAAGACAGTCGAGGCATAGCTCGGTAGCAGAGTGTATGCACCTCAAAAAACAAAATTAGACAGCTGAATGAAACAATAATTTTCTGTTGACAAACAAGCAGCATGCCTTTTAAATTTCTACGTGAGCATATAATTATAGATGTACAATAACTTATTTCTGTAGCTGAAACTCAACTAAACAGCTAAGAAATCTCTCTTTATGATACTGTCTTGTTTGTTTTTTTTCTGAGACAGGATCTAGTATATAGTCTTGGCTATGCTGAAACCCCATATGTAGACGAGGCTGGCCTCCAACTCAAGAGACCCACCACCCGCCTCTGCTGAGATTAAATGAGGGTTATATCCGAATTTCAGCATCCTATGAAAAAAGGACTAACTGCTTTGATACGTTTACCCCCAAGAAAAAAGAAGCCAAAGTCAAATACCTAAAAAAACGAAGCAAACAAAGCTGACTTCCTTCACAAACTCACCATTTTGTTTGGCCCATGGATGCAAGCATGAGCTTTTGACAAGTGCTTCATCAACCTTTCCTCCTGACATATTATCCATGAACTGACGTCCATGTTCTAATGCAAGATAGCAGTCATTGCAACAGTCCCGCTCTTCCACACGGACCCAATTGCTAATTACCCCCATTTTGGGAAAAGGATCTTGGTCTGCTGCTCCAAAGGGTGAAAATAAATTAGTGCATTGATCTTGTAGCAGTAATATCAACTCATCAGGCACCTTTTCCGATTCCTTTAGGCCTCCGTTAACATTTTCTGCAGAGGTAGCCCTGAGAGCTTCGAAACGTTTTTCTGCTTCTTTGCCACAGTCTGTGTTGCGTCCTATGATATCAAGTTCATCTTCAAGAAATAATCCTGAATTATTTCCAAATTTTCGGTTCATGACAGCACTGAAGCCGCAGGTACACCGATACTGTGCTTCCTGCGTTGGATCTGGAATGTAAACTCCAACATCGGCACCCTTGATGTTCATGTTGCAAACACAAATACAGCAACTGTCAAAATTACAGTCTTTAAACAAATTCATACCAGATTCTGAAAGGATGAGGTTTACATAAAGACTGTGTGCTTCAGGGATGGAGGGGACAGTTGCAGGCTCAACAGAGTTGAGGGGTCTGCATGTAGATGGGGTGGAAGCCGGTGAATACAAGTCTGAATTCTCATACTTGACTGAACCTTGAGCACTAGCAGGTCCACCAGCTCCACGAGGAGTCCTTGGAGTCCTTGGAGTCCTTGGAGTTGGAAATCTAGGGGTGGATGGAGAAGGAAGAATTCCCGCACCACCATTACTAGGAGGTGCGCTGCTCGGAGGCATCCCAAAAGAAGTATGGGTTTGAGGTGTGTAGGCAGGACCATAATCTTGATCCATATTGCTTCCATCACTGTTGTCACCAAGGCAAAAAATAGAAACACATACATAAAGGAACACATCAGTAATGTGAAGTACAAAGAAAAATTCTCCAAATGCTTTTCAGCAACACTGAAAATTTCCATATGGCAATCAGTACAGGATTACAGGTAAAATTAAGACTTATTTCAGGTTTATTGTATCCACTATGGAGATTCTTGTAAGCTAACTCAATTCCAGTTCAGAGGTTCAGTTCCCAGCACCCACATCAGGCAGCTCACAACTGCCTATAATTCCAGTTCCAGGGGATCTGATGTCCTCTGCCTCCACGGCACCTGCACACATGTTGTGTACATGAAGTCAGATAAGGACACACATATAAAATTTTAAGTCTTAAAAAAATTACAAAGTTTATATACAGTTACACACATCTAGACAACCATATTTACCATCTATAAATTTCTAATCTACAAATATTTGTATTTCATTGACTCACTGAAAAAAGAATTCTGACTTTTGAGTTGTTTATGTGTAAAAAGTGGCAACAGTAATTTTAAGATGCAACTGATAATAAAATGCAAAGCTTTATCTGTTACAATGTGAATGAAGTAGATGTAAAATGGCAGTAAACAAACAGGAACAACTCAGTATTGCAGACTAAGAGAAAAGATACTTTTAAAGTAAAGAACAAAAAATGGTCTATGGTTTCAAATAGTTTATCCATGTCTACTGTTGTTATAATCAACAAGAATTACTATTTTATTTACTTATTTTTAGGATTTCAAAAACCTGTGCTCCTTTTCCAGCATACCAGTTACTTCAACAAAAAATGAATAAACCCTGGGCTGGGAAGACAGCTCAGTGGGGAAGAGTGCTTGCTCTGCAAGCTGAAGACTTGAGTTCAAATTCCTAGCACCCATGTAGAAAAAAGCTGGGCATGGCTGAGCAAGCTGCAATCCCAACATCTGGGAGGCAGAGACAGGCAAATTCCAGAAGGCTGCGAGCCAATCAGCCTAGCCAGAACAGCAAGTTTCAGGTTCAGTGAGAAACTGTGTCTCAAATGAGTAAAGGGGCAGTAGATGAAGAAACCCAATGTTTACTTCCCTCTGGCCTTCACATGTGGTTCACAGGCATGCACACCATCCAATGCTACCCCTCTAACACACACACACACATACATACACACACACACCACCCAAAGCATTCAATATTATAATAACAGCATCAAAACATCAATCATACCCCTCTTTGATGAATGGCATTGAAGGGCCTGAAGGAAGCAAGTCCAATTTTCCAACAGTCCAACTCTGCCGGTAGATACACTCTTCTGGCAATTTGAGAGGAGGCAGACAATGGCTTGGTAGAGTTTTTAAAGGTGCAAACATGGAACATCCTACTAGAACTTGACAATTTTCGGGCTTATAGACATAAGAATAATCCTACAATATAAAGAATGTGGACTTTCAGTGCCTTATGTTCAAAGTGACTATCTTCTTTACCCTGTTCTTTAAACAGACAAAAGAATAAATATTTTCTGTTCTATTCTTTAATGCATTTTACATAGTATCCCCACAATTCAGTTCTCATATTAGCCACAAAACTAAAATCACAAAACTAAAATCAACTGCGAAAAGATTTTTGAACACAGCAATTAATCCCATAAGAAAACATAGGAAGCATATAACTTTTTTGGAAAAATACTTACTTTAATTTCAGAAGGTTTGGGGCTACAGAAGCCCTCTTCAACCTCAATTCTGAACTGTGCTCCTATACTAGAACTATTTCCTTCTAGGACAGTTGCTCCAGGCACTGTATCCATATTCCCATATTCTTTGTTATTCATGTTCATTGGAGAAAATCCCATAATGTGTTGTTCCAATGATGGTGGTGTAGGATACATCTTATGAAGATCTGCAGTGCCTGTGTTTAATAAAACACCTGTTTTAACATAGACTAAAAAGAGGTAAATCGGTGCTTAAAGCAAAGGAAATTTTCTGGGGGAGTAAGTTTTTCAAACTGAGCTAAAGCTCAGCTCTGTGAAGCTTACTTATGCAAGATAATGGATCCAGACTTCCTGTCTTTGATTCTTTGGAGCTGGCTTTCTCATCTGATCCACTTGCTGTTTTTTTAGATCCAGGCTATTTTTAAAAAAAAAAAAAAAAAAAAAAAAAAAAGGCATGTATTAATCTGAAACCCAATGTGATCACACAGTACTAATCATTCATATGTAACTTAAAAGATTAATATTGGCCATCAAAAGTGGTCTTCTGAATCTATGGCAGAGCCAAATACCATACTAGATAGTTTACAGACAGATCCATCACTGAAGATTATTTGATAAGTCTCTCAATTAACAGAAAAAAAAGGTATACTCAAGAAAACATGCAAAAAAGCATAAACAACCAATAACTTAAGACCAAATAAAAGATATGAATTTAAAATTAACACTGGAATTACTTTTTAGCAAAAGACACTCAAAGTAGATATCCCTTTATTTAGAAGGTATTAAAATTTCCTATATAATTCTTCATTATATTTTCACCTTATGTTAATAAAAGTTATTCCTGCAAAAATATTTTTACAGGTAAAACTGAGCATACACCTCAGGGAGACTTCTCAACAAGGTAATAAAATTCCTAACAAACCAAGTTTTCATGTCTCCCGCCATCAATGTTTTTGTGGGTTTTGTTTGTTTGGTTGGTTGGTTGGTTTTATTTTTAAAGATAGGTTGGGCCTCATGTAACCTAAGCTGGCTTCTCATTTTTATGCAAACAAAACTAAGTCTAAAATCCTGATTTTCTTGCCTCCACATCCCAAGAACAGGGATCACAGGCATGTGCCACCACATCCAGCTCTTACCAAAGGTTTTAGAACTAACATTTGTCCCATGTCTTAAGTTCAACACTGGTGAGTAAAGCAAAGATAAAGGTACTTGTCAGTTCCTAATCTACTTTTAAGTGGATGGAAAAGGAATTCCTTTTATGATGATGTAGCCCCCAATTCATTAACTGCTAAACAACTGGCATTCTAGGAAATCCCATTTAAAAGTTTTTGCTTTTATCTTCAACTTTCTCTGAAAACAGGTGTGACAGATTAAGTAGTACCTTGTGTTTTCTCCTTTACTGTTTTTAAGTGTGTATCTTATAGTAAGAGAGGTAATGTCAAACAATTTCAGAAGAACTGGTATTCCTTACTAAATTGATAAGGTGAAAAATTCTATGTTAATTATTTAAACATTTTCTGATTCAATTCAAGAGTCACTTCTCAAACTACATGAACAAAATACAGGCTAGGCAGTGGTGGCGCACGCCTTCAATCCCAGCACTTGGGAGGCAGAGCTAGGCGGATCTTTGTGAGTTCGAGGCCAATCTGGTCTACTGAGTGAGATCCAGGACAAGCACCAAAACTACACAGAGAAACTCTGCCTCAAAAAACCAAAAACAGAAAAATCATTCTGAGGACTGAAAGAAAAAAAACACCTCACATGGCAGAGCTCAATGAAACTTGTATCATCTACCTCTCAAACATACCAAAAAGCCCACATCAAGGTCCACAGGAAACACGTTGAGAAGACTCTTAACATGAGAGTAAAGTAAACCGATTGTGTTTTATTATAAAATATTTCCTACTGTTCAAAGCTAGAGCACAGTACTCAAGTGACAAATCCCTTCCAGAACTTGAGCTCATACAAAGTCAATGAAAGCTAATTTAATCCTAATTATTAATAGGCTACTCACTGTTAATTCATCTTCATCAGAATTGAAGAGGTTATCAAGGTCAGTATAAGAAACAGCCAGATCTGAGTCATAAATCAAACTGGTTGATGGAGGACGGGCATGATTAGTAGGACGTGGAGCATCTACATATGACAATCAGAAAAAATAGACTGAAAACTCAACTACTGGACAAGTAGTAGTCCACTTATCTAAGATAGATATAAAACCTAATGTTTATCAAGACAACTATGCAACATGAACTGTTCATAGTCCCTTATTTAAAATCTGAGCAATCTTTCTTAGAAATAGTTTTAAATAAACAATATTACTTTGCCCCAAAAGTTGCATAATCTATACCATTGTTAAGCTCCGTACATAAACCATAAAAATATGTTACTAGAATGGGAGAATTAAAGATACACGTTTTCTTTTTGTGTATAGTATGTGTGTGATGTGATCGAATATACACGTATGCACAGATACCTGTGCACACATATGTGCATATATGCAGAGGTTGACATGGGGTATCTGCCTTAGTTGCCTCCTAACTCTCCCTTGAACCTAGAGCTCACTGATTCAGTGAGTTTAGTTATCTAGGTTGCTCTAGAAATTTCCATGCTAGGAATAGTCAGGCCCAGTCACACCTGCCCAACATTTATGTGGCTACTGAGGGTCCCACTCTGGTTCTTATGTCTGCATAGCAAGCAATCACAAACAGGCCATCCACCTAACCCTTACCTTTGCATTTTCAAACAGATGTATTTACTGTAAGTAAAAAAGGTTGTATGTAGGCCGGGCAGTGGCAGCACACGCCTTTAATCCCAGCACTCAGGAGGCAGAGGCAGGAGGATCTCTGTGAGTTCAATACCAGCCTGGTCTACAGAGATCCAGGACAGGCACCAAAACTACACAAAGAAACTCTGTCTCAAAAAAAAACAAAACAAAAAAAGTTGTATGTAAGCATCTAAATAAAGATGATACAATCACTGAATATCAAATTAATTATGTATGAAGAATAAATTCTAGGTATCTGCTAGAAAACATATTTACACATAACAATATAGCATTATTTGTCTAGAGTCTTGATATCATATTTTTTCCTTTTTTATTATTATTTGTGTACATGATAATTAGAGGCTGGGAAGGATGGAGGAAAGGAAATACAAGGATAAAAAATAGCAAAATAGGATAAAAACTGGACAGAAGAATAGGTTCTAGTGCCTTTAGCATAGAGGCGATTACACTTACAAACAACTATTTTAACCTATTAGTCATACATTTTATGAAAAACTAAGACAAGCTTTAAGGGTCCTAATACACTGAAATAAAGAAACTGAAATACAAAGTACCCTGATTTGGCTGGTACATATGAGATACATGTAAGGAAACATACTGTACCACACATACACACAGAATAATTACTTTTTTGGGGGGGTGGGGGTTTCGACACAGGGTTTCTCTGTGTAGTTTTGGTGGCTGTCCTGGATCTTGCTCTGTAGACCTGCATGTTTTTTTGTTTTTTTTTTTTAAGAGCACAGACATCTTAACCACAAATGCATGGATTTACTTCTAGACCCTCTACTCCATTATAATGGTCAATGTGCCTTTTTGTTTTTTTTTTTTTTTTTTTCTTTTCTTTTCTTTTCTTTTTTTTTTTTTAATGGTTTTTTGATACAGGGTTTTTCTGTTTAGCTTTGGAGCTGTCCTGGAACTCACTCTGTAGATTAGACCTGCCTCTGCCTCCCAAGTGCTGGGATTAAAGGCATGCGCCACCACCGGCCAGCTAATGTGCTATTTTTACTTAATGCCAGTACCATACTATTATTATCTGTATAATATATTTTGAAGACAGACAATATAATAAGCTTTTTTTTTTTTTTTTTTTTTTTGAGACAGGGTTTCTCTGTGTGGCCCTATCTGTCCCAAGACTCACTCTGCAGACCAGGCTGGCCTCAAACTCAAGAGATCCATCTGTCTCTGTTTCCGGAATGCTGGAATTAAAGGTGTGGGCCACCACCTGCCCAGCTAATAAATGGCTTTTTTACTGAGAAGAGGGGAAGTAAGAATCTTGTTATGAACACTGGACTAGTCCTGTGTCAATCTCCTGAGTGTTGGGACTTCAGGCATATACTACAGCACCTGACTCAGCACCCATCTTTTTGCTCAATATCTCACTGGCTACCCAAGTTCTTTTGAGCCTCAATACAAATTCCAGGACTTTATCTCTGTACAACATGCCACTGGAATTTGATAAGGACTGCTTCACCAGAGAAACAAGTTACCACCAACACTCAGACCTGTCAGCCACTAAACTGCCTTATCAAAGACCACCTGTTCCTTCTTCACATGGACTTTTTTCCTTATTCTCATATTTGTTATCCTCAAAATATTTTTAAAAATTGCCTTCAAAAAAGACATTCCAAAAGATAAATTGTGCTACTTGAAAGTTTAATGTATATTATTCTTTAATAGCATGTTTAACGCACTAAGAAAACCAATCTTTGTATTTAATTACAAAAAAAAATACTTACAGGAGGTGACATGCATTAAACAGCTTGACTTAGCACTCTAAAATGTCCACAGAAAGCAACAAACCGTACATCATATATATACATATATAAATTACATATACTTTCACACAGGCCAGATACTTTCAAAGGACTCTGACTACTGTATCTCTATTGTCTACAACATAAAAATATGCTGAACTGCCAGGAGGTGGTGGCACATGTCTTTAATCCTAGCCTTCAGGAATCAAAGGCAGTTGGATCTCTGAGTTTTTTTGTTTGTTTGTTTGTTTTTGTTTTTTTTTGTTTTTCGAGACAGGGTTTCTCTGTGTAGCTTTGCGCCTTTCCTGGAACTCACTTGGTAGCCCAGGCTGGCCTCGAACTCACAGAGATCCGCCTGCCTCTGCCTCCCGAGTGCTGGGATTAAAGGCGCGATCTCTGAGTTTTTAAGGCCAGCCTGGTCTATCTACAGAGCTAGTTCCAGGACACCCAAGGCTACACAGAGGAACCCTAGGGGGCCTGGGGGAGGATGCTAAACAGCATCAGAAAAAGAATTCTTGGTTGGACATGGTGACACTTGATGGAATCTCAGTACTTAGGAGGTAAATGCATTAGAATAAGGAATTTAAGGAGTTCAATGCAGACTCTAGCACATAAGGCCAAAATATTAAAAACAAAGCAAAACAAAGTCGGAAAAAAAAAAAAAAGAAAATGTTCTCCTATGCATGTGAGACTTAAGAAGAATCAAAACTTTTTTGTATGTTTAATTTAAAAAGTGAGTTCTTAGTCAGGTGGTGGTGGCTTTTAATCCCAGAACTCGGGAAGCAGAGACAGGCGGATCTCTGGGTTTGAGGCCAGCCTGGGCTACAAAGCAGATTCCAAGACAGCCAGGAACACACAGAGAAACCTTGTCTTGAAATCAAAAACAAAACAAAAAGTGAGTTCTTTGGGCAGGTATGGTGACACATCCATAATCCAAGTGACACTCAGATGCTCAAAAGTGAAGATCACCACAGCTCAACTTGGACTGCATATAAAGAAACTGTCATGCAAATCAAAACGACTCTGAGACACTACCTTACACCTGTTAGAATGGCTACGATCAAAAACACCAATGACAACCAATGTTGGAGAGGATGTGGAGCAAAGGGAACACTCCTCCACTGTTGGTGGGAATGTAAACTTGTACAACCACTGTGGAAATCAGTATGGCGGTTTCTCAGAAAATTAGGAATCGAACTACCTCAAGACCCAGCCATCCCACTCTTGGGCATATACCCAAGGAATGCTGATTCATACCATAAAGATACATGCTCAGCTATGTTCATAGCAGCACTATTTGTAATAGCCAGAACCTGGAAACAACCTAGATGCCCATCAACGGAAGAATGGATGGAAAAAATGTGGTACATATACACAATGGAGTACTACTCAGCAGAGAAAAACAATGAAAGCATGAAATTTGCAGGCAAATGGATGGAACTAGAAAAATCATCCTGAGTGAGGTAACCCAAACCCAGAAAGACAGTCATGGTATGTACTCACTCATAGGTGGATTCTAGATATAAAATAAAGAACAATCAGACCACAACCCATAGAACCATAGAGGCTATATATATAGCATGGAGGTCCCTAGGACGACTGTGGCTTATAATAAATTTCAGTTTTACTCAATTATTGAAAAAAAAAAAATAGCCAAATGAATGGAAACACATGAACTATGAACCAAAGATTGAGGGGCCCCCAGCTGGATCAGGCCCTCTGAATAGATGAGACAGTTGATTGGCTTGATCAGGAGGCAACTAGGCAGTGGGACCAAGTCCTGTGCTCATTGCATGAGTTGGCTGTTTGAAACCTGGAGCTTATGCAGCGACACTTGGCTCAGTCTGGGAGGAAGGGACTGGACCTGCCTGGACTGAGTCTACCAGGTTGATCGCAGTCCTCGGGGGGAGGACTTGTCCTGGAGGAAGTGGGAATGGGGGGTAGGCTGGGGGTAAGGGGAGGGGGTGGGAGGGAGAATAGGGGAACCCATGGCGGATATGTAGAACTGAATGGTATTGTAAAATAGAATATATATATATATATGTATATATATAATATATATAAAACTGTCAAAAAAGGAAGGAAGGAAAGGAGAGAGAGAGAGAGAAAGAGAGAAAGAGAGAAAGGAAGGAAGGAAGGAAGGAAGGAAGGAAGGAAACTGTCTTAAAACAAACAAAAGCCCAAACCAAAACACCTCAAAACAAAAAGAAAAACACCAACCCCTAGAAATTGAGTTTTCAGATCAGAGGGATCCTTAAGCAATGATCTGATCTGATCTACACACTTCATAAGACCTATTTCTATTTGTATGCAAATAAGGGATAAAATATTCCAACAATTTACACTTGATCTTAGTTAGCCAAAAAACCAAGAAGTGATACATCTCAATTTCTAACAGAATTTTTATCATCTGAACTTGCTTCTTCACACACAAGATTAATTATAAATCTAACCAATGAAACATAAATTATGAAAAAAAGATCATTCATAATCCAACAGAGTCACAGCAGGCTAAGCAGTAGTGACTGCAAAAGTCATGATTAGAAAAAAAGTTTTACCTTGCTTCGAGGGACTAAATAACGACATAGCATCTTCTTCATGTGATAACACTGTCACAGTAGATGTCCCATCTTCCACCTGAAAATAATATATATTATTAGAATAACAATAATAACAATATGTATTGGGCTATGGTATATATTTTACCAACAACAAAAATGTACCCATTCTTGAGTAGCTATGTGTCAAGCATTCTCATAGATGTACTACACACATTACCTCTAATTCTTGTGTTGCTTTGGAAACAATGTCTCATGTCCATCAGGCTGGCCTCACTTTTGTCATTTTCCTGCCAGCCTCCCATGTACTGGACTAGAAAGCATGCACCACTACATTTGGCTTGTCACTCTTCTCTACTGTTTAGTTTGGTTTGTTTGAATTTTTGGTTTGTTTTGAGACAGGACCTCACTATGTAGCCCTGGCCAGCCAGGAACTTGCCATGTAGACCAGGCTGGTCTCAGATTCAGAGAGATCTTCCTGCCTCAGCCTCATGAGTGCTAGAACTAAAGGTGTATGCCATTAAGCCCAGCTATCAATAATTCTTACAGTAAACAATTAGTGAGCTCACTTTACTGATAAATTTAATTCACAGGGATGCTAAGGAATCTGTCCCAAGAACATGCCCGACAGTGGCAGTTGAAACTTTGACATACTATAAATTTCCCAGGTCTACTAACTTTGAATTGTGAGTATATTCTTCCCAGATACTAACAAAATGACAAAACTAAGTAGCTGCCATATAGTCCAGCTAAGTAAAACTATGAAGTTAACTGTTTTGTACTAAACATTATTGGATCATTTAATAAATTTAATTTTCAATGCTTACACTTTATATTTACTACCAAATTCCTAATAGTTATTGTTTACTTACCCGATCACTTAGTAGGTGAGTTAAAATTTTTAATCATATGCATATTTTTAGTTTCATTTTATTTATATGTGTGTGCCACACCGTGAGTGTAGAGCACAAAGAACAACATGAAGATGTCTTTTTCCATCACGTAGGACCCAGGGATTGAACTCAGATTCTCAGGATAAGTAGTAGGCATCTTTACCCACTGAGCCATCTCTCCAGCCCCAGCTAAGTATTTTCATTACCTGTTCTTTACTTTTAAGAAGGTAATTTTCCTAAATCACATAACCAAAAATATCCTGCATTTTTTAAGCCTAGTATGAAAACAGTGTACCTAAATGTTCTAATTCTAATTTTGACCAAAGTTAATATACTCTCCAATTTGAAAATGTAACAAAAAAAAATATGTTTTTAAAGATTTATTTATTATGTAAATAGTGTTCTGTCTGCATGTATGCCTGCAGGCCAGAAGAAGGTACCAGATCTTATTAGAGATGGTTGTGAGCCATCACGTGGTTGCTCGGAATTAACTCAGGACCTCTGGAAAACAGCAGTGCTCTTAACCTCTGAGCCATCTCTCCAGCCCACTCACAGCCCCCAAAAGAATCTTTTCATCATCAGAAACTAACCAAAAGTGTGTCATATGCCTGTTTTGCCTATGGTAGAGCACACATACATCTACATAAAGATGATTCATCTTTCTATTCTGGAAGAATAAATGAGTGGGGACAGAGATCCAGCTCAGAGTGCTTGCCTAGCATGCACAAGGCCGTATATTTAGTAAAAAGCACCACCAAAAACAAAGGAATGAATGAGCGTGGCGCCGAGCGCCCAAGTGCGCTGCAGTGTGCACACTGGTAGGACAGCATGGCTCCTACTCACCTTGTGTTTCTTCCCAGCTTCTCTCTCCATATTTTGTCTATCTTTCTTATCAGTAAAAATGAATTCTTCATCCCCTTCAACAAATGCATATGGATCAATTTTAGGTTCTTGTTCTGCATCAGATGCTATTGCTGAAAGATACTGATTTTTAATTTGATATTGCTGTACTATTTCATCAGAAACTTTTAAAGGTTTCTTACACTGCACCATTAACCTGTACAAAAAACAAAATTAGAAAATTAATATTTGTTATCCAAAAGAACATTTGAAAATTCTATAACAACTTCAATGTCATTAAGTTTTCAGAATTACTTGTAGTATTTGCCCTATAATTTCTAATTTTATAAATGAAACTGAAGTCATGTGATTTATTATATCAATTTTAACAACAGAGAAATGGAACTAAAATACATGTCTATCCATATATAGACCTTCCACCAGAACAAGGCACCTTTCAGTCACTCGCCTGTCCTCCAGTCACCAAGCACAGTGACTTGTCCAAAGCACAGTGACTTGTCCAAAACCTGGTACTGAGAAGGAATCTTAACTATCAACTACAAAAGGCCAGTTACTCTCCAAGTGTGAATTTCATACACAAGATACTTACATATAATTTGTACAAGGAAAGTAATTACTCTTTTTCTTGTTGCCATGAATAGAAAATCACTAATATGGTTAATAAGGTACTTTAATACTTCCAAATCCCTGTTCTCTCAGGTTTACAAACCTCAAGTCTTCAAGTTATCAGAACAATGGCACCCAAGCTTCTAGTCAGAACTTTTTCAAAATCCTGCAAAAACTACTTCACTCTGAATACAACACCAAAATCAATAATACCCAAGCCAAATAGATACATCTTAAAGTTTTAAAGGCCTTGTTTCTACTTCATGAAAATAACATTAATACTATTAATAATGAGGTCAACAAAGCAAATAAAAGCACTAGGCCAAAAGGTAACTCAGTTTCATTCCAGTGCAAACAATTTGTATATGATCAGTCTCCTGGTTCAACACAGTGACTGAAAAGAATATTTATGTTTCCACTACCACTCTAATAAAAAAAAAAAAAGCATACAAAATAAAAAGACAGCAGAGAAAGTCGAAAGACAAAGCAGAAACTAACAAAGAAATCTAAGCCTTAGATTTTAAGGCTAAGAATATAGGCACAAAAAGCAGGACACAGTGCAAACTCTTTAAAGTATCAGGATTCATACTTCTGAACAGCAATGTACTCACTGTTTACATTCCAGACCAGAGTTTGAATACAAAAATCACTAACATGGTTAATAAGCTGCTTTAAAACTTCCAAATTCCTGTTCTCTCAGGTTTACAAACCTTAAGTCCTCAAGCTGTCATAATAATGGTACCCAAGCTTCTAGTCAGAATATTTTCAAAATCCTGCAAAAACTACTTCACTCTGAATACACCACCAAAATCTATAATACCCAAGCCAAATGTCCCGCGATCTCGCTCTTCTTTTCCTCTCCAACTTCATTTGCTTCTACTCCATACCCCCTCACCCTACCTCCCCGTTTCCAGTGGCTTCCTTGAAGCTCCTCACACAGGACAGACACAATCCTGTTTCCTTGTTTGCAACATTTGTCTGTCCTTTTCCTTTACTTCCTTCAATTCTTTGTTGAAATGTCACCTTCTCTGAACCTGATTATAGCCACTATATTTAAAAATTGTATTATGCCACCTGCCTAAGCACTAATGCTTCTCACCCTGCTCTGTAGCCTGCCCCTCTGGTGGCACTTATCATCGAACATATTATATAATTCATTACAACTTCATAACTGTCATTCCATTAGAATAAAAGCCCTACCACGTCTGAGATCTTTTCTTTGTTCACTGAATCATCTCTAATAATGAAAGAGTGTCAAGATACAAGACAGGTAGTTAATAAATATTTGATAATAAAATGAGAGGTTAAAAAAACAGACAAAACTGAGATAGTTGTCATTACTGATCCTAAAAACAGAATATCCTGTACTGTGAAATAAGCCATTCTTGTACAGTAGAAAGTACTGAGACAGGCATGATTACACTGGCAATCCCAGCACTCAGGCCAGCCTAAACTAAAAACTGAGATCCCGTCTCAATAAACACCCTTAAGACACACCACAGGAAAAACTGATGCCACTGGTTATCTGTTCTGAATTAGCAGTAAGTTATTCCCCAGTTCTATGAATAGCATCATACCTCAACCTATTACTGATGCCCAGCACTAGCTTTACTTGGTTCCCTACAGACTGAAACAGGGGCCATCAAAATAAAAACCAGTGTTTTCTAAATGTTTTATCAGATATTCAAGCATATACTACTATTCTAAACATATACTAAACTAATCGCCAAAACTAACATTCCAAGTCTACAGTTTCCTAGAAACATACTGATAACACAAATGTCAACGGAGATATATTAATTACTCATTAGAATAGTTCTTTCTATAAACAGATGAACTTTTATATGTAAAAATAATTAACTCAACCTCATCACACCAGATCTTGAATAACTTGGTTGAAAACTGCTGGATATGCTAATATGAATATTTGAACATAGTACTTTTCTTTGTTATGGTCTTTCTTAGTAAAAATAACCTTCTATTATAGGATATAGAGGGTAATCTCTAAGTGACTATAATTAGTTAGCAAGAAATAGTTTGCCAAGGTCACTTAGTGGGGCAAAGATTCAGATGAAAAATTTAAGCACTCAACTATTCATCTTCCAATACCTACCCAAATGGTAAAGCTTTAAAATCCCTCCCGCACTAGACTGAATGACACTACAGATCTGTAAAGGTGAACAAATCAGCTCTTTCATATTATGCCATCCTCTGGCAGAAGCTAAAAATTGCCAAATTGTTAAAATACGTCATTATGAAACTAGTATGCAGTAACATTATTAAAAGGATGAACCTACTGCACAGAGCTCTATTAAGAATAAAAAAGAAGGCCGGGCGTTGGTGGCGCACGCCTTTAATCCCAGCACTCGGGAGGCAGAGCCAGGCGGATCTCTGTGAGTTCGAGGCCAGCCTGGGCTACCAAGTGAGCTCCAGGAAAGGCGCAAAGCTACACAGAGAAACCCTGTCTCGAAAAACCAAAAAAAAAAAAAAAGAAAAAGAATAAAAAAGAGTAAACCAAGTGTACTGCCAAAAGACAACTTTTGTTATTTTATTGAAGTGATCTTGGGGACATTGGCATATGCAAAGATCTTAAATGTAGTCATTTATATCAAGTCACAATAACATTAATATAAAATAACATTTGTACATCAGTCTATATTAAAATCTTAATAAAAGTATAACTTCTGAAGTGCCAGATTCAAACAAATTATCATGTCTCTATCCAAATATCCAGCACACAGACGCTTTTATGAATATAAATGACACCTCCCCTTTCCTAAAGGAACTTTATTTCACATGTAGCCACATTCCTAGTTATAAAGATAATTTCAATTAGATACAAAGCTACACACAGCTAGAAGATCGGGGACAGTAGTAACAGGAAGCACTGAAAAGCCCAAACTACAGAATAAATTGCCTTTATGGTTTTCATTAATTGCACCTCCTCCCTTTCACTAAGAAAACAGCACACTCTTTGATATGTACTCACATAAAATTTAGCATATACTTTTATGCTTTATTCAAAAGAATTCTGCCAGGGAAGGTTTGACAATATGCACTGACAATTATAGGAAAAAAAACTATAGAAGGAAATGTTAAAAACAGAAAAACTGAATTATCTCAAAATCCTCCCACTTTCTGTAACTGGTACTATCCCTAGTTCCATCTCCATATTCAGAAGCAATCCTCGAGCTGTCCAAAGTATGACTTTATTGCATTAACAAAACAAAAAAACAGACTTTTTTTGGGGGGAGGGGGTTTCGAGACAGGGTTTCTCTGTGTAGCTTTGCGCCTTTCCTGGAACTCACTTGGTAGCCCAGGCTGGCCTCGAACTCACAGAGATCCGCCTGCCTCTGCCTCCCGAGTGCTGGGACTAAAGGCGTGCGCCACCACCGCCGCCCGGCTAAAAAACAGACTTCTTAAAAGGTCTGAGTACAGTCAAATCAAAACAAGTTTATTTCATCACAGGCTTCTTTCTATGAAACAAAGACATTAAAAACTACCTTTCAGAGATCAAATAATGCATCTTGTAACTATATACATACAATAACTATCTGGTGGCTCTAATATAACAGAGGAGTTCTACTGATGAATATAACTAAGAGATTCTAATGTATCATAACTATAGAACAAAATGTGAAGAGCTAGGCTCAAGCACAGTTTCCTTTGCTCAGTTTAGAAACTGCATCTAAACAAAAATAGCAAATTTTAAGCATCCACAAATTCCATTAAAACAAGCTAAATCCATGAAAAAGAATTTAAACAACTACATTTCTTGGCAGGAATTTTCCTATTTTTAAAACTTTTTTGTTAGAGCCAGGAGGTGGTGGCACACACCTTTAATCCCAGCACTGGTAGGCAGAGACAGGTGAATCTCTGAGTTGCAGACCAGCCAGGTCTACAGAGTGAGTTCCAGGACAGCCAGGGCTACACAGAGAAACCCTACCTCGGGGGGAAAAACAACAACAACAAAAATACCTTTTTTGTTAGTTTCTTTTGAGACAGGGTCTCTTTATGTAGCCCTGGCTGTCCTAGAACTGGCCATGTAGACCTGGTTGGCCCCAAACTCAGAAGTCTACCTGCTTCCACCTCCTGAGTGCTGGGATTAAAAAAGTGTGCACCAGAAAGGCAATCTTTACTTTTTAAATCCCTAGGCCAGATGTGGCAGAGCACACGTAGACTACCAGCACTCAGGAGACAAGAGGCAAGCAGGTTCAAAGCCAACAAAACTTTCCTTGTCTCAAAAAAAAAAAAAAAAAAAAAAAACCTCACACAATTTAAAAGGTCCCGACCTCTATTCTAAAACAGATTTAACCATAACTAACAAACTGAAAAAAAACTAAGAAGATGGTAGAGATATTTGCCACAGATGTGGACACCTTGCATATGGGATATGCTATGCTGCATCCCCAACTTTCTCTTCCTCCTAGTAAATTTTAACAGATTAGAAAAGGAATCATATTTTAGCATAGCTCGTGAAAAAGTTTTCACCAAGTGCTACACAAAAAAGTCTAAGAATACAGTTTTACTGAGAAATAATGAACTATATTCCTCTGTACTAGTTCCGCGGCCAGAACTATTAAAGCTGTAGAGTACTGGAGCTTGAGCAATGGCTCAGCTGTTAAGAGCACACTGGCTCTTCTCCCAGATCATAAAGACTTGATCCCCAGCACCCAAAGGACAGCTCACAATCATCTGTAACTCCAGTCCCAGGGAGAACTGATACCCAATATAAACAGAACAACACTGGAGAAGATAAAACGCAATGCAACGCTTCCCTCACTTACACACTTTTTTTTTTTTGGGGGGGGGGGGGGGAATGGCGGAGGCCAGTCTCATAGAGCCCACAGTAGCCTCTAACTCTCTATGTATTCCTGATCTTCTGGCTTCCACCTCCTTCCTAAGTGTTAAGATTATGCACGGACACCACCAAGCTTGCCTTTGTCAATACAGTTGGGGACTGAACCCAGAAGCATGCACGCTAAGCAAGCATCCTTCCAACTGAGTTCATCCACAGACATCATTTACCCACTCATGCAGCATAGTACCACACTTGAAGCACCAACAGTGTAAAACATTTCTTTATACCAAATGGAAACAGAAGTTCAAAGTTTCTCCTCCAACTGATAATTATCCATGAAGGCAGAGACCTATAAAAGGCAACACTCATAAAGAAAATAATTCTTCAGATGCATTTCTGCCCTGTGCTGCCTATGCCTCACCGGTTTATTAATAGTTTAAGACCCATGTTCAAATTGCTGGCATTTCAAACTGAAATCATATTTCTGCAGTGTCCATGTCTTATACACACATAACTAAGTCGTAAGAGTTAGAAGGACAGATGAACAGTATGTCAATCCCTCTCCTTCAGGCAAACAGGCACTGTTCATATCATCTAATTAGTGATCAAAAAACACAATGCAGAAGATCTTGTATGTATGCATGTATCATTTACCTCAAATCTAAAGTTTATAATATATATTATGCAGATAGATTCTCTTCTATCACTGTATACAGACTCCCTTTCCTGTATAAGGATATGCTGTTATTTTTAGCCAGACCTTAACAATTTTCCAAGACCTGAGTTCTTAAGTTGTTATTTCAATGCACTTCCATTCTGAAAAATTATTGTATCTATAACATCCATATTTCTTCTCATTCTTGCTGTTTCTAATTCCCTAGTGAAAACAAATAATTGCAGTCTGAGCTGTTTAAAAACTGCATGCCTTTATTCCCAGCACTTCGGAGGCAGAGGCAGTGGATCTCAGTGAGTTCTACAGAGTTGGTCTACAAAATGAGTTCCAGGACAGCCAGGGCTACACAGACAAACCCTGTCTCTAAATAAATAAAATAAAATAAGTAAGAGAGAGAAAGGAAAGAAAAAGAGAGAGAGAGAGAGAGAGAAAGAAAGAAAGAAAAGAGAGAGAGAGAGAAGGAGAGAAAGAGAGAAAGAAGAAAGGTCTAAATTGATTTACTTTCCAAAACAGAACAACACAACAACCAAAAATGGAAGGGGGAAAATGTGCAGTCTGGCAAGATCATTTGAGATGTGAGGAAGTCAGGTATCTGCTTTATCACTCTCCACCTCACTGCCTTGAGACAGTCTCTCACTGAACCTGGAGCTAGGCTGGTAGCCAGCAGGCCCCAGCAATCCTCCTGTCTCAACCTCTGAAAACAATGGGGTTAGAGGTGTGCACATAGCCACAGACCCTGGCTTTCTATTATCAGCAAACAAACAAGCAAAAAAGAATTTCTATGTTCCTACAGAAAGACATTGTTAAAGGGCTAGGCATGATGGCCCAAGCCTTTAATCCCAGCATTCTCAGAGGTGGGGGAAGGCAGATCTCTGTGAATTCAAGGCAAACCAGGTCTACCTTATGAGTTCTAGGCCAGCCAGAGTTACATAGTAGAGGTTCTATCTCAACACCACCCCCATCCAAAAAAAAAAAAAAAAAAAAAAAAAAAAGGAAGTTGCTGAGATGCCATCAAAAAAACCTAATAGTGAATCATAAACTTATTTCAATAAGGGATACCATCTGTCCCTAACTAGTTTTAGCACTTTCTACAATGAGATAATGCTCTTCTGAACAGTAAGTATTAATAGCAGATACTGAATTACCAAGTCCTTCTAACCAAGACTTACGTTTCAGAGCAACACCAGTGACTGAGCCAGATATTTCACAATTCTAAAAAAATAATTAAATACATTTGGCCCATTTAATTTAATAACAGTTTTAGAGGTCAAATTTCTGTTAAAAGCCACATTATTAAATATTTTATGCCAATTCTAACTGTATATAAGTCCATTAAGTTGGACAGATTTTAAGCCTGATTAATTTTGGTATGTGATGTTTCTATTTCATTCCAAGGTTGTTTTTTTTTTATAATAAAGAATTTTTAAGGCACATTAAAGCAACATAACACTTTATGCTGTATTATGTTTTTGTTGTGGGATACTACCATGTACACTTAAAAGCCTCTCAGCAGCATCTCTGGTCTCTGCCTACCAGATGTCAGAAACACACCTTTAGCTGTAACAACTGGAAGTGGACATTGACAAATGTCACCTGAGGCTGGAGCCAGAATTACTGCTATTGCAGTCATAATTACTGCGATTCCAGTAATTCCAGGTAAAAGGAGAGAACTGCAGGCAACAAACATTAATCTCTTGCTCTTATTTCTAACCTATCAAATGCAGAACTATTATATTCCATAAATGATAGAGTTAACATAGAAACAAAACTTTAGTGAACCTTAGGTAATATCTCTATCATTATGCTATAAAAACAAGGCTTAGAACTGAAGGGGAATGGAAAGTTTACAATCTGGTATAACAACAAAAAAGATGACATAATTCCACAAAATAAAAATTGAAATTTGTTTAAATTAAACCAACAGTAAACCTTTTATTCAAGTTTTTCCCCCTTTTCTAGGACTAAGGGGCAAAGGGGCGGGGGTGAGAAATAGGTAGAAGTGGAAACGTGCTAGTCCGTAACTTATGTAATCACACCCAGCACCATTCTGCTCTGCATGCTGTTCTACTACAGTATGCTTCTTCTTCTCATTCGTATTCAATGAGAAAAGTGTCAAGTAATTTTATAACAGATTCTGAGGTTAAATGTTATAAGCTTAAGCAGTCAATACATGTGTTTAAAGGTATGGCTAGTATTCTTAGATCTTATGAATATAATGTACCCACAAAAACTCATTCCTGCTGGGCGGTAGTGGTGCACGCCTTTAATTCCAGCACTCTAGAGGCAGAGGCAGGCAGATCTCTCTGTGAGTTTGAGGCCAGCCTGATCTACATAGTGAGATCCAGGACAGGCACCAAAACTACAGAGAGAAACCCTGTCTCGAAAAACCAAACAAAATAAATAAATAAATAAAATATATAAACTCATTCCTATAATTTTCTAATGTAAAAATATTCCTATCACCACATTTCTACAATAAGTAAGAAAGGGCTGGAGAGATGGCTCAGTGGTTAAGAGCACCGACTGCTCTTCCAGAGGTCCTGAGTTCAATTCCCAGCAACCACATGGTGGCTCCCAACCACCTGTAATGAGATCTGGTGCCCTCTTCTGGCCTGAAGGGACACATGTAGGCAGAACACTGTATACATAATA
Organism: Peromyscus leucopus; assembly: GCF_004664715.2. Taxonomy (NCBI): domain Eukaryota; kingdom Metazoa; phylum Chordata; class Mammalia; order Rodentia; family Cricetidae; genus Peromyscus; species Peromyscus leucopus. Next base: position 69,754,636 of record NC_051086.1, read on the forward strand.
AATAAATAAATCTTTTAAAAAAAAAAAATAAAATAAGTAAGAAAATCCAACCTGGGAAGAAAACAGGAAAGTAGTCTAGCCACGCTGTCATTTGATTCATGCAAACATTTGTGCGTTCTACAATGCGCACAGGATTGCTCTAGGTGTGCATCTACCTGCACACCCTAGGTTTGGGTTAAGAGAAGCACAGCAGTCACCAAGAGTCCTTGCCCTTGTAGAGCTTACATTCTAACAGAGAAAAGACTCCATTAATATACACAATCGCAGATGTGGGGATAAATATATTAGCAACAAATTGTAAAAAACAGTATTTAGGAGAGGCAGTAGTTTAGAAGAGAGAAAACAGACCATAACTCGGACAGAATAATCAGAAAAATTCACTACAACTTTCAAGCAACACCAAATGATAAGAAATAAATGATCCTCTACTCACTCTAATACAATCTGAATGACCATGAGGCATGAGCCTGGCTTTTTTTTTTTTTTTTTTCTTAAAAAAGATGTGGTTAAATCAGAAAGCTAACAGAAGATAGGGTGAACTTTCGTCAGCAATAGAGGAAATGTAAGTATAAGGCTCTATCTCACCCCAGTCAGAATGGTTACCCCCCCCCCAAAAAAAAGGTAAAAATGCTGGCATATGAGGAAACGGGAGGCTTCTTCACAACTATGATGGACAACAGTACAGAGGTTCCTCAAAAAAAAAAAAAAAGAAAGAAAGAAATCACCCTAAAAATAAAGCTACCATATGATCCAAAGATAACTTGCCCAAGTGTGCTTATAGCAGGATCATTCCTACACAGCCAACAAATGATACCAACTTACATGTCCATCAATGGATAAAGTATGGTACATAGTTGGGCATGGTGGCACATATCTTTAATCTCAGCAATTGGGAGGCAGGGGCAGGCAGATCTCTGAATTCAGGGCCACCTTGGTCTACAGAGTGAGTTCTAGGACAGTCAGGGTAACACAGAAAAACCCTATTTCAAAACTAAAAACAAAAACAGGATACTATCCAAAGAAAGAGAATCAGCCACAGGATGGAGAGGGCACAAATAAAGACAGGGGGGAGTGGAATAAACAACAAAATATAATGACATATTTATATGAAGATGGCATAATGAGCCAGGCAGTGGTGGCGCATACCTTTAATCCCAGCACTCGGGAGGCAGAGGCAGGCAGATCTCTATGAGTTCAAGGACAGCCTGGGCTATAAAGTGAGTTCCAGAAGAGCACAAAGCTCTGTGTCAGGAAAGCCTGTCTGGGGGGCGAGGGGATGGTACAATGAAACCTATTACTTTGTATTTAACTTTTTTAAAAGACTATACTTTCAGGCATCACTTCTATAGTTACTAAAGAAGTTTCTCCAACTGTGTAGATTTCTATAGTTCATTACTCAAGAATTTTATTCAACTGTGTAGAGCACAGGAGACCATGAGGAAGAAACAGAGCATCCTCTCTCAAGCTTGAAGATGGTTCCAAGTATCGCTCCCCATCCCCCGGAACCCTGCCACTGTTACAGAGGAACTATGTTCAATTGCCAGTATCCACATGGAGATTCACAATCTTATGATCCTTAGAATGGCTTCTAAGGGCACTGGGAATGCATGTGTTGTAAGCTAAAATGCCCCATGCATATAAAGCAAAACAAACAACTAAAAAAATCAAGGACTGGAGCTATTGCTCAGTGACAGACTGCTTGCCTAGCATTCACACAGCACTGGATTTGATGTCCAGCACTAAAGGTAAAACAAAAAGAAAAAAGAAGGATGTGTGCAATCTTAGGCAACTAATAAAATCGAATACATTATGTAACCTTAAGAATATAATAGGGGCTAAGGAGATAGCCAATGGTTAAGAACACTGGCTGCTCTTCCGGAGGACCAGGGCTCAATTCCCAACACCCACACGGCAGTTCACAACTGTCTACAACTCTAGTCCTGGGGACTGAATACCCTCTTCTGGATTCTGAGATATTCAGGCGCACACATGGTGCACAGACATACATTCAAGCAAAACATCTATATACAGAAAGATACATTTAAAAAAGGAATATAATGGTGTTTTGCTGGGTGATTTATACCACTAAAAATTTACATATTAAAATTGTTGGATAGGATAAGAACATATTCCAAGCCAATACAGGAAGTAAAGACAGACCCAAAAGAAAGCCAGCTATATTCTGTCCAAAGAATGCCATATTAGTGAACAAAGATGGCAAACTAGATGTAGGAAGATATCTACAGTGCATTTAATAGTACAGGATTAGTACCAAAAATATGGAAAGAATAAATAAAAATGGAGAAGGGAACCTTAAAATTTAGACAGGTAATTCAGAGACGATGAACATTTTAAATGATGTTTAATCTCACTAGAAATCTACAAACATGCATTAGGATAAAGCCTTGCCATTCTTCATGCAGTCAAAATAGTCTTATAATGCCAAGGATTGATGAAAATGAAAATCCACAGTATTTTCATGATCTCCTGGCTCCTGGTGGTATAAATTGTAAGCTAGTGGTTTGAGGAGCAACCTGGCTCTTACCCTTTCACTGAAAATGGACATATCTGATGGTCTGGCAATTCCTCTTCAGATGTGTTTCCTAAAGAAATTCATATACAAGGAATATGTACCCACCTCCCTCATTCACTACCACCTACTCTGTTGCTCTGAAAAACAGACAATATGATGTGTCTAAAAGAGGGTAGACAACTACAGCATATCCACAAGTAACGCAAGATCACAAAGCAATGGTTGAATTAACTAAAGCACAAGGCATGTGGAGAAACAAGTGCCAAACTCAGGACAAGAGGAGTAACAGGAGAGCAGATGACTCTAGTCACAGGCAAAATCCTTTAGTTGGGTGACAGACACTGAAGCTTTTACATATTATTTTCTCCAGATGTTTGTGGCCAAATGGTTTCATAACAGAGAGCTTCCTTCAGAAATAAACATGCTAAAGAAATTATTCAAATTTAATACTTGGAATATCTATTTTTATAATTTCTACCCTTTAAAACCCTGGAGTTCTAGCATTAAGAAGTTACATCATCTTTTATTCTTAACTTATAGTAGTGACTATTTAAAAAAAATACATACTCTGTAACTGATGTTACACTTTCCTGTCCAAAAGGTCCAACTGGATCATCCTTGAATTTATCATTTGGAAGTTGAGGTGGTAAAAATTCTACATCTTTTTTCTTTGGGACTTTGTAATACTTCCAGGCTCTATTAGCTTCATCTTCTTCCAAGTTTACTGCTGTACCAACATACACGGTAGGTTCTACAGCTTCCTGAAATGGAGGTGGGAAAGATTGGGACAAACTGTCTATCCTATCTTCCATTGGTTTGGTAGGAACCAAGGGATCCGGTGTTGGCATTTGATAAAAATGTTGACTCTGGGGAGTTGAAGGTGTTTTAGTCACTCCTTCATCAACCACATCACACGGATGAGGACTAAGTGGGGGAGGCTGAGGTGAAGTTGCCAGTTCAGTCCCGTGCATCTGTGGGGTCTTTGCCATGTCATTAGTGCGGATGTTAGAGAATCTCACTTGACTATCTGCAGCAGAGACCACAAGTCTTTGGCTGGCTGAGTCTGTGTCCATGCCAATAGCATCACTAATGGATACCCGATGGTGAAAAGGAGTCAAGGGGCGTTTTTGTGGCTTTTCACTCTTTTCTTGCTTCTCATTGGTCTTGTGCTTAGGAAGTACTTGTTGCTGCTGCCCTAAAGATGGTGCCTGTCCTTGTTGCCCAGTATTTCTTGTTTTGAGACTTTTATGCCTGAAAAGTTAAAAAATAAGTTCAGTTATTCATTTTAAAGTATAACTATTATACATACTATGTAAAATAAGACTTTGAGTCTCTTGAGAGCATGTTTTCTTTTTTTTTTTTTTTTTTTCTTTTGGTTTTTCGAGACAGGGTTTCTCTGTGTAGCTTTGCGCCTTTCCTGGGACTCACTTGGTAGCCCAGGCTGGCCTCGAACTCACAGAGATCCGCCTGCCTCTGCCTCCCGAGTGCTGGGATTAAAGGCGTGCGCCACCACCGCCCGGCTGAGAGCATGTTTTTCATATACAATTCTAAAATTAGGATGATTTGAATTTAAGACACTTGTTCAGTGATCTTAAACATAAAAGCATACAGAACAATTCATAAAACCCAATTTGGAGGACTAGAGAGATGACACAGTGGTTAAGAGCATGGACTCTTTGCAGAGGACTCATGTTCAATTCACAGCACCCACATGGTGGCTCACAACCATATTTAACTCCAGGTCCAAGAAATCCAGTGCCTTTTTCTGGCCTCCACTGTCACCAGGCACATATATGGGACACATACATATATGCAGGCAAATCACTCATGCACATAAAATACATCTTCTAAAAAAATTTTAAGTCAACTCACTTATACTCACTAAATAGCACTGTGATCAAATAGCTAATGATTAGCCTACATCATCTTACTATCTTAGCATCTCAATAAACACAAACATCTAATTAAGATAAAACAATATAAAATAGAAAATTGAAACTATTTCATTTGTAAATATACCTGGTATTTCAGAGTTAGTAACTATTAAGAATGGCTTAATAGTCATTAACTATAATACGCCAGTAACTGATTAGACTAGAAAAGTGCTAGAATTGACTGACAGATGGGCCTTTCTATGTTCTCTCAAGATTTGACCACAGAAGGAATCATTTGACTATAAAAGGAAAAGAAATGCTTAAAATAGCCTTTTCTTTATCCATGAATCAGTTCTCAACTGAACTGCAGTGTACTCGGGTTCAATTCACAACACCAACGTGGTAGCTCCCAACCAGATTAACTCCAGTTCCAAAGAATCTACTGACTTTTCCTGATCTCCACCAGGACCAGGCACATATATGGTGCACATACATATATGCAGGCAAAACATTCAGGCACATAAAATATATCTTTTAAAAAATTTTAAGTCTTGGACTTAAACTATTCCTGAAAATCAAGTAATTTTGTTGGTTCTAAGATCTTTCAAAATGAGGCTTCCAAATTCATGATACTTGACATACACTGTATTTTGTTTGTTTGTTTCTTTTCACACTAAGAAATTATCTTGGCACCAAAACTACACAGAGAAACCCTGTCTCAAAAAAACAAAAAACAAACCAGAGAGAGAGAGAGAGAGAGAGAGAGAGAGAGAGAGAGAGAGAGAGAGAGAGAGAGAGAAAGGAAGGGAGAGAGAGAGGGAGGGAGGGAGGGAGGGAGAGAGGGAGGGAGGGAGGGAGGGAGAGAAGGAAGGAAGGAAGGAAAGGAAAAGGAAAAGGGAAGGGAAAAGGGAAGGGAAAAGGGAAGGGAAAAGGGAAGGGGAAAGGGAAGGGGAAAGGGAAGGGGAAAGGGAAGGGGAAAGGGAAGGGGAAAGGGAAGGGGAAAGGGAAGGGGAAAGGGAAGGGGAAAGGGAAAGGGAAGGGAAGGGGAAAAGGGAAGGGAAAGGGAAGGGGAAAGGGAAGGAGAAAGGGAAGGAGAAAGGAAAAAGGAAAGGAAAAAAGGAAAGGAAAAAGGAAAGGAAAAAAGGAAAGGAAAAAGGAAAGGAAAAAGGAAAGGAAAAAGGAAAGGAAAAAGGAAAGGAAAAAGGAAAGGAAAAAGGAAAGGAAAAAGGAAAGGAAAAAGGAAAGGAAAAAAGGAAAGGAAAAAGGAAAGGAAAAAGGAAAGGAAAAAGGAAAGGAAAAAGGAAAGGAAAAAAGGAAAGGAAAAAAAAGGAAAGGAAAAAGGAAAGGAAAAAGGAAAGGAAAAAGGAAAGGAAAGGAAAGGAAAGGAAAGGAAAAAGGAAAGGAAAAAGGAAAGGAAAAAGGAAAGGAAAGGAAAGGAAAGGAAAGGAAAGGAAAGGAAAAAAGAAAAAGGAAAAAGGAAAGGAAAAAAGGAAAGGAAAGGAAAAGGAAAGGAAAGGAAAAGGAAAGGAAAGGAAAAAGGAAAGGAAAGGAAGGAAAGGAAAAAAGGAAAGGAAAGGAAAAAAGGAAAGGAAAGGAAAGGAAAGGAAAGGAAAGGAAAAAAGGAAAGGAAAGGAAAGGAAAGGAAAGGAAAGGAAAGGAAAGGAAAGGAAAGGAAAGGAAAGGAAAGGAAAGGAAAGGAAAGGAAAAAAGGAAAGGAAAGGAAAAGGAAAGGAAAGGAAAGGAAAGGAAAGGAAAGGAAAGGAAAGGAAAGGAAAGGAAAGGAAAGGAAAGGAAGAAGGAAGGAAGGAAGGAAGGAAGGAAGGAAGAAGGAAGAAAGAAAGAAAGAAAGAAAGAAAGAAAGAAAGAAAGAAAGAAAGAAAGAAAGAAAGAAAGAAAGAAAGAAAGAAAGAAAGAAAGAAAGAAAGAAAGAAAGAAAGAATCTCACAAGGCAATTGAGTATGGAATTTTAAATTCAATATTCATTAAGTTTTCATTCTGGGGAGCTACCCGGAAAGAACACAGGAACAGTAGCACAGGCCTCTGTGAGACGACAGCCTGACTACCTGGTCAACCCTGGAGATCCACACACTGGAAGGGAAGAGTCAACATGCTGTCTTGTGCTCCACATGCTCACTGCTGCATGTGCACGCCACCTCCAACACACAAATGTAACAACTCAAAATTCTAAGAAGATGGCAAGCATTTTTTTTTCCAAAGACATTTCTGATAAAGGAACATTCTGAAACATTCATTCCTACAGAGTCTGGGACATCTTAGGGGATGTTATCAAAGAAAACATGACCTATAACTAAAGGATAGAAAGAAACCAAATCCCCACTACCCAAATACCAGAATCAAAAACACTGTATGAAATCGTACACCAATATTCTTCAAGAACACAAGTGTACATCACTAACAGAAGCAAATAATTAACAATTAGCAACAATTCAACCCAGCAAAGTTTAAAACAATCATTACAACCAAATGGAGTTTATTATAGCTAAAAAATTTAAGGTATGACATTAGATAAAAAATAAAAATAAATCAGCAGTATTCATTACATTAATAGAGTAAGTGAGAAAACAAAGGAATAGCGCTAACTCTAAATATTATTACTTAATACTTAACTAAAAATGTATCCAGTACAAGGCAAAAAAGGAAATCAAAGTCTCAAAAGAAGAAACACTATCTTTATTTGTAATTTATAGTTAGAACCATCAGTGCAAAGGTCAAAGTATCAACTTGTAGACAACCTTTTTAGGAGGGAGGTCGGGGTCTCTCTATGCAGTCCTGGCTATCCTAAAACTGTCTATGAGCAGACAAGCCTCTACCTTCTGAGTGCTGGGATTAAAGGCATGGGCCACAACAACTGGCTAAACTTAAACATTCTTAGAAGGGTAACCAGACCCTGTATCTCTTCTGCTGTGACATATTACAAAGCAATTATCTATGAAGTACTCTTGCTGAAAATGCTGAATCTAATCAAAGCTCTAAAATAAGTTTCTACTACAATGATAAAAAATGTCCCGTATGTGACTCTCAAGAACCTGACCTAGATGCTAGACAAAGGGCTCAGAGATTAACAGCACATACTACTCTAGCTCAGGACTCAAGAATAAAAATAGAATGCCAAACTTTTAAGGCAACCTAACCAAGGAAGATATTTAACAGTAACACAGGAAAAAGCAAAGGAAACAATAATAAAAAAATGACTATCATTCAGTTATCAGTTACATACTTGCCTGTTGAGGGGGTTAAAATATTTTTTAAAGATTTATTTACTTATTTATTATGTATACAGTGTTCTGCCTGAACCAGAAGAAGGCACCAGATCTTATTACAAATGGTTGTGAGCCACCATGTGGTTGTTGGAAATTGAACTCAGGACCTCTAGAACAGCAGCCAGTGCTCTTAACCTCTGAGCCATCTCTCCAGTCCAAGGGGGTTAAAACTTTTTAAAAGACTTTTTTGAGACAGGTTCTCCTGCCTCAGACTGCCAACTGCTGGACTACAGATGTGTGTCATCACACCCACTTAAAACTGTTTTCCTGCCAGGCGGTGGTGGCGCACGCCTTTAATCCCAGCACTCGGGAGGCAGAGGCAGGTGGATCTTTGTGAGTTCGAGGCCAGCCTGGTCTACAGAGTGAGATCCAGGAAAGGCGCAAAGCTACACAGAGAAACCCTGTCTCAAAAAATCAAAAAAAAAAAAAAAAACTGTTTTCCTAATAGCACATTATCTGCCCTTTCCATTACGTTGACATGGCAATGGGGCAAAAACAACAGACTTTGGTAAAGCCCTTGGCAATAATACCAACTAGGATAGCTGTTTTCTTCACTAGCAGGTATACAAGAATTTGGGCTTGTCTTTTTCTGAGTTTTCTGTTGTGCAGACACTTGAAAGCAGCGCCGGTGCAGCATACTAATAAGCACTCTCTCCACTCAGAACACGCTTAAAGCCAGTTTTACTTTGGAAGTATTAAACACAGTGTTACTGGGTTTTTGTCACTAAAAACAGTAAAACTCTCAATATTTTATCAAACTTCAACACCTGTATGTATTTGCCCTGCTTTCTATAGTCTGTATGAAGAAACAGGTCCCTATGCAGCCTGTCTGCTACACAATTATGGTCAACAGCTGCTTTGAGGAAAATTACTTGTATCATTGCTTGAGGTTAAAGCTAAGTAAGCCATCTTTTTTTCATGGAATATCATTTTTATTTGAAAAACAAATCAGAGTTGAATGTGGCACTGCATACCACAATTCAGAACTTGCAAGACTAAGGCACAATAATCATGAACGAAGGCTAGCCACAGGCTTCATGAAATCTAGACTAACCTGTGGTTAGACAGCAAAATCTTGTCACATGGGGGAAAAAAAAGAAAATGACTGATAAACAATAACTATCTATTTTTTTATTATTTGATAGAATTGCTTATTAAGGTTCTTGAAAACACAGTGAGTCTGCCATTTTAATGAAGAATAACTAACTGATAAAAGTGAGCTTTTGAGTAAGATTTAAAATTTTGAAAAGCTGTATTAGACCACTGGTGATATAAATGCATTTTAATATATTTAACAAAATGTGCCAACATTCAAATTTGCATAACTCAGTAAACTACTGTTTTCCAAATAAACAATACTTGATGTTTTAAAAATCGTATTAAGTAAAGCATCATTCCTATCATTAGTGGAATGAGTTTTATTAACGGGGCTTTAACTTTCCCACTACAACTGACTTTGAAGAAACTAGCACCTGGGGTAGGGCACAGTGACACACACCTTTAATCCCAGACTTGGGAGGTAGAGGCAGGAGGATTTCTGTGAATTCAAGGCCAGCCTGATGTGCAAAGTGAGTTCCAGGACAGCCAGGACTACATATAGAGACCCTGTCTTAACAGCTTCCAACCCCCAAAAAAGAAAAACTTCAATCAAAATGGTACCTAAAAATTTTCTTTTAGAAAATAATGTCTACAACCTGGGCGGTGGTGGCGCACACCTTTAGTCCCAGCACTCAAGAGACAGAGGCCAGTGGATTTCTATGAATTCAAGGCCAGCCTGATTTACACAGTGAGTTCCAGGACAGGCTCCAAAGCTACAGAGAAACCCTGTTTCAAAAAACCAGAAGGAGAGCGGGAGAGATGGCTCAGCAGTTAAGAGCACCGACTATTCTTCCAGAGGTCCTGAGTTCAATTCCCAGCAACCACATGGTGGCTCACAACCATCTATAAGGAGATCTGGTGCCCTCTTCTGGCCTGCAAGGATACATGCAGACATTACACTGTATAATTAATAAATAAATAAATAAATAAATAAATAAATAAATAAATAAATAAATAAATCTTTAAAAAAAAGAAAGAAAGAAAGAAAAACCAGAAGGAAAAAAAAAAGTATAAGTGAGTTCTGAACCAAATTTTGGGAGTCTACTTCTTACAAGGCAATAATAAGGGCAAGATATCACTGAGGAAATGAAATACATGGTTGTACTTTAGGTATAAGGAATGGGAATAGTAAACAGCCATATATATTTACTTGGTTGTATGAATAAGAAAACTATTAATTACGGCTTAAATATATTACTAGTAATAGCAATTTACATTGTTGACATTAAATCCTCATCCTGTTGTTCTACACAGATCTTTCCAAAAGTTAGACTTCTTTAGAGAGAATTGTTCTACCATTAATTTCATACTAAACCAAATGGGTGAATCTTCCAGAGGACCTGTCAACCTCAAGGTATAACAAAGTGATCTCTTTAGAGTTTTTCCTATTAGCCTGGAATCCCTCCCTTGGAGTTAAAATCTGAAATTTGCTTTCTTAAGTAGATAAACACTTCACTAGACTACAGCCAAGTAACAAGTATACTAATCCACCTTACCAACATAAAAATGCAATCAAAACAATTTTATCCCCCCATAACAATAAATGATTCTGAAGATAATTTTCCTATCAATGCAAGGAAACAGTATGTAAAAATATTTATATGCCTTAAATTTATGAGTATGAAAATGAGTAAAACTGACACTCATTTAAAAGTCACAAGACTTTAAAAAGCCCTTTTGCTCAACTATCGCATTACCCACCTAGTTTATTCACTCTTAAATTTAAAGAGACCTGAATATTTTTTGTAAGCAAATTACTGCATCACTTCCCCTAGAGAATGGGCTTTAGCAAGAGGCTTGCTCACTCATGTATTCTGAGTCTACGAAAGCTCTTGTCATAGACTAAACATTGAAAAAAAGATAACAATCCATCAGCACAACAAACACAAAACACAACGTCCCAGAAATAATAATGTCTATCTAATCTAGAATGACTAAATAAACCATGGTACTACCATTCAATGGAATATTTAATAATAATTAAGTTTTTCAAGCAATGAGGTAGACTTACAAATAGCTAATACACAAACATCTGATGTCAAAAAAAAAAAGCTGCCAAAAATTCAAATTAATATTTATGTTTTGGGAGAAAATGACATATATCCAAACCTACAGAAAAATATATGGAAAAATCACATATACTGATTTAGTATATCAAAATCTCTATAGACCTAGGGGGAAGGTTGTCAAAATAGGAAAGAAAGTAACTTTCTAAAAGCAAGCTTTTGGCTTAAAGTCAAGAATTTAAATGTTAGCAGCATGTATTTCTTAGTGTCTTCCCCCTAAAATCAATTTACATAAAATAATTGAAACCCATTACTTCAAGAGGACTAAAACAAAAGTCCATGTTATAAACAAACAAAAAGTCCTGCCAAATAAAAATCTTGACATAGAACTTAAACAAACAAAAAACAAAAACAAAACAAAACAAAAAATCTTTCTCGCCAGGCGGCAGCAGCAGAGCACACCTTTAATCCCAGTACTCGGGAGGCGGAGCCAAGCGGATCTCTGTGAGTTCAAGGCCAGCCTGGTAGGAGTGAGTTCCAGGACAGGCACCAAAACTACACAGAGAAACTCTGTCTCAAAAAAAAACCCAAAAAAATAAAAAAGAAAGAAAGCATATAAACTACCTTTAATCTTCAGAAAGTAATAAACTTGACAAAAGAGTCCTATAGCTTGACAATCAAATCTCATTAAAAGCCCTCAATATATAGAATAAATTCAACTGCCCAACAAATTCCAAGCTAATCCATTCTGCTACAAATCTTTCAATAATACAACTCACTAGAAAGCTGATATTTTGGTCATACCTCGTGTAAAATCATTACTTCATGATCTTATTTCAGTAACTCACCAACAGCTGCCCAAGGATAAGAACTTGTATTTACTCTTTTAAAAATTATGAAAATCATCTCTGCTATAAACACACCTGGGAAAATTTCTCAGGCATAATACGATTAATGAATGTGTTCCTCCAGAGATGTGTGAGTCAAGTATGGTGAATGTATGACTGTAATCCGAGCGCTTGGAATGCTGAGGCAAGACAATCAAGTTCAAAGCCAGCCTGGGCAGCACTATTAGAGAGCCTCAAAACAACCACCACCAAAGGTGTCCTTATAGTTGCTCTATTATACCCTAACACACTACAAAAAAATTTTTTTTTTTTATTTATTTGGCTATTAGGAAAAGCCTTTCCAGTTCCATATCTATGTACTTCTTTCTATAATCAACTTTAAATTGCCAACTAGTAGGGCTGGAGAGATGGCTCAGTGCTTAAGAGCACTGCACTAGCTGCTCTTCCAGAGGACCCAGGTTCAATTCCCAGCACCCACATGGCAGCTCACAACTGTCTGTAACTCCAGTTCAAGGGGATCTGACACTTTCACACCAATGCACATAAAATAAAGGGGGGGGGGAAATGCCAGCTATCTTTTCTCACATTTCTTTTTTTGGGGGAAAAATCCTAACATACCATATTTGTATAAGATACCCCAAACAAAGTATTAGCATTGTAACTATAATATATACATATCCCAACTGGAAATACACTTACCTCAAACAACTGCAGCTTGTTCTCTGTGTGGCTTCAACAAAGTCCCAGCATGCTATTTTATCAGCTGACTCTTCTTCACATAGGCCACTGGATGTAGCAGAATACTTCCTCCTGAATTATAAAATTATAAATTCCTTAGAATACATAAAATTTCTATTAGAATTTAATCTTTTATTTTTTGTTTGGTTTTTGTTTGTTTTGTTTTGTTTTTTGGAGACAAGGTTTCTCTGTGTAGCTTTTTGGAGCCTGTTCTGGAACTCATTTTGTAGACCAAGCTGGCCTCAAACTCACAGAGATCCACGTGCCTCTGCCTCCCAAGTGCTGGGATTAAAAGTGTCTGCCACCACCACCCAGCTCTAATATTTAATTACTTAAAATTAATTTTTCTCAGTTTTTATTCCATACTCATACTTAACCAACATGCAAGTTTTTTTTTTTTTTTTTTTTTTTTTTTTTTTTGGTTTTTCGAGACAGGGTTTCTCTGTGTAGCTTTGCGCCTTTCCTGGAGCTCACTTGGTAGCCCAGGCTGGCCTCGAACTCACAGAGATCCGCCTGGCTCTGCCTCCCGAGTGCTGGGATTAAAGGCGTGCGCCACCAACGCCCGGCCAACATGCAAGTTTTAAATATCAAAATAAAAGATACAACTGGACAGGGTGGCACATGCCTTTAATCTCAGTACTTGGCAGCTGAGAGCTCTGAGTTTGAGGCCAGCCTGGCCTACAAACCAAATTCCAGGCCAGCCAAGGCTACATAGTGAGACCCAGCACACAGAAAGAACTAAATGATCACATAAAATACAGATACATACTTGTTCTGTAATCTGTTCATGGTGCACTCTTGCCAGACTCTATCTACCACGTGACTTGCTAATTTCCTGGGTATTTTCCCACCATGATGGCTAGTGCTGTCAGTGCTGAAGCCATTGGAGACTGAAGAAAATTTGACCCACTTCTGGGCAGACTGAGGATCAACTGGAAACAAAAAAGAAGAGGCTATAGAAAGGTAAAACAGATTGAAAGTAACAAGTGGAAGTTTTTATTAATTTGCTGTATTATTTGCTCTTTGCTCTATTTGGTAAGTTTAGTAAAAAAACAAATTATTTAAATGCAGAGAGCAAAAATTTTGGATAGGGGATATAAATTGGATGGTAGTACACCAATGTTGACTTCACGATTTGAAGGATTCAAAACAAGAGGTTACAGGTTCAGCTCAGCAGAATACCAACTTATTATGAAGGTCCTGGGTTCAATTCCTAGCACCACAAGCAATCACATATACACATGTGTGTGCATGTATATGCGCACACATTCACACATTATATATGTCTTATAAGTGGTCTTAATTTTGAAAGTGCAATGAATATGTAGGAATAATATATCAAGTCTACAGCTTTTACAAGAGAGTCAGAAAAAGACCAATTTATAATCAATGTATATATACATACACAGAGGATGTAAAAGCAAATGTTTTAAGCGTGAACTTAGATGAATGTGTTCTTTGCATTATACTTGCAATTTTCTAATTAAGTTTTAAACAATTTCAAGATAAAAACTAAGTACTGACGTACTCAAATGAACAGCTTTGTAACCAGAGCTGATGAAGCAGTTAGTTCAATACCTGCTTGGACTTCCTCAGGAGATGTGGGTGGGGTAAGAGTAACTGAAGACATAGCAGGATCTCTTGTGGAAGCAGGCACTTGATGGATACCCAAGCAAGAAGCTGAACAATGAGAGGATCCCACAGAGCTAGGAGTAGGAATGTCTGACTGGGGGACTAGAACAAAGCATGCTGGGTAGATCATTCGGACACCCGCTAAGAACAAAATGAACAAAAACAAAAAAATCAGCTGCCAATGTCATAGTAATAGAATTAATTATTTTCACTGAAAATCACTGCAGTAAAAACTAAGCCAAATAAGATAGTATCACATTTATATAAATAAAGCTATCTTATCAATATGGATCTCTGAGTGTAGCTATACACACGTTACACTGTATGTGTGGAGGGCAGAGGATAAACTCAGGCATCAGTCTTCACTTTCTAACTAGCCATGAGCTCCCAGGTCCACTTCTACCTCAACCTCCCATCCTGCCATAGGAGTGCTAGGATTACAGTAATGCACAATACTGGATGTGGCTTTCATGTAGGTTTTGGAATCCAAACTCCTATCCTCACACTTGTACAACAAGTACTTTAAGCCAATAAACCACAGATTTTCTATCTATAAATGTTTGTTTGGTTTTTCTACAGCACACATTACATTAAAAGTTTTTAAATATATAAATTAACCTACTTTAATTCATAAATTTAACAAAATAACCTGGACACTTAGATCATGAATGATTTTGTTTTCTTCTTATCTATTTTAAGTGTTCTGGTTCTATCACAACTATTCCAATAATAAATAATGTATTTACTGAAACTGAGTAATGAGAATAGTTTCAATTTTTTAAAAAAGCTAGGCATTGCCGGGCGGTGGTGGCGCACGCCTTTAGTCCCAGCACTCGGGAGGCAGAGGCGAGCAGATCTCTGTGAGTTCAAGGCCAGCCTGGCCTACCAAGTGAGTTCCAGGAAAGGCGCAAAACTGCACAGAGAAACCCTGTCTCGAAAACCAAAAAAAAAAAAAGCTAGGCATGGTGGTGTACAACTCTATTCTCAGGACTCAGGAGGTTGAGTAGGAGAGTCTTGAGTCCAGGGTCAGCCTTGGTTATGGTTATAGGACAAAAAAGAGTCTCAAAAACCTAATTTGAAAAAAAAAAAAATATCCAAAACTCCCATGAGTTAACCCTTACACGTGACATTACTATTAGAGTCCATTAACTACAATAAATACTAATCCCTATTATCTGGTCACTTATATATTATCATGCCTCCCATGTCTTTACATACTGTCATACTTAACTGCCATGTCTTTACATACTGTCATGTCTTTACTCCCATGTCTTTACATACTGTCATGTCTTTACTCCTATGTCTTTACATACTGTCATGTCTTTACATACTGTCATACTTAACTGCATGCCACATCTTAACAGAGTGAAATATGCTTGGAGGGATCAGTACAGTCTCTTTAACATCTTGTTTCTGCTATGTGCTTAATATGCCCAGAAACAGACACCTTGCTAACCTGCTTCCTTGAATATGAAGACATACAGACTAGGGCTAATCTGGAAAGAACTGACTCAAGCAGAACACACGAAAGCCAGAAGTACTTACGGCTATTTTCTGTTACTGAAGGAAAAAGTTTTACTAATATGTGAACACTATACATAATTAAACAGGTTGTCAACTTTTCCAGCATCCAACACTAACTCCTTCACAATTATTCTTACCCTCTTCTTCAGCATGTAGACAACAGAATATGTTCCTCTATCTCAATAACTGTCTTCACCACGTAACCAGTCTTGTCTAATTAAATGTGGGCAAAAGTACCATATGCCACATCCCAGCAGAAGCTTTAAATACACTTACATGGTTAGGCTTGATCCCTATTATTCCTTTGTTTTCCTAAGAACACTGTGTCCCAGATACTGGGTACTCCTTTAACCTAGATTGGACAATGAGAAGACACACAGAGCCATCACAGCCAAGCTGTAGCTCTTACGTAATATGCAAAAAGTAAATGTTTGGTGTTGAATGCCAATGGAGGTGTTTGTTATTAAACAAAACCTAACTAAAACACATATGATTTATGTTTTCCCTTCAGACTAATATCAGACTCCATACCAACAAGAACTTCCACTGCAGCCAAAGAATCATCTTCCCAATCCATATCTTCCTGCTTTTCGTCAGACATCTCCTTCAAACCACATGAAATAGGATAGAACTGTTTCCATTCACCAATTAATTTTTTTGTAGCTGAATCAGACATCTTGAATGCCTGTCCTGTGAGAGTGCCATTTAGTCCAAATGGACTTAAGATAACTAGAAACCAAAGCAGATACCACATAAGTAAAGACTGTTACATAGTAAATAAAAATCATAATAAACACTGTTTCAATGATGTAAATCTGATTCAAAAGGAAATTCATTATGATCACACCAATAAAGCCAATGTATTATACTTTATTATTGTTAATATAAAATACAATGCTAAGATTTTGAAAATTCTTTAAAATATGCCTACCCCAAAATCAAAAGCATTTCAAAATGAACTGGAAATATGTGCATATCATTCAATTTATTCTGACTCTCATTTTTAAAAAAAAAGCAACTTGAAGAATTTGGATACCTAAGTCTAAATACTTATGAAGTCTGCCACATAAATTTAAAAAAACCCACACACTACATTAAAATAGTAGATACTTCCAGGACTTAAAAAGCAATCAGTAACCTTATAAAACAACTTCACTTGATTTCAGTAATTCATGGTATAAATGACATCAAAAGATCCCCTAGGTAGCTATGCTAAACCTGACTTACACAACACAGCCTTAAAATGATTAACACATATATAACATAATGTGCTATTAACAAAAAAAACACAGAAATGTTAATATTCCCATTCATAAAAATATGTCACTAATGATATTTATTTTGTTGTCTTATTACTATAATTGTTAACATGAAAGTTTTAATTTCCAATACTAAATGAAATGAGAATAATCTACCTTGAAATGGGCTATTAGACTGTTGAGCAAGGGTGACATGCTCTTCACTGAGAAGGTATACAGGTTGATGTTGGTTAATTTCCACACTGGTACAAACATTGCTGTCTCCATGCAAGAAAAAGGTGAAAGAGCAGGACAAGTGTTCACTAATAAAGAAGGAAAAGTTATATTTTAGTGATGATTAATAGCAAAAAAATAACAAATAACTTGCTTTGCTTTTCATGTTTTAATTATTTTGAGACAAAAATTCACATATTTCAGTGTAGCCTCAAATTCACTATGTAGCCAAGGATGACTGAACTTCTGATCATCCTAACTCCATCGCCTGAGTGCTGAGATTACAAGCATGTGCCACCATGCCTTGTTTATGTGATCCTGGATCCAGGGAACATATGGGATCATGCATGATAGCCAAGCACTCTACTAAATGAGCTACATTCCCAACTCCACATGTTTTGCTTTATTAAGAAGCTATACTATAAAAATGCATACTTTAGCTGTGGAATATCATCTGTAGGGGGGAAACTGGATATGAGCAAAGATAAAAAGTGTTCTTCACAACACTGTTTATAATGCAAACAGTTTTAAGCAACCAGTTAAAATAAGTTAGGTATACCACATATGCAATTATTATATGACCACAGAAATAAGTCAAGGAAGGGGGAATTAATGCAAAATGGACTACCAATCCCCAAATTTTTTTTAAAGAAAAAGTTGGGGCACACACATGTACATTCCAGAATCGTAAATGAGTGGTTATAAGTATCCTAGAACTGAAGATATATGTGAAATAAAATGTAGGTACAAATGAATAAGCAAATTGGAAAATAAATTCTCAGAGCTGAGGCAAGTGAGCTGGGAGAGGTAAACAATGTGTTTTATCTAACCCTACAAAATACATTCTCAAGGATAGCAGATATATTTTTAAGTCAAAAGAAAGTCAAGTGACAAAAAAAAAAAAGGATTGAAGCAGTGTACACTAAAAATCTCATTTGTCTTAAGCACTTATCTTAAAGCCAGTTCCTTAAAATATGACCATTAATCAACTCAAAACCAATATATATGAAATACACATACTACATATTTTATATATATATATATATATATATATAATACACAAACACATACATATGTAAGTACATATACTTATATGTACGAGCCCTACTTAATTTTTTCAGGACAAGTCAAGGCATGAAGAATTACATTATAGTAAAAGTTATGGGCGATCTAATAAAAATAGGAAGTAGTAGTAAAAATTAAAAGGCAGTAATGGCATACACCTTTAATTCCAGCACTCGGGAGACAGAGGCAGGTGGATCTCTGAGTTCAAGGCCAGCCAGATCTACAGAGTGAGTTCCAGGACAGCCAGGGCTACACAGAGAATCAATCTCTCTCTCTCTCTCTCTCTCTCTCTCTCTCTCTCTCTCTCTCTCTCTCTCTCTCTCTCTCTCTCTCTCTCTCTCACACACACACACACACACACACACACACACACACACACACACACAAAGAGGAAGGAAGGAAGGAAGGAAGGAAGGAAGGAAGGAAGGAAGGAAGGAAGGAAGGAAGGAAGGAAGGAAGGAAAAAGATATATTTATGTTCATTTTCTGTGGATGGGTGTTTTGCCTGCCTGTGTGTCTGTGCACCACACATATACAGTGCCCTCAGAGGCATTTGATTACCTAGAACTGGAGTTAACAGCCTGCTGTGGGCTGCTATGTGGTGCTGGGAATTGAACCCAGCTTAACCACTGAGCCACCTCTCCAGGGCTAAGCAATAGTTTTCAATAGAGAAAAAAACCTAAATTAAGTTTGTTTTTCCCGATTAAAATGCTTACTTTATTAGAATAGGTATTGGCTGAGGAATTATTAAGATTATAGATAGATACTATGATAAAGAAGTATAACAAAACCCCAAGTAGTCAACAAGCCAAGATATGTAAAGAAACTTAATAGCTCTGACAGCTGTTCATCTCCAAAATCTCCATTGCCAGTGTTCATTTAAAGCAAAACTCAGTTTAATTACTGTTACCCAGCAGTACTGCAAGCCAGTATCTTCTAGCAATAGTACCTGTATTATCAAGAACATACTAACCACAAGCCCATCCCCCAATGCTGTTTTAAAAATAAAACCACAAGCCAGGCAGTGGTGGTGCACGCCTTTAATCCCAGCACTCGGGAGGCAGAGGCAGGTGGATCTTTGTGAGTTCGAGGCCAGCCTGGTCTACAGAGCAAGATCCAGGAAAGGCACAAAGCTACACAGAGAAACCCTATCTCAAAAAAACAACAAAAAACTAAATAAAAATAAAACCACACACACACACACACCATCTCTTCATTAAACAGTGCTGTATTCACATCCTTATGTACTACACATGAAGCTACTAAATGAGAGCAAATGTTACTCCATTCAGGAGATTTTTTTTTTTTGCTAAGTGCCATGGCACTGTACTAGGCCATGAACTGTGTCAAGTGCTGTAACAAAAATGGAATGTACAGAATGTTATACGAATGCCTTAACATGAAGAACTCTGTACTGACAATAGAATTTTAATTCCTAAAGAGAGAGCAGAACTGGGATCCTGTCGCCAAGGTTGTTCTGAGCATCCGCTGTTGACAGCCATCAACCTACCTGTGCAAGGTTCCTCACTTCTCCCTTTCCTCTCTGGTGGGTCTGGTCTTTGACTGCTCTTCTCTCACACACTGGCTTCCCCAGCGTTCCTTAAACAGGCCGGCCCTTGCACCTTCAGTTTTTGTTTTTTTTCCTCAAACCCTCTGAAGTCACCTCTGGGACTTTGTTCAAATAATTTCTTCTAAGTAGGCATTTCACTATGAATCTATACTGCTTCCAAATCCTCTCTCTGGGGTGTGAGGGATGTTTTTGCTAAAGCAAGCATCACCATCATGTAAATGCATTTTATAGTTTTACTTATTTCTCACAGTTGGCCCAGAATGTAACCTCTAGTGAAAGAGGAATTTGTCTTTGTTCTATATTATGTCTGCAGTAAGTCTCTGACACAAAGTGATATGGCGCATAGATACACACTAAATACTGTAGCATAAAGTCCATATCTAAACCACTTTCCTATTACTTATCAACTCTATTTTCAAATCTATCCTCTCTATAGTGCTCTAAACCACAAATACAAATTTTTCTTTGTTCCATCATTCCCTGCTTCTACCAATTCCTACTGATTCTAACTCTTAAAAATATTTATAATTTATAGATCTACATGTCAACTAGGAGTGTTTTATTATTAAATTATAAAATACTTTTTTGTTCATTATGTTTTAACTATGTATCCCAGAATAGCCTAGAACTTACAATGTAACCAAGAGATGCCTCCAACTCTGGAACCTTTTGTCTTTCTTGGCCTCCTAAATACTGGGACTGCAAGAGTGAAGTCTAAGTCTCTAAGGTCTGAGTAATTATCAGAATCCCCATTTGCCCCCTTGCTTCACACTGCTGCTTGGGATCTTTCTAAAAATTAATTATGATCATATAAGTGGAAAGCCTAAAATCATTCACCAGTTCCCCAAAATGTTCGGGACTAAATCCAAAAGCATTAACACAGCACTTTAGGCCCTTTAGAATCTGATCCTTGCCAAACCGTGTAAGCCATAATACTTAACCCACGAAAACCTCTTATCTGTCACATACTTGTCTCCACATCCTCATCTCTTAAAATTCCTTTAATTCCCTGCCAACTTATAAATAACTCTGAAAGAATTTTAACTTTAATATCAGTGTAAGATTTCATTATTAGCCCTAATTCATCATCCACTTTCCTTTATAAACACTGTATTTGGTAACTCAATATAACATTGTATGTAGGAATACATGTGTGTACATACAAGTGCTTGTATGTGTGCAGGCAAATCAAAATCAGGTGTCTTTTTCAACTGCTCTCTACCTTATTTTTGAGACGGGGTCTCCCACTGAACCTAGAGTTCATGGTTTGGCTGGAGTGGCTGGGCAGCAAGGCCCAGGGATCTTCTGGTCTCAGCCTCTACAGCACCAGGAATGCAGGCACACATTAGCATACCTGGCTTTTTATGTGCATAATGAGGAGCAAGCACTTTTGATGACTTGAGTCATCTCCACAATTCACTGAATAGCAAAATCTTCAATTTCTATAGTAAACACTTCCAAAAAATATTTGCAAGCATAAGCAATAACCTAAAATAGACATAGGTTCTTAAACTTTTTTTAAAAGACAGGTTTGGAAACCTGTATATATATCTTGGTATCAATGGCTCTTCTAAACAATAATATTCTCTAAAATACTGCTTTCTATGGTGTTCACTTCTAAAAAGAAATATTAATAGGAAACAAATTACTTATTTTTGTTTTCATTTTTTGAGACAGGGTTTCTTTATGTATCCCTGACTATCCTGGAACTCACTCTGTAGACCAGGCTGGCCTCAAACTCAGAGATCCACCTGCCTCTGCCTCCCTCCTGAATGCTGGGACAAAAGGCATGAGCCACCACCGCCCAGCTAAATTATTTTTTCATAGTCAGCCTCAGCAAACTTAGTGAAAACATGTTTCAAAATAAACTAAAGAGGTACTAGGTATGTAACCCAGCGGTAAAATGGTATCTAACATGGACCAAGTGTCCATCATCAGTACAAAACGAAAAGAAAAAGCATGAAGGCCATCTCTCAAATTCCCCAATAATCTATATCCAATGAGCATTGGGCCATTCAACTTTTTTAAATTACAGTTTATTTATTTAGTCTGTATGTGGTATGTGCATATGAATGTGCTTGTAGGAGTCAGAGGACAATTGGGAGGTATCAGTTCTCTTCTTCCACATTAGCCTCTAAGTTCAAACAAGCCATCAGGCTTGGTGGCAAGTGCTGCACCATCACTCTGGCCTCTTTTAACTTTTAAGTTAGAAAAGGGAATTTGGCTTTCTAGTACAATGTAATAAACTAGCCTCCGATGAATCTTGTGAAAAATTAATATTCCAAAGTGCAGAGAGTGCAGCACCGTTCCTACTTCCCACTGCCTATCTGCAATACCTGTTTCCCAGCAGCTCTTAACCCCAGCAATCTACAGCGAAGAAAGCCACCCCTCCCACACTGCTAGCAAATGACCCCACATACTCTGATCAAACTGTAATACAAAATGACTTACAAACTGAGTTTGTGTATTATATAGAGGAGAAATTTTCTAAAATAGGATTCATACTTTTGAGATTCTTATATCAAAAGCAATATTCTAGTCACAGAACACTGAAGGACAGAGAATTTCAGGTTAGTACTTAGTATATTCAAATGGATTCTCTTTCAGAGAGAAATGTTATCATTTATTGTATCATCTCATGAGGTACTCTGGTTAGGACTAAGGAAAAGTGAATAAATGTCTTTAACTACAACGACGAGCCAAGGAACTTACGCTGTTAGTTACTCTGAAGGAAAGTCAAGACTACTCTTTGTCTTCTATTTACCAGTAAGGCAGAATTCAGAGATGAACCTCAACAATTTTGTGTTACAGAAATGTTCCTCGATCATATACTGAAATTAAATAAAAGAGTTCTGTTTGTTTTACATATGTTCTGTGTGTGTGTGTGTGTGTGTGGACTTTGAGCATGCCATGGTACACTTGTGGAGGTCAGAGGACAACTTGTGGGTGTAAGTTCTTTCTTTCCACCACATAGGTTCTGGGGATCAAACTCAGGTCATCAAGCTTGATGGCCAAGTGCCTTTACCTTCTAAGCTACCTCATACACCTCTAAAAGATTATTTTCTAAGATGACCCACACACACACCAAAAAAATAAGACAACGATGGTGGTAGCAACTCAAGACCACAGCTAGCTCCTCTAGGACTAATGTAATAAGCATCACATACCTACAACCCCAGTACTTGGGAAAAGGAAACGGAGGGGTTTAAAAAACAAAAAACAAAAAAAACAGCCTGGGTCCACAGTGAGACATTACCTTAGAAAAACAAAAAACGAAAGTCACCTCTTCTATTATGAGTTTTCTGTTTTTGTTTCTTGCTTGTTTTTGAGCAGGGTCTCATTATATCTCTGACTAGCACTGAACTAGTTTTGTAGGATGGACTCAAACTTCACATCTTCTGCTTCCACTTCCAGAGTACCAAGATTATTGGCTAACAGTTGTATGTCACCATATCAGCTTGCTAGACTGGGTTTAATTAATATATACATGCACACTACTAGTAAGTAATTTATCTGATCTGTTTTTAGCACTTGTCTTAAGAAGCTACAGAAAAACATTTTGCTGGTAGAGAACTTGAGGACCAAAGAGGGTTATAAGATTTGGGGGTTTTTTGTTTGTTTGTTTGTTTGTTTTTATTTTTGAGACAGGGTCTTTCTATGTAGCCCTGACTGTCTTGGAACTCACTGTGTAGACCAAGTTAGCTTTGAACTCACAGAGATCTACCTGTCCCTATCTTCCTAGTGGTGGGATTAAAGGCATATGCCACCACACCAAGCTATGACCTACTTTAAAAATCACAAAATTAGGGCAGGGGTTATAAGTAACTCAGTGGTACAGCAGTAGTCTAGCATATGAACCCCTGGCTTTGATCTCCAAGATTGATCGAATGATTCTACACACACACACACAAACATGCATGTACATTATCATAAAATTAGAGGAAGTGCTGACTTAAATATATATATATATATATATATATATATATATATATATATATATCACATAGTCATCCTAACAATTAAAAATAGGCAGAGTCTGGTATTTTCCCAGAGAGAATAAATAAGCAGCCAATAAAAAATTATGCTCACCAGTAGTAGTGATTAAGGAAATACCAAGCAGAAATATGCTAAGATACCACTTCACACCAACAAAATTATTCTTAACAACCACCAATAAATAACAAGCATTGTTAAGGATGCAATGAGACTGAAACTCTTATACTGATGATGAAAATGTAAAACACCACAACCACAATGGAAAAAAGTATGGCAATTTTTCAGATAATTAACCTTAAAATTGTCATACGATCCAGCAATTTCACTTCTGAGTACATAACTATAAGAATAAAAAGCAGGGGCCCGAGGAAATATTTCCACATCCACACCCGTGTTTATAACAAATAGTCAAAAGTTGGGAATGACTCAAATGCCAGTTAGTAAGTGGACACACAAAAATACTCTACATAGACAATGGACCATTATTTGGTCTTAAAGAAAATCTCTCCCATGCTACGAGTTGGATAAAACTTGAAGATATGACAAGTGAAATAAGTGAGACACAAAACAATAAATATTATATAATTTCACTCATATGAGGTGCCTAGAACACTTAAGAAAACAGAAAAGTGGTTTGCCAGGGACCAACGGGTGGGAAAAAGGAGTTATTATTTTATGGGTAAATTTTCAGTCTGAAATAATGAATAAGTTCTAGATTGATAGTAATGACAGAGGCAGCACAATGTCAGTTTCCTTAATGCCCGGTAATACTGAAAACCAGCAAAAATGACTAACTTCATTATATGTGTTTTATAATATTTTAAGCCTAGTATCTCAATTCCCACATACTTGTATTCTATGAATTCAATAGTTTCTTTTTTTAAATTTATCTAATTTTTCTAATTTGTTGTTTATTTATTGTTTTTAATTGTTGTTTGGTTGGTTTTCTTGTTTTTTGTTGTTTGAGGCAGAGTCTTACTCTGTAGCTCTGGCTGTCCTAGAACCCACAATGTAGAATCAGGCTGGCTTCAAACTCAGAGATCTGACTGCCTCTGCCTCCAAGTACTAAGAAAAGCGTGTGCCACTATGCCCAGCAAATAGTTTTCAAATTTATAAATTAAGGTTAGCCCATGTCACAGGCTCAGGTTAAGACACCAGCACCGCCGGGCGGTGGTGGCGCACGCCTTTAATCCCAGCACTCGGGAGACAGAGCCAGGCGGATCTCTGTGAGTTCGAGGCCAGCCTGGGCTACCAAGTGAGTCCCAGGAAAGGTGCAAAGCTACACAGAGAAACCCTGTCTCGAAAAAAACAAACAAACAAAAAAAAAAAAAAAAAAAAAAAAAAAAAAAGACACCAGCACCAGTAATAATTTTCCCTTTATTTATCGGAGATAGCATCTCATGCAGCACAGGCTTGCCTCAAATTCACTATGTAGTCAATCATAAACTTCTGGTCCTCCTGCCTCCACCTCTGAAATGCAGGAGTGCTGCTAGACAAACACTCTACCAACTACAGCCCCAGCCCTACTATCAGTCAGTTTTGGACATTCTCCAGATCATTTCTACACTCACACAACTTTGCAAACCACATTAATTAGCAGCATCAGGCATTCTTAATATATCTCCATAAACAAAGGAGCTATAGTAAAATCCCAAAGAACATATCTCTGCATCTTCTATGTACGTCTATACAGTTAGTGAACATAATATTGAACATGATATAGTAAAGAATCCTTAGAGAGCAACACTGTTACTCTACAGTTTACAGCTTGAAATATTCTTCAATGCTTTCTTTTTGCTATTTTTGTAACTATTCTGCTTTTACTATTTATTACTACTTTTAAAAAAGATGTGAGCCAGGCGGTGACGGTGCACTCCTTTAATCCCAGCACTCGGGAGGGGGAGGCAGAGCCAAGCAGATCTCTGTGAGTTCAGGGCCATCCTGGGCTACAGAGTTGAGTTCCGGGAAAGGCACAAAGCTACACAGAGAAACCCTGTCTCAAAAAACAAAAACAAAAATAATACTAATAATAATCTTTTGTTTTTCATGTCCTATCAATCAACTCCGATCCTTAGTTTTTTGGGGTTTTTTTGTTTTTTCGAGACAGGGTTTCTCTGTGTAGCTTTGTGCCTTTCCTGGAACTCACTTGGTAGCCCAGGCTGGCCTCGAACTCACAGAGATCCACCTGGCTCTGCCTCCCGAGTGCTGGGATTAAAGGCGTGCGCCACCACCGCCGCCCGGCTCCGATCCTTAGTTTTATGCAGCCTTGTAGAAAAGTCACTGAACTGCTCTGTACTTTATGTTTCGTGACTTGTAATGCCAGAAGTAATAGGGTTGTTTTAAGATTTGCACTTACAATAGTAAAGTCTAATTCTGAACAGTGCCTCATTAGTTCTCTACTTAGGTGTCCTCTTACCCTCTTCCTCATTAAAAAAAAAAAGTCAATCTTATTAGCATATTAGTCTCAATATTAAAAGCAATACCAGAAAAAAGATGAGTCAATACCAAAAATTATAGTAGAAAACAGCAATAAGGGGGGAAAAAAAGAAATCAGTGGAGAGGAGAAAAGTCATTCTTCAGACTTAATTTTTCTCAAAATATTCCTGAAAAAGATAAAAATGTTAAAAGCTATGTAAATCTTAATGATTCAGGCAGGCAGTGATGGTGTACACCTTTAATCCCAGCACTTTGGAGGCAGAGGCAGGTGATCTCTTTTGGTTTGAGGCCAGCCTGGTCTACAGAGGGAGTTCTAGAACAGCCAGAAAAAACCTGTCTCAAAAACCAAAAAGAAAAAAGGGAAAAAAAAAAAATCCTAATGATTGGAGTATCAGAGTAAAATAAATACATCAGGGTAGAGGTATTATCACCATGTAAGATCAGACTTCAAAATCAGTTTAGAAGAACTACAGAAGGGAAAACCAGGCAGTCTGAAGTACCTAGGCTAAATTGGTAGACAGTGTGTATCCTGCTACGGGTAACTTGGGGACTACCACACACTTACAACTGAGGACACAATCGGTTCCAAGAGGAAACCACCAGGTTATTAGGTAATAACCAACCAACACTAACAAGTTAAGTTTAAAGCTCTAGAATCTAGCTGTTAGACAATCACTATGTAATTATAATCATTTGAATTTTGGCCAATTCAAATTAAGATATGCTCTAAGGAGAAAAACACACTAGATTTCAAAGACCTCACACAAAAACATATAAACTATCTCAAAAGGTATCTCTTGTAGATTTACACTCTAAAGTGTATTTCAAGTGTACCAAACTAAGTAAAATATTATTAAATTAGTTTTACCTGATTTGGGTTTTAATTTTATTTAGAGTGTGTGTGTGTGTGTGTGTGTGTGTGTGTGTGTGTACACATGTACATTCACCTAAGCCTATCAAACACATTACCAAGCTCAGTTAACAGTCTAACACAAAATTTAATGTGACTTACATCTTATTTCTTCATGCTACCTAAGAAGATACAAAGAAATATAACAGTAGAAGAAATATAGCAATGTATGCCTATAGACCAAGCAATGAAGAAGCTGAGGTACAAGGCTCTTTAGTTCAAGGCCAGGCTGTGTTACATAAGCATGACAATCTCTCTGCAAACAATAAGGACAACAATAAGGACAAAGCAATACCTCCTCACTTCAACTTTTCAGAGGTAGTAAGATATCCAAAGAACAAAGAACATCCTAAACCTATTAACTGCTTCCTTTCCAGGAGAGATTTACATGCCCTGATGCTTATTTTTACTTAATTTTGGAGATCAGGAGACAAAGTAAAAGCCATGTGTAGGAGTAAACAGGGTTTGTTTTTGTTTTTGTTTTTTTTGAGCTGAGGATAGAACCCAGGGCCTTACCACTGAGCTAAATCCCCAACCCCAAGTAAACAGTTTTATTACTGCAATTTAAAGCATATTCTGTTGCCTGCTGATTTTAATAATAAAAAAAAACTTGATCAACTGCTTGTATAAAATACTAAAAGCACTCTTTTAATTATAAAGGCAACACCATCCAAAAGAACTTTCTACATACAATGATAGGAACGTCCCACCTCTGAACTGCTATTATACAGAACAACAGGCATTATACAGAATAAGCACTTACAATGTAGCTCGTGAAACAAAAATAATTTTTTTTTATTTTCATTTCAATGTCTTGGATTTAAATAGCAAGTAGCTTGTGGCTATCTATTAAACAGTATAGGCCAAAAAAACTGTAAAGGAAAAAAAAAGCACTGTATTCCAATATTTCACCCTAATATTCTTTTCCTTTTCCTTCTTTTTTAGGTGATGAGGGAAAGTTGTGGTGAGGTAAGTATCACTATGTAGTCTAGGCTGATCTTGAACTTCCAGCTTCAGTCTCCGGGTGCTGGAATTACAGGCATGTGCCACCATGCTCAGCTTTAATAGTCTAATTACAATAATTTGCCACAAATGCTATTTCGTCTCCTTCCCCACAAAACAAAACTCAAGAACACCTTAATCTTTGTGGATCAGGTTCTTTCCAGGACACAAGACAAAAACATACTGAACCACAGGTTTGATCCTATCTCCTTTCTGTTTTATCTACAGCCAGCAACTATTTATTCTATCCTGTATTTACACATGTGTGTATGTACATGTGTGTGAGCATGTATGTTAATGTGCATGCACACATGCGTATGTTTTTCATAATAACCACTCTATGCTTGCTGCCTTTTAAAATTGGGGCTACAGATAACTATCATATATAAAATAAAGATGTCAAAAGACCAAATTAGCAAAATTTTTTCATAAAAATTTACATATATACAACTGAAGATTTGGGATAAGATTATAGTACGTATTAAAATCAAATACTAGCCAGATATGGTAGATCCTACCTATAAACCTAACATTATGAACTGAACTGAACCTGAGGATCACCATCACAAATTCTCGATTAGTCTGAGCCACAAATTCCATACTATTGTAGATAATCTCATCTGCTACTCAGCAAAATCTCCCATGGCAATATACTCTACAAGATGTTGTCTTGGTTGTCTCAAACAAGAGTTGCATACCAATGCCATTCTATTCTGTATACTTATTAGAAGCATTTTAAAAACCTGCTAAGTTAGACGGGGAGATTGGCTCAGTGAATAAGTTTACTTACCATCCAATCATCTAATCTGACAATTTGAGTTCTGTTCCCAGGAGCTACATGATAGAAAGGAACAAACTTCCAAAAGATATTCACTGACCTTTATAGATGTGCTATATACATGAAGGCCAACACTCACATACATACAAATGAATAAATAGACAGGAAATGGATAAACTTTTTTTTAATGTTATAAGCCAGTACAGTGAGACCTACCTATAATACCAACTAGTAGGAAGGTAAGATAGGAAGATCAATTGAACCAGGAGTCAGAGGCCATACTGGACAACATAATGAGACCTTGCTCAAAAAACAAAAAACAAAAAAAAAACCAAAAACCTTTCCTAATGTACAAACTTAATTGCCCACTCAACAATAAGGTTATAATAGATTCAACATGACAAAAAGCTTAACCAAACACAAACTCAATAATACTCTTACTCAAGACAGTCTTACTCAGATATACTCTCAAGCATCACAAGGGTGGAAAGTCACTGGTTTTTATAACATCCCATTTGCTTATAATCTTACTGTACTGCAGAATGATGCCTTGTCTATTTAAGATAAAATACTAGACATTCTTTCATCCAATTATCTGAAGAGTAATTTGTTTCAATGGTTAATTAAATTACTCTTATAAATTTAAGGGTCCTTTATACCCATCCTTGCTGCATTATTAGAAGGTGACTCCATTTCTTGTCTTTCAGTCCCTGGAAACTACTAGACAAATTAACTACTTCTATGTCCAGATTATTAGAAGTGAGAAACTCCCTAGATTTACCATGTGGTGTACATGCCACAATTCCAACTGCTCCAGAAGCTGACACAGGAAGATTGCAAGTCTGAAGCCAACCTGGGCAACTTAGAAAGGCAGTCTCAAAATACAAATACAACAAAGTGCTAGAGATACAACTCAGTGAGGAGAGCACTTGCCTGGCATGTATATGGCCCAGGTTGGATCCACAAATGGGAGGGGAAGACAGACAGAGATACAAGGCAAACATGGACAGACACAGTCGTGTGTGTGTGTGTGTGTGTGTGTGTGTGTGTGTGTGTGTGTGTGTGTGTGTGTTGTACACATGAGGTATATAAGCAAGCAAAGAGATTAGAGGAGGATGTCAGGAGTCCTACTCGATTGCTCTCCCTCTTATTCCCTTGAGACAAAGTCTCTCATTGAATCTAGAACTAGGCTAGGTTGCCAGCAAGTGCTAGGGATTCTCCTATCTCCACCTCCTCACAGTGCTATGGTAAAAGACCTGCTCTAGACCATGCCCAGTTTTTAACACGGGTGCTAGGATCTGAACTCAGGTGCAACAAGAACTCTTACCCACTGAATACTATTTCCAGCCCCAAGAGAATCTTCATACTGGGGAAAAAAAAAAAAAGACAGCCAAGTATGATGGCACATGCTAGCAATCACTGCACGTATGAGGCTGAGGCAGGATTATGAATTTGATGCTGGCCCACGGTGGACTATATAGCAAGACCTTGATTGCTTGTTTGTTTTGTTTTTAAAAAGTAAGGAGATAGAGACTATTCTCTCTTCTGCTTAGGTCAAGTCAGTTCACAGCATAAACATTCCTCCCTGACAACTTCATTATTGTTTTATAAAATGCTCATATAAGTAAGCATCCCTAATCCAAAAGTATCAGAAGTTCTGATATCCAAAATGTTTTAGTTTCCAATGATTTAAACCAGCATTTAACTCATTTTTCCTGGTTAAAATCAAGTTTATACAACTACAACTGCAAGTAATTCAATGCAACACACAATATTTCCAGTAATGAAAGTTTTAATTTAGCCTCCCTTCTCAATTAGGTAATCCCACAGAAAAACACTAGTGCTCAATTACTTGTATAAACAGCAAGCAGAATCTGTGTGATTCATGGAAACCTCCAACTATATATATATAAGTAGTGTTGTCAATTATTAGCAATCATGTGAGAGATTTTCCTAAGAAAAACAAAGGCATTTCCAGTAGCTGCATGGCTAAATGAACACATTCATTTCCCTCTCTAGACTCATGACACTTCCTCCATCTAGACAGCAATAGGCAAGACACAGAGAATGGCAGAGACAGCAACAGGATCTGAAGCACTAATATGGTTGAGAATTAATTTAGTTAGTAGACAAAGGTTAAGTGGATAAAGCAAGGTGCAAACTAAACAAAACCAAACACCAATGGAAAGGCTCAGAAGTCAAAAGCATCAGTATGTATCTGAACACAAGAGTGTAATGTATAACTGAAAACAAAAGGAATGAAAATTCAAAAAGGTGGACTCAGAAACCGACTTTATAATCTTTTTATAATTTTAAAAAAGACTTATTTAAGCCAGGTGCAGTGGAGCATGCCTTTAATCCCAGCACTCAGAAGACAGAAGTAGACAGATCTCTTGTGATTGTAGGCTAGCCTGGTC
The DNA here is from genome assembly GCF_004664715.2 of Peromyscus leucopus. Classification (NCBI taxonomy): domain Eukaryota; kingdom Metazoa; phylum Chordata; class Mammalia; order Rodentia; family Cricetidae; genus Peromyscus; species Peromyscus leucopus. The sequence continues at coordinate 69,785,815 of NC_051086.1, forward strand.
TACATAGTGAGTTCCAGAGCAGCTGAACTACAGTGAGACCATGCTTTAAAAACAACAACAAAGATGTACTTATTTGTAAGGTGTTTTGCCTGCATATATGTATGCACACCACTTGCTGTACCTGCTGCCTGTGGAGGCCAGAAGAAGGTGTCAAATCCTCTAGAACTAGAGTTACAGATGGTTTTCAGTCACGGGGGTGGGGTAGGGGGTGGGGTGGGGTGGGGTGGGGTGTCGGGGACAAACCTGGGTTCTCTACAAGAGCAGTAAGGAGCTCAAGTGCTGAGCCATATCTCTCTCTCTCTCTCTCTAACTTCAAACTGATTCAAACACAGGTGCTCAGAACAGAGATAAGCAACGCTGAAGTAAAGTATTTAAAATAAGTACAAATATAAGCTATCTAAATGAACTCTCTCAATTTCCAGCAATCCACAAGGAAAAGATTACTAATCTTCTATAGATCCTACATTAAGCTACTATTACAACTCTTCACAAGACAGTAAGATAAAAAGATAAGACAAACATTCAGGATTTCAAAAATATTGCTTCCCATGCACCCTTTTCAAGGAAAATTATTGATAAACGAGCACCACTGGAACAGAAAATAACAGTAACAATGGAAGTCTGAGGGAGATGACTTAGCAGTTAAAGTACTTGCAGGCCAAGCAAAAGGGACAGGGATTCCACAGCCCCCCTGAACCAACAGAAATACAAGATCAGTATAGTTGTTCAACTCTAATTCCAGTCTCACAGGTAGAGACAGTATCCCCACAGCAAGCTTGCCAGGGACTAACCAAATCAACTGGTATGAGTATGACGGAGACCATACCTCAGTGAATAATGTGGAGGACTCTCAATATCAACTTTAGGTGTGTGTGTTCTACACACACACACACACACACACCTGTCTTTTAATGTCAGTACTAGTGACTTTAACTTAGGTAGGTGAACTTGCACAGCAAGCTCTCTTATCCACTGGACCAATTTCTCCAGCTCCACTTTTCTTCTTCTAAGTTCAGAGTGGGAATGCTTCTAAATTACAAATATTTGCTTCTCTCAGTATAGCCAACGTACATCCGGTTTCCAGAAAAGAATCATCTCTGAACCAGGCACCACTCCTTATTTCCTACTTCCCTTCCATTTCCTGCCTGCAATCTTCTGTACAGTGTGAAGGCCAATACCAAGAGAGACCATAAGGTGGGCAAGGGAGCTAAAGGTAGCAGAGCAGAAAATTCCAGGGAAATCTGAGTCCCTACAATGGTTTGGTAATTATATTTTCCTACAATTTGAAGGAGAATGCATTCCTAAGTTTTACAATTCTTTTGTTAACAATTAAAGTGTGTTGGAGTTAGGATACGGCTCAGTTGGTAGAGTGCTTGAGTAAGAATCTGAGTTCTGACACTCACCACTGCATACAACTGGGTACAGTGGCACATGCTGCAATCCCAGCCTTTGGGAAATAGAAAGAAAAATGCTGCATATTTAAGGTCATCCTTAGCTGCACAGTAAGTTCAAGTCCAGCTTGGGCTATATGAGTCCTTGGTTAAGAAAAAAAAAGGTAAAAATTTGTTTAAAAATAAATAATAAGTCTGATAATTTTCACAGGGGGGAAAAAAACTTTTATTTCTCCAGATCTATGAGCTCACCCATCTACTAAAATTTAAAAAAGCATGTTGAAAAACCTTCAGATATACATGAAAAAAATCCATATATGCAATCCCAGCTCCTGAAGCCCAGACAAAGAACTAGAGGCAACTGAGGACTGCTGAGAGTGGAGGAACAGTCTCCCCAGGGAGAGCAGAGCAACTGGTTATCCAAGACCAACGGTCAGCCCTGCAAACCTGCATACACACATGAAGCATACAGACTAAGCATTGTGTTAACATTCTTAATACACACACACACACACACACACACACACACACAATCATATTAATAATCAATTATCAAAAGAGGTACATAAGATGGCTTACCTTTTATTGATAGGTTTTTCATCTTTCTCATACGGCTTTACAAACCACTTGCCAATTCGAACAAAGTTTCTGTTCATTAAACACCTCTCCAACAGATTGTGAACTGCTTTGAAAAGTAAAGTACGGCACTCATAGGAAAGGCCATTCTCCCACACTCCATCTTCCTCTTCTGAAGAAAAAAATGAAGTAGAAAGTAAGTAGAGTCCATCTACTTAAAGACAACTAAAATACATGACAAATCAATGTCTGTGTCCAGAGCCCTCTCCTTTACCTCAGAATGCAGAGCTGCGGTCTAAACCTCTCAATCTGTATGTGTAGGTGTAATGGTGGTGGGTTTTTTTGTTTGTTTTGAGTCTCACTATGTAGCCCAGGCTGGCCTGATACTTCACAGCAATCCTGCCTCTACTTCCTGAGTGCTGGGATGACAAACTGGGCCACTATACTTGGTGTTCTTTAATAATACATCTTTAAACAAAGTATCAGGTTTCAAAGATACTCTACAAAATATAAAATGGCTAAAAGCACTCGACAAAACTGCCTAAAAATTATTTTCCCCAATATAAAATATAGCAATGATATCATAAAATGACTTGTTTTCTGTATTTTAACAAGGGTATTTGCTTGTAAAACCTGGAAAATGTTAAACATACCATATGATGCCTGTTTCTAAACTGGCTCACTTGTTACTTTGTCCTAGTTTCCCTAATCATTTAACCTGAAGAGAGGAAGAAGAGAAAAAAAAAAACTAGCCAGTTAATAATTAAACTCAAAACATTTCACGACCATCAGCATTCTAATCTATGACTCAACTATAAAACTAAGTGACGAATACAAAGGAAGTTGCTGCCACTAAGTCTAACAAGCAATGTGTTAATTATCAGGCTAGATCTCATTTCAATGACTCACATGATTATTCAATACAGGAGGAAAAATATGAAGACTTCAATTTCAAATGGCTATCAGTCATATGAAGTATTGTTCTTCACTAACTACAGAGCCTCAAAATCCCCACTAAATCTATTAGTCACTCCAAGTTAACTTTGCGAGGTGAGGGACAGAAATCAGTCATTGGTAAGTCTGGACACGGTTCAAAGAACAGAATTCATTCTTTTATCTATAACAAAATATTCAATAAGATAAATAATGATAGATATCACTTTAGCAACTTACTTTTATTTTAAATTGTTAGTCCAAATATAATTAAGGATCTTCTAATATACTATATCTTCATATAACCTTTCCTTTTTCTTTCTTTTTGGCCCAGCTGGCCTGGGGCTAACTACATAGACCAGGCTGGCCTTGAACTCTCAGCAATTCTGTCTCAGTCTTCCATTACTTAATCCTGATATATACATGAGCTACCACACCCAGCTATAAACATTTTCTACTTATGCATCATCATCTCTTTGTTTTCCCCTTGAGACAGGAGCTGGCTCTGTAAGGCAGGCCTTGAACTCATGATCTTCATGTCTCAGCCTCTCAAACCTCTCAAGTATTGGATACAGGCCTGTGCCACCATGTCTGGCTTCCATTCAGTTTTCAAATAAAACAAACAAAAAAATAAACAAAAATAAATAAAAAACCTCCAACCACAAAAAAAAGGGGGGGCAAGTATTTCTCACTTCACAAATATACATGTTGAACTCATAAAAAAATAACATTTACTATGAGCATTTTGAATATCAACAGAGATGTATTAAGAGTGACACACAGTTTATATTCAGAATGTATTACAACAAATGGGCAGAGTAAACATTAACTAAAAACCATAATGACAGTGGACTTTAACTGCACTGGAGACTGCCACTACAAAGGTTAACGCTGATTTTATGTTGTTCTTTCAAGTGTGCTTTCCTAAATCATTGTCAGGTCTTTCAAAGCAACTAATGCGGTTCCTCTACAGAAAAACAAAGGAAAATGGCAATACTTAAGGGCTAGAATAAAGTAATTTAAGTAGGAAAACTTCACATTCAGTTATGTTAGAGATCCTTATCTACTTCCACTTAAAGCTAAAATGCTTATGGGCTTTATCTTATTAAAAAAGATATTCTCTTAGAGAAAAGGAGCTGGCACAGTGACTTCACTTATTAAAGGTCTAGATCACAAGCATATGTGTCAGCTGATGAGATGAAAAAAGAATCCATCTTTTAGCTTAATAAGTAGACTTCTGATTTCAAAGTCAAATAGCTTCATTAAAACTTTTACCTCAAATTACATGACAATAGTAATAGAAATACACATGTTCCTAATTCCAAAAGAAATGTGTCAAGAACTGCTCCCAATTCTCCACCTGTTCAATGTTCTTTATTACCTGCCACCTTCAAAAACCCCTCCATTCTAAACAACCCAAGCTTGTAATTTGCATTATATAAGTAGTCATTATCAAAATATATTCCCTAACTACTCCTAAGTTTTAAAGGGAAGATGTAAGATATCCAGTTACTTCTACACATTTCTAAGCTACAAGTTATTACAAACTTGAAATAAATTATTCATTTAAAGCTTAAGAATAATTTACCTTCTTCCTACAGTTTAAAACAAGAGTGTTAAGTACAAAGTTCCAATGAAACGGCTCAACAAGTAAAGGTACTTGCCACCAAGTCTAACTGGGTTTGAGTCCTAGGACCCACGTGGTAGAAGGCAAGAACAGACTCTCACAAGTTGGCCTCTGACCTCCACATGCGTGCCATGGCACTGGTATAGCCACAGACATACATGAAATAATAAATGGAATTTAAATTTTTAAAAAAGACTGTTTAACAGATTTAGGAACTGTTTGCAAGTATAAAACAAAAATCTTTAGAATAGCAAAAATTATAATTCCTTATAAATTTTTACATGTTCTAAAAACCATTGTTTTATTTTTAAAAATTTATTTCAGCTAAACCTAAGCTAAGAATACTAAATGTGGTTTAGAAGTAATCAGGACTGGCAAGATAGTTCAGTGGGTAAAAGTGCTTGCTGCCAAGTCTGATGACCTGAGTTTAGTCCTCAGAACTCATATAAAGCTGGAAAGAAAAACAACTCCACAAAGTCATCTTCTGACCTCCACATGTGTGCTGTGGGCACATGTGCCTCCCGGAAAGAGAGAGAGAGAGGGAGAGAGAGGGAGAGAGAGAGAGAGAGAGAGAGAGAGAGAGAGAGAGAGAGAGAGAGAGGGAGAGAGACACACACACACACACACACACACACACACACACACACACGAAAAGCAGTACTGATTTCCAAGGATTTCTTTCTTGCTTTAACTTTTATCTAGAGAAACTCAGCATGAACTTAATGCTTTCAGGAGTCTCTTGCCCCAAATGCTCATAATTCTCATTAATACAAACAGACCTACCTAAAGCAACGAATCTCTGAAAGACACCTTCATCTACACAGTAAGCAACCAAGCAACTATTTCATTTTTCATTGTTAATGAAATAGTAACTCCTAGTAATATCCAATGAAAAGTCTAAAGAATCGGGGTTTTGTTTTGAGAGGAGAGTCACTTAGAAATAAAAAGTGTACTGAACCAAGTTTCTAATATCCTGATATGAAAATGATAAGTATGTTCCATACACTATACTCACAGATATGAAGGGTGAATGGTAGAACCAATCACCTAAGTCAGTCTCTTATCTTACACTAATTAAAAGCTCCTTGAATCTCAACACCAACATTGTAACAAGGAAAGAAACGAGTAAGGAATACATGGCGAGCTTTAGCAGGCACTTTAGAACTTAACCAGAGCCTAATGGAAAAAAGTCTGCTTAATGCATTTAAATAAATGTTTTCCTCCCCTTGTATCTTTAATCCCCTGAGAAAACAAAGTTTCTATTCTGTTTCTAGCACTTTTCCATTACTATTGGTATTAGAGCTCTTAACCATCAGTGTTACTCGAAAAATTTTACAAATTATTTGTAGAATGCAACACGAAAGTTCAAATGCTAAATCTGATTACCCTATGCTTTCCTGAGAACACGGATTATAGTGGTGCAAAAGGATGTGTCATAGGTCATCAAAATAATTATGAATGGGGAGAAAAATCAGTATAAAAAGCTGATACAACCAGTACTCAATATTTTCCTCAAAAAAATGACATCTTTAAATATCTCCATGGTGATCAGCTGGTTTTTTAAAAAGGCATCTTTTCCCTGTAATTTTGCTAAACAGCTAAAATGCAACATATGCCAATGAATAAGGAATGACTCAAAAATTAGCATGTTAGAAAATAGTACAGATTTCTTGAAAAAATCAACGTGTCTAGATCAGCGTTTCTCTTAATAATTATTTCCCATTCATAACTCATTAAGTCAACAAATATTACTAACTGCCTTAAGCCGTAACATCATTCACTTTGAGCAAAACTTGGAAATTTATTTAAAACAGCTTAATATGGTGATTGTTATATATGATATGATCCAAAAGATAACACTTCCTTGCTCAAAAAAGGATACCACCACACAGCACACAGCAAATGAAGTCATCACTCATAAGACTAGCCAACACAAAGAAGTGGGACACAGTTTAAAGTTAAAACAAAGATAGAAACGAATTAACTCTCCTCAGCATGGCTCAGCTTTCTGTTTATGTGTTTATCTACTCTGATAAAAGCTGCCCTTTAAGGTTCAAGTCCACTATAACTAATGTCCTCTGATAAAAGCATCCAAAATGAAATCTGGAACAATGACCCACTTAAGCAGATGCATTATGATGAGATTCTAGTATAATAAATTATTAGGATATGTTGCTAAACTCAAGTATAGAGACCTCAAAAACCACAAAAAAGAAATATTTTTAGCCTTGATTCAGTATACTTTTAACTTCAAGGAATCACTTTTCTCTCAGAGTCTCATCATAATCTACCTTATCATTTTTTTTAAGACAACAATCATGAGAGAGAGAATAGTTTTGTTTTTAAGAATAAAAACCAATGGCAGCAATAAAATTCCAAATCTGAGGACACGATAAAAACACACAGCAATGGAACTGAAACAATCTTGCTTTTTAAAACAGCAAACTAACAGTACCTGTAAAAGAGACAATCAATCATACTCACTGGAGACTTGACAGCAGCCATGAACTAAGATTTCCCACCACCAACTTTAAATCCCTGTCATTCATTACCACAAAACTACTAAACAAGGTTTAAACCTGTAACCAGAAAGTTTTTCCCTAGGTCTTTTTCTACCAAAATAAACCAATACGGATTCAACTGTCCATTCTCCTAGAAAGATTATAAAAACTTGTATGTTTGGCTTTGAAATTCTAGGGATGTTTTTGAGCAAATGTCTTTCTGGAATGTTATACTTAAGCTAATATCAAATGAACACAAATCCTTACCCAAAAATCAGTCTTTCCCAAATTACTTTGCAAAACAGTATCAAGTACTACTGCTGTAAAATAAGCAAAAATTCAAAATGTGGAATCCAATTTAGATGGGTATATGTTTTATTTCTATCCATCAGCTAACCTTAAGATGGTAATCCATATACATGCTAAATGGTATGAGACAGAAGAGAAGGTGAAATTTAACGATGTACTACAAAGCCTGACGAGACTCTAGACTCTTTAGAAATGTCAAAATCATCCAAAGGGAGCAAAGAGATTCCCTGAGAAACAAACTGCCACAGCCCAGAAGAGCAAAAGATGAGAGGGCAACTAAATATCACGTGGTGATCCAGACAGGATTCTAAAACCACAGAGGAAGAACTAGGCAAAAATAGAAGACATCCAAGTGAAGTAAGTATTTTAATATCATAACAATATTGATTTATGAATTGTGAAAAATCCATTATTCTGATGTAGATATTAAGGAATAAAGAAAGTTAACTGAGAGATGCATAGGCACTCTACACTATCCTGCCAACTTTTGTAAATCTAAAACTACCCAAAATAAAATTCTTAAAAACAGTTGTAGATGAGACAAAGTAGATAAAGAGGCCACTCTGTGTTTTGTTATTAAACATGTTAGTGAAAAACCCGAGAATTCTAACCTTTACAAAAATGAATGCCTTCCTCTACTCCCACCCCCAATAAGGAGAACAATATTACCATAATCACAGGCATTTCTGTAACAAGAAGTAGTAGGTGTTGACCAAACAGGACACTGCCTGAGAAGAGCAGGCTAAGCCAAATTAACTAGCTGCTTAGTTACCACCTGCGTCCTTCCTGGTCCTCTCTCCTCACTGCTACACCTCCACTGGCAGCTCAGGACTGCCTCCTGCAGCTGATGCCAACCCTACTGTCCAGCTGCTCTCTTCTCAAGGGAGCTTAAGAGAAGGGGACCGAGTGCCACAGATGGGAAGAAATGAAAAGGGGGTTAGCTAGAGCACAGAGGCGCACTAATTACCCCAAAAGGGAGGCAGACGGTGTCCCTGGAGCAAAGAAAGGGCAAGACAAATATACTCCATCTGAAAAGACCTTATTATTCCTTAAGATATGCCTGACTTAAGTAACATTCTAAAGTAATGACAGGTTAAAAAGAAGCTAAAACATTAAATAAACACCATTGACTTTGTAAACCAAGAGTTCAGGGCTAGCTTACTCTTTGGATCACTTGCACTTTGATAAAAATGTTTCATTATTCAATAGCATTCAGCAAAAATTGACAGCAATGAAAATTTGATATCCAAAAATGCCTTCATCATATTCAAAGATCAGTATCTGTATTAGAGTGCAGGTATCATCATTTTAAAATCATGCTAAAATAGAAGCTGAGAGGAAAACTTTAAACTCTAACCAAGCTTCACTTGAGAAAACACTTCTGATAACCTAAAATCCAGAAGAAAAAATAGCTGCAGTGTTTTAACAACATGCACTAAAACAGCTCACATTCTACATTAACAGGCTTTTAATTTTCAAAACATTACTCTCACTATGGTAGAACTAAATACTATGTATCTAAACTTATCTTTGACTCCACAAACTATTTCATGGAAAGGTTTGTTCAAGGCTGTGCAGGGAAGTACACACCTGTACTACCAGCACTGGGAGGGCTGCTCTGAATTCAAGGCAACACAGCAAGACTCAGTCTCAAATAAAAAAGTGTCTTCAGATGGTGTGCCAACTTTATCAAGAAGACCAAACCCCATAAGTAGACTTACAATATTTGTATAATTTTTTTGTAGTGCTGAGGTTCAAAGCCAGGACCTTACTCATGCTAGCCAAACACTCTGAGCAACATTATAGTTTTAACATTGTGTTCGCTTCAAAATTTCAATTTAACAACAGTCTCTAGGCAGTCAATCAACATTTTAACAATGATCCAAGGGTATAGGTCAACAGTAGAGCAATTGCCTAACATATACACATGGCCCTGGATTCAATACTCATCATTTAAAAGAAAAATAAAACAAACAACCTACAAACATTTTAATGAGTTGACTTCATGAATCATTTCAAAGTTTAAAACAACTCTCATCTAGGTCAATGAAAGAAAAGAGGAAGATGGTGTGCTAAGTTTTTAGCACAAGCAAAGAGCATCACCTGGCTAAATGGCACTACGGGTATTCTGATACACATATAGACACCATACGTATGCACTCACAGATATACATTCATCTTTTCACCATCTACAACTATATTAAGCCAAGTGTAGCATACTCCCAGCATTGAGAAGTAGAGGCAGGAGGATCAGGAATTCAAGGCCCTAATGGACTATGTATAACACTATCTCAAAACAAACAAAATAACAACTACAGGATAATACTTAGAACTAAGGACTAGGTTCTTCACTAAGCATCTTGGGAAAGCTAGAATGCTCTATCATAAAACAACTGCACACTCAATAATGAATAAAGCCACCACTAAAAACAAGTAATTAAAAAAATAGAACATATTTTTACATATATGTTGACCTCAGAAAGTATTAGTTCAAAATGGAGCTATCTATCTGGAGCCTGGTCTGATGGTACCTGTACACACCTGTAATTCCAGCAGCAAACAGGAGTAGAGTGCAAGGCCTGTCTTGACCATAGTAAATTCAAGACCATTCAGGGCTACATGACACCTGGATTATATTTCGTGCAAAATAAAACAGATCCTACAGTTCAAAGCCAGAACCCACAGAGTATTAACTTTCATACAAGAAAGCTTGTTTTCAAATGGCCTCAGGAGCAGCAGAGATGACGACTCAAGGGTTGCTAAAAGCACAGCCAGTCTGAGTTCCATTTCCAGCACCCACTTAGAAGAACACGTGTGACAGTGCATGTGTAACCCCAGCACTCCTACAACAAGACGGGAAGCCAAGACCACAGAACTGGCCGAGACCAGAGGGCCAGCTAGCTTGAAATAAGCTTCAGAATAGCAGAAACAAGCAAAAAACCCTGGCTCGCCGGGCGGTGGTGGCGCACGCCTTTAATCCCAGCACTCGGGAGGCAGAGCCAGGCGGATCTCTGTGAGTTCGAGGCCAGCCTGGGCTACCAAGTGAGTTCCAGGAAAGGCGCAAAGCTACACAGAGAAACCCTGTCTCGAAAAAAACCAAAAAAAAAAAAAAAAAAACCCTGGCTCAACAAGGTGGAAGGAGACAAAGGACTCCCAAAAAGTTGTCCTCTGACCGCTGCACACACTGTCCACACATATACCATACCCACATGCTCTCCTCACACACAAAATTTTGAAGAGCTTTTAAAAAAAAAAATTTAACTGTCAAAAATCTTATCAAACTAGAACTTGGTCCTCCCCAAGTATGTCACTCAAAGCTTTGCTTACACCAAGTTTAAAGTAAACACCACTTTGGTAATTTCATGAAGATCTACAGTTTCTTTCTAAAGTACAGTTGGCCCTAAAAGTCAAGAAATAAGAAGTAATATTGATGTGCTCATAATAAACTATTTCTGTGCAACCTTTCAGATTAATGACCTTTGACCTACAAAAGTTAAATAAGGTAGTACTTGTTTCTTAATATAATCTTTGATGAAGCAGTATCTAAGAGCCACTTTCCCCCTAAAAAACAAAAACAAACAAATATGCTTCCCTGGGTTAATAAATAATCATAAATAATATAAAAATAACAATATACTTTTGAAAACTATGCCAGATAAAGTTACATTTCTAGAACCGCCCACAGTGTCTCACAAAAGAGAGCAGAGCAGAACAGACTCAAAGGTAAGTTACACTTGGCTTCAAAAGTATTACATAACTGTGAGAATGTTTCCAGCTTCCATTTTCCTTAGGTTAATGAAAATGCCTTCCCTGGGTACAAACTGCCGGTGAGAAATTAGGGAAGAAGCTGGGTGGTGGGGGAAGTTGTTCAAAGCCTAAGTCTCCCAAATAGACATGGATAATTTATGGAAAATAAAACAAACAGTGAAATAAAACATTGAAACTGTCCTTAGGGCGTCACAATAACAAGGCTGTGTACACTAGCATATACACACTAACAAACACCATAATTAATAATACCAACAACATTTTTGGGAAAAGTGTACAATGTTGCTAAGTCACATTTAAAAATAATAAATTGTTCTTACCTGATAAGTCATGGTGAATAAGGTCAGCAAAATTGGGATCTTTACCCCACCAAAATATCCACAATTCTCTTCTTCCAGGTCTTTGATCTCGCCGCCAAACACCAAGTACATCTGCCTTAAGGCATCGACTAAAACTGCTCAAAATGGGGTCTTCTTCTGTCACCGGAAACAGAATGGGGGCAGAAGTTGGGCCTTGCCATACATATCTTTTCCACTTAATTCCTGTCAAGTCAGCCTGAAGGAAAGAAAACATGATTTCTGTATTATTGTACATTCACTCAAAAAAATATTCACTATAAATTTCATTAAAACATCACTATTTTGAATGCATGCTTAAGACACTGAAAGACTATGACCAAAATAAACAAACAAAAAACACCATGCAAACAATTCTAATACTTCAACCAGCAAGAACTTAAGGAAAAGAACATAAAATAGTTTTAAAATAATTATAACAAAGATATCACTGAATAGCACATCTATAATAAATACAATACACCCAGGACTTAACAAGTAAAACAATGATGTTAAACATGCACTTGAGTACTGCACATTAAATCTCTCTCTGCTCTCTGTCCTACGTTCTTCTCTAACTGGTCAGTCACATTTGTTCCTTGGTAAACTGAAAATTAAAGACCCTCATTCCAAGTTTGTAAGAAGTCACGGCTCTAACAAGAAGACATCTGAACAATTTTCTAAAGAAAAAAAAAAGCCTGTTAATTCTTCACAAGCACACATCTTTAAGAAAAGAACTACTTCCAAAGAGCTGTCAGATTTGTGCTAATCTATCTTCAAAGAACCAAAGTGCCAAAAATAGATGCAGTTGAGGAAGACAGAAACGTTAAACCTGCTGTACATCTTACTACATGTGAAGACATGCTGATTAATGGACACTGTCAAGAAAACCAGCACATTCTGCAAGGCACAAGTTCCTTAAAGATCCCCATTTACCATCGTGAAAGAAATTTAACAAAGGAAATTCAGCAATTCTTCTAACTTAATGACAGAAAGCATAATGTGCCAAAAATGAAACTGCTGATACATGACTGGCAGTTTACGCTTGCCAACTAGTTATGCTCCACCCACTAATTCACTTACCTAGGATAGACTTAATATTTCTCATCGCACAGGAAAAAAATGAAAAAGTCACTCTAACTTAAAGTCATTGATGAAGCTCAGCTATCGCCTAATTAAGGACTAGATATTTGCAACAGTTGGTACTTTTGAGAAAAGTCTTAAAAACTATTGGATATTGCCCGACTGGGGCCAACCTACACAGTAGAACATTCCTACATCCAGCGTCCCCAGACTTTTCAGCTCAATAAAAGGAGCAGCCAGCTCAAAACATGTTTAAAACGCAAGCAAAACAGACAAATATAGAACGTTTAGTGCGAAACCACAGTACCTCCTCCATTAGCCCCTCCACTCTCTCAAAAACATAATGTTCTAATAAAGGCAAGATGGCTAGAAATTGTCAAAATGGCAAAATGTTTTCAAAGTTTAAAAAGAAAACATATGAACGCTGTTTTTACACAAAGATCTTTAGTCACCCATAAGGAAACTACCCCAGTGTTAGTTTAACTTATAAAACGAACAGGGCTTTAATCCATTAAGTTGTGTGGTTTGTTTGTTTGGTTGGTTGGTTTTTTTTTTTGGGGGGGGGGTCCCGTTTAAAAGAACCCAATTAGCAGCGAAAAGCATAAAGGGCGTGAAGTAGGGGCAATCATGGAAAAGTGGGAAAGGATAAACTGTTCGCTTGGGGTGGGGGGGGGGGGAGGAGGTTAAGCAAGAAGCACTTGAGAAAATATTACTGTCCGGCCAGATAAGAAACCCAAGTTAAGGACAGGACTGCGATAGGAAGAAAGCGTCCAAAACAAGACAGGGGAAGGGGGAAGACCAGACTCTTCCAAGCAGAGTCCTGGCCGGCGGGCGGGCGGGCGAGCGAGCGGCCGCTGTCTCCCGGGGCGGCCGCAGCGCCTCGCTCGCAGGAGGCCGACTCCGGCGGGGCCTAGCCCGGGGGGGAGACACCGGCATCTGGAGGAGCCGAGGAGCCCCGGACCCCCTCCCCCCCCGCGGCCCCAGGGCGCCCGGCGCGGCCCCTCCCCCCACCGCCCGCGGCCCCCGCACTCACCAGGCAGAAGAGGTTACAGTGACAATCTTCCAGGCTGGCCCCGTTCGACACGAAGGAGGAACTCATCGTCCCTCACAGCAGCCGCCGCCGGCGCCACAACCCACCATCCGCCATTACCGCCGCCTCCGACCAGAGAGAGAAACACAGACACCGGGGAGGGCGGGGGGCGGTGGGGAGGAGGCCGCCGGGCCGCCCGCCCTCCCGCCGCCCCCCGGCGCCGCCGCGGCCCCCGCCGCCCGAAGGCACCCAGCCGCCCGGGGCCGAGGCCGCAGGCGGGAGGGCCGCGCCGCGCTGCGCCGCGCTGCGCTCGGCCGGCCGGCGGCCGCCGGGACTGCGGAGCCCGCGGACGCGCGTCCCTCTCCGGAGAGGAGGGGAAGGGATGTGTGTCCCTTCCACCAGAGGGAAGAAGAAGGAGGAGGAGGGAAAAAGAAAAAAAAAAAAGATCAAAAAGAAAAGAAAAAACCCAAAACAACAACAAAAAAACCAGTTACACGATAGTCAGAGCCCGAGTCCGGGCGGGCCGAGCCCTGGAGCCCCGGAGGCTTCTCCCCGGCCCGGGGGCGCCCGCGGAGGGGCGGGAAGGGCGAGGACCGGCGGAGCAGCCCGGGCCCCCCCTGGCCCGGCAGCGGCGATGTCCTTAAGCCCGGAGTCTCCTCGGCGGCGGAGGTGGTGGCGGCGTCTCAGGGCTCAGTCCATTCTCCGGCTGCGTCCTCGTGTGGTCCCCGGGCCGAGCCTGCCTAACGTCTGCTCTCCGGCCGCCTCACCGCCTGGACGCCGTAGTCTCCCCCATTTTGTGGGCCCAGCGGGCGGTGTTTTTCCCCCTTTAATCCGAATTCACGGGTTTTCCCTTCGCTTTAATGGCGGCCACAGGGACCAGCTCGCCCTCTCTGCTCGCCCATTGGCCGCCGTGGGGTCACGTGGGCCCGGGCTCCGTGGGGAGGGGGAGAGAGAAGGCAGGGAGGGAGGGCAGGGAAGCTTACGGAGCCCCGGGGACCGGGCAGCCAGCTGGTGGCTACTAAGATGGCGCCATCTGCTGGATGCCCCGGTTAAGATGACCCGGGCCTTGGCCCTAAGCTTTCTCCTGGCTGGAGAAGGTGCAGGACGGGAAGGTTCACTTCAAAAATCGACGGGAATGACTTGGAAATCAGTTCGAATTCTTTGGAAGAGAAAGTTGGCAACAACCACAATAATAATAATAATAATAATAATAATAATAATAATAATAATATTCCAATGCATTCTCATTTATTCCATAAGGCCACCGGGGTATAGCGCAAAACTCTTAGACTTGAGAATCAGAGCTGGATGGAGATCAGCCTCAGCCGCACTTTTAAAGAGTTATAATAATGAGGTAAAAACGAAACAATGTAGCCTTGTGTTTAATAAACTGGGAATAAAGTCCTGCTGTATAGGATTCGAAGCCAGAGCCAGTCTTTTACCTCTTTGCGACTCAGTTTCCTCATCAGTAAATTGAGAGAAACAAACCTCATATTTGCTATAAGATGCATTAATGCAACCTGAGCTTCCAACCAAGTGCCTGGCACAGATAAGCGCTGTAAAGGCACACATTATTATATGGCCGTCATTACTTTATATGGTTATTTTAAGGAGCAAGTGAACTCTAAGCGTGAGAATCATGAGAACTGGGGCTTTGTATATAGCTGTCCATTGCCTTAAAAGGTTCCTAGCACACAGTAGGCCCTTGATATTTGAAAAGTTACAAATAAATAAGAAGAACCATATGTGATGCTAATTACCTTCCCAATCATTCTGGGCTGGCTTACTCTTTAGTGTAGAGTTCAAATTTTTTTTTTCTTGAAAGCTTTAAAAGGATTATAGGAAGGAAGGAGGGAGGGACAGAGGGAGCGAAGGAAAAAAAGACTATTTAAAAGTTAATGACAAGCAGGGTGGTGGTGGTGCACGCCTTTAATCCCAGCACTCGGGAGACAGAGGCAGGCGGATCTCTGTGAGTTCAAGGCCAGCCTGGGCTACAGAGGGAGATCCAGGACAGGCTACACAGAGACTACACAGAGAAACCCTGTCTTCAAAAAAACCAAAAAAAAAAAAAAAAGAAAAAGAAAAAGAAAAAGAAAGAAAGAAAGAAAGAAAGAAGAGAGACAACAGTTAGGAGCTATCAAACTATCATAATTTTGAGTCTCTATAAAATAGTGGACTCTTCAAGATTACTTCTTGAGCCACAGAATGAAAAGTATTTTTCATCCATCTATTTGTACATCTATGCAGATTAAGAGCTGAAATCCTGGGGCCAAAAACTTGCAGAAAATATTCTGCTACTTGCCAGTTGACCTTAGATCAAATTTGACCTTAAATCAAATTAGTCTATCATAAATCAGGGATAATAAAAGTAGTTTTCTCCTAAAATGCTTGATGAAATAATGTTGGTCATAAGTGCTTGTCCCGGTGCATCCTTAATCACATTAATGCTAACCATTAATATAATTTAAAAATCATGACTGAGTGGTGGCACACATATGCAATCCCTGTATCTGGGAGCCTGAGACAGGAAAACTAAGAGTTCAAGACCAGCCTGCGGTAGTTGCAAGACTTCTCCTCAAATAAACGGAAAAGAAAAAGAATTTTTTGAGTATCTGCCTATTCCTCAGGATTTCTGGAGAGGCAATAAAGGAAATATTTCCTACAGAATAAGATAAAAGCAGTGACCTGAATAAGATATGCATCAACTGTGACACTCTAGGAGCACTGGAGGAGGAGTATCCGAGTTGAGAGGGCGTCATCAAGTAGGCAGCATTTGAAATCAGATTTGAAGGATAAAATGAATTCTTATAAAGCTCTTTGAAGCAGTTAAATCTTATTAAACCCAATTCAGATCCAAAGGCCACATATCAAAGTCAATTATACAACCAGGACTAATTCAATCCAGGAGCTCAAATCAACTAAGGTCGGCATCCTTTATAACTGAGTGCCAGCACCAGGAGTCACTGATCCTAAGACCCAGTGAGGTGAAAGCTCCTCCACTGGTCTCTCCTCTGGGAGAGACTCCTCAGATCTCTGGTCCTGTTGCTTTCCCCAGCTTGCAATGTTCTCTCCCATTCCTTCTCTAAAGCATATCCATCCTCCTTGATTTTTCCCTGATTCTGCCTCTCCACCTCCTCTCCCACTCTCTCTCTCTCTCTCTCTCTCTCTCTCTCTCTCTCTCTCTCTGTCTCTCTCTCTCTCTCTCTCTCTCTCTCTCTCTCTCTCTCTCTCTCTCTCTCTCTCTCTCTCTCACACACACACACACACACACACACACCCCTAATACACCTTAAGAATCCAGGGGCAGGTAGAATCTGCCTGAAATCTACCACGTAGGAAGTAACTTTTGATTGAACTTTCGTCTGAATGTCAATCTTCTCCAAAAGAAAGGAGGAAGTCCCCAAGAAGGAAAGAATTTTGAGGATCCTAGGAAGAGAGAAGCCTGGGGGAGGGGACAGCAGAGGTGAAAGCAGAAAATGAAGAGACACCATAGAGGACAAGATCCCAACAGAGACAGGAGTGGAAACCTGGGGAGGAAGGAAGAACACGAGGAAGAAAGGAGGAAGGAATGATGCCAGCAACCATTTCCAGAGAGCATCTTGGGAACCACCTACATTGTGTTACGATGACATTTTGTATGAGTTAAAGAGAAACAAAAATAGAAATTTTAGGAAATAGTGATGTGTCAATGTAGGTTCATCAATTGCTTAAAAAAAAAAAACAGATGTAATGATGTATACACTCAGGAGATTGAGGCAGGAGAATCATAAGCAAGCTTGAGACCTGCTTGGGCTACATAGCAAGATCCCATCTTAAACAAAAATAAAAATGTAGAAAAGTATAATGATAGCTGGGCAGTGGTGGCACACGCCACCAAAAGTGCACAGAGAAACCCTGTCTCGAAGGGAAAAAAAAAAAAAAAGGAAGGAAGGAAAAGAAAAGTATAATGGTATAATGATATAAACAACTGGATAGTACCCAAAAAGGTCCATAACATCACCACAATTAATCCCCTTTTTACATTTGATACATAGACTTCCCTATAATTTTTTTCTAAATGGTTGAGATCACATTTTATATTATTCAGTTTACACAGCATAGTGTGTGCGTGCGTGCGTGCGTGCGTGCGTGCGTGTGTGTGTGTGTGTGTGTGTGTGTGTGTGTACGTGCAAGAATAAGATGGAAAAGACACAGTCTTGCTAGATCTGATACTGGACAGTTGGAACAAATGAAAGCCAAGCTATTTCTTCTAGCTCACAACTTGGATTTACTCGTTTATCAAATGGGTATGTAGAATGGCACCAGATGTGAGAACTGTTGCATGAGGTTCCATGAAATAGCAACTGACTATAATACAGGGAAGAATTTTAAGGTAACTGAGAGGTAGTCTTGCATCACTAACCACTGGCTGTCCTCTCTTTGAAATACTGATCCAGTCAGTGATCTCTACATTTAAAACCATTCTTTAACTCTGTTGGCCTTTCAGGAGCTCCATTCTGTATGGAATGGTGGCACCCTGGCTTCTGGGCTCCTTACTTGATATAGAGAAGTACAGGAAAGAGCAAAGCCTGACGTTAGAATGAACTCTCTACCCTTGATTCTAAAAAAAATGCCAAGTCTAGAGCAGAACTAGTCAATAGAAATGAAACAGAGCCAAGTAAATCCTATAATTCCAATTATTGTTTGTTAAACATATTAAAAAAAAAACTTGGGCCAATATATCAGAAACTGTATCATTTCATATGTAGTTCATTTTAAATCTATTCACATAAGCATTCCTTTTCATTTTTATTATTTATTTATTTTTGCCAAACCTTCCAAAACAGGTTTGTTTGTTTTTTTTTAAGGCACATTTCAATTCGGACTAGTCACATTTCAAGGGTCCAATAGGTAAATGTGACTAATGGCTACTGTGTTGGGTAATACAAGGTTTGAATCAAAAGCTGAAAGTGAAGGAACCAATTAAGCCTAGAGACGGTATTGATTTTTCTTAAGGTCATGTTAATGGTTTAATGTTGTATTTAATTCAATAGAAAAGAAGAGTAAGAAGTTACACAGCATTTTAGTTAGTGAATGTGCACACATCCTCGCTTCATTGAATATACAAAGGTACAGGACAAAACAAAGAAAATCAGCAAGGTGAGAAAATAAGGAAACATTGTCTTTCCATGCATGAAATAGCCTAAATTGCTACTTTTCTTGATAATGTAACATCTACTCTCAGCCTCAAACTTTCTATCAAATGCTTCATTTTGCCAGGTGGTGATAGCTAGCACCTTTAATTCCAGCACTCAGAAGGCAGAGGCAGGTGGATCTCTATAAGTTTGAGGCCAGCCTGGTCTACAGAGCGAGTTCCAGTACAGCCAAGGCTGTTACACAGTGAAACCCTGTTCCTGAAAAAACAAAAATAAAGTTTCATTCTGACATGAACTTTGAAATCAATTCCACCTAATTCCATTACTTGAAATTAGGTTTGCAAACCTTTATTAGCAAAGTTGCAGTCTCTTTCCAGGTCTATTTCAGCCAGCCACCTGAGCCTCCTGGATCTCCTGTTCTCACAGAGGGATGGAGAGATTGGGTTAAAGGACCACTGCCGTTAACACCTAATATGTGACAGGTAATACATTCCAGACAGGTTTCCTTGTATCTTTGCTCCCATCTTTTGAGGTATTATATTATTCCACTCTTCTAGAATGAAATGTTGAGATCTAGAAATAGCTTCCCTGCAGCCAAAGCAGTCTATAAAGCAAGCTGCAAGGCCTAATATATCACAAGGGCTCCAGGGAAACTTCTTGGAGGGACAGTTGAGACTAAATCTTGAAGGATGAGTTGGGTTGAGCTAGGAAAAGACTGGTGGGGGGAGGGGAACCTCAAAGGGAGAAGAAGGAGGAGGAGGAAGAAAAAAGAGAGGCTGAACAGTTTAGCTGGAGGAGAAATCCTAGGTCCTAATTAGAAAGAGTTTGGATTTTTTTTTTTCAGAAGAGAAGACTAAACATGAATGTGACAGCTAAGATTTGTTTTTAGAAACAAGACACCAGGGGACTTGTTGGGGGCATGGCAGCAATTCAGGCAGGAAGTGGAGAGCCTGACCCAAGTAAGAGGAGCTTGTCGACAAATACCCTTCCTGTTTCCCATTTATTTCCACTGTCAAGGCATCAGCGAGGAACCTGGAGAAAGATTTTTGCCAAAGGAAATCACTTTGGCAAACTGGTGAACGTGCTTTTCTTACTTGAGGTGACTTTTTTTTCCTGAGTGGCCAAAGCTAAAAGAGAAGAGGAGTTCAGTTCTTTGAACCTACTCCTTGTGGGGGAAAAAAAAAATCTGGGCAGACTTTGGTCTCACAGGATAATTATTTCTGCTCAGATACAAACTAGTTTGCAATTCCATTATTCTCTTCCCTCAAGGAAAGTCCAAAGACATTCAAAAGGTATGACAGCCAAGAAAAGTTTATTCTATAATCTCTTGGTCTCACCAGTCTACATGATAGCTAATAGTAATATAAATGCAGAGACCTATTACGCTCCTTCAACCACTGGTTCTGACATTCATTCATCACTTAACATACACTGGTGTTTACAAGGTTCTATAGTAAGTGGTGTGATGAGACAGTGCCCGACCGAGAATCAGAAGCAGGCCTGCTCTTAAAATGCTTCTTATGTCTCCTACAATAAACAGCTCTCAATTGTGTTACCAAATGGTTTAAATGGCTGATCAAGCATGATGGCGCTTGAAGAAGAGAGAGCACTACCCTAGGTACCAAGAAAGAAATAGCTAAAAGAGAACTTTGTGTTTAAAGGGCTTCTTAGCTAATAAGACTTGGACAGGCTCTGTTTTTTAGGATGAAGAATTTAGATAACGTTTCTCCAGCTGCAGTTTGAAGACAACATTCTAAAGAATGCTATTGGGAATTTTATTGAAAAGGCAGTTCTTTGTTGTGCTGATCATCTGCTCATTTATTCTTACATTTGCATCCTCCTTTGCTCTGTTCCAGACTGTTCCTTGCAAACAGCCCATAGCACACTCCTTCACTAATTTCCTTTTGGTTTGATATAGAATCAAGGGTGATGGATGAAGGGCCCTGAGAAGACCAAATCTTTTTATTCTTCTCCTTGCGCTTCAGGCAGTTTCCCCTCATCTAACTGCGGGTGCAAAGCCCCCTTGTGTGGTGGTACATGCCTGTAATCCTGCCACCTGGAAGGGAGAGGCAGGAGGATCAGGAGTCTGTCATCTTCTGCTACACAGCCAGTTTAAGGCCAGCCTGATCCACACAAGACTCTCTCAAAGAAGAAGAGAAAAACTCCTTCTATGGTGCCTGCTTAGCTGTCTTGACTCCTGAACTTTGGTCTGTTGGTTATTTGTTGCTGTATAGAAATGACATGGAAACATCCCAGTGTAGAACAAACATGCTGTTATCTCAAATAGTTCCTGAGAGTTGGTAATAGAGGGTGACTGACTTAGCCAGGTGCCACTGGCTCACGTTCTCTCATGAGGTTACCAGGATGTTGGTTAGAGCTGGAGTCGAGCTAAAGAATTCACTTCCGAGCTTGCTGCTACAGCCACTGGCAGCAACAGTTCCTGTCCAGCTGTTTCTGACAGGTGGAATTCTCTTTGGACTATGCACATCAGGAAGCCTACTTCTTCAACAGGGAGTAATCCAAGATTGGGGGTGGGGGTGGGTGAGAGAGATTCATATGGAAGCCACAGTCTTTTCACAACCTAATCTCAGAAATAACATGCCATCACTTCTGCCACGAGCTGTTGGTCACACAGACCAACTGTAATATAGTGTAGGAAGGAGCCACACAAGGGTATGAATATCAGGAGGCCGAGATAACTAGGAGCGAACTGTCTCAGGAACTCGCTGCTATCTTAGAGACTAGCTAGCAGGCCCACCTTCTGGTCACAAGTGATTCATGTCTGTTTCGCATGTAAAATGCATACATTCCCCCCGCCAAGTCAACAGAAATATCATCTCATTATAGCATTAGTTTGAAATCCAGCATCTCAATGTCTAAGTTAAATTTAAGCATAGCTGAGGCTTCTTGGACACAGCTCCTTAAGTACAACTCTGAGCAGAGTTCTTGTCTACCTGTGAAACAAAGAGATAACTAAGCCCTTGAGCCAAGAGTAACAATAACGGCTATACACATTCCTGTTCCCAAAGTAGGAAAGTGGCTGGTCATGGTGGTGCACATCTCTAATACCAGCACTGAGGAGGAGGAGGCCAGCCTCAGCTACATAGAGAGTTTGAGGTCAGCCTGGGCTACTTGAGACCCTGCCTCAAACAAAAATTAAAAATAGAGAAAAGAAAAAGATTTTTACTATCTAATATTGTCCTCAAAACTGTTGCCCAAATTCCAAATTCATGTCTGAATGTAAGGATTTTGCTACAACAGAACACCACTAACAGAAAAAACAGTTTGCTATGTATTTCTGTCTAAACAGTTACTTGGGAAAGTTTCAACGAGCAATTATTAATTATTGCGAATAATCTTTCAAGTCTGGGAATCTAAGACTTAGATTGGCCAGGTGGTTCTGGTTCCAAATTTCTCACAAGAATGCCACAAACATAGCTAGATTATACAATGTATTCATATATTCAAACGGCACACGGTAACCTCTAATATGTAGTTATTAATTATGTATCAATAATTCTGTTCCTATGTCATTTGGGGCTACAGTTATCTCAGGTTCAACTGGGGCTGAGACTCTTCCTACCAAAAACAAAAACAAACAAAACTATGTCCACATCTGGTGTGTTCCTGTTGTAGGCTTTGGTTTTAGCGTTCTGGATCGTCTTCCTTTTCCACCTGGGAGCTGTCTCTCTCTCATGACACCCAGCTCTGGGGTGTCCCATCATTCTACTACTTAGCATTCAAACACCTCCAGTTTTTTTTAATGCATTTATGTGTGTGTGTGTGTGTGTGTGTGTGTGTGTGTTAATGAAGTCCCCTGACATAGATGCAACTTTCTCTTCTTACTGAGCTGAACAGGTTTCTTTACTGAAGAACGCCTCAGGACTTTTTAATGTGCTAATGTACATTATGAATCTCCCAGAGGACTCTAGAGCATGCAGCATTTTCCAACTCTTTTGATCACATACCCTGGTTTTGTGTTTTGCCTTTACATGCATCATAACTAGCATGAAAAAGGATGAACAAGAAACAACATAGTTTAGTTTGACTGAAGCAATGAACATGTGAAGGAAAATAGCAATATGTATATGTACATACACATGTGTAGAACAAACATGCATACATACATTCACACGTGTAAAACAAAAACAGTGGTAGAAGCTGAGTCATTCAGGGCAATGGATTTGACGACCCTGGTCCTAAGGTCTTGGGAACCATGGAAGGTTGCCCCACTGCTAGGCGAAAGGTTAGAATTACTTACCTAAATTACTTAATTGTAGCAATACACTTTATTTTTCAACTGTAACCAGGATTACTTTGCACAACTAGCAAAACAGAGAAAAGACAATTATGCTCTCAACTTGTTGCTTTTTATTACCTTTACATTTGGTTCAGCAGGTTTGAAGGAACAAGGCCCAAGTTTCAGGAGCCCCAAAAAACATTTGGCTTATGTTTTCAATATGGTCGAAGAAAGTTCTTAAAATAGGAAGACCCTGGGGGGGGGGAAATAATATGTTTAACATACCCCTCTAAAGCAGCATTTTTTTGTTTGTTTGTTTGTTTTTTTGTTTTTCAAGACAGGGTTTCTATAGTTTGGTGCCTGTCCTGGATCTCTCTCTCTGTAGACCATGCTGGCCTTGAACTCACAGAGATCTGCCTGGCTCTGTCTCGAGAGTGCTGGGATTAAAGGCATGTGCTACTGCCGCTTGGCCTAAAGCAGCATTCTTAAGTAGGTTAAAAGATGGAAGACTTGCCAAGTGGTGGTGGCGCATGTCTTTAATCCCAGCACTCGGGAGGCAGAGCCAGGTGGATCTCTGTGAGTTCAAGGCCAGCCTGGGCTACCAAGTGAGTTCTAGGAAAGGCACAAAGCTACACAGAGAAACTCTGTCTCGAAAAACCAAAAAAAAAAAAAAAAAAAAAAAAAAAAAAAAAAAAAAAAAAAAGATGGAAGACTTCTTTTGACCAGAATTGGTGATTAAAAAAAAGGAATATAGAACTCAGGGTAATGATGAGCTTATAACTAGAAAAAGAACAAACATCTTTTTTGTAAAAGCAGTGTTTAAATGGTTGTGTGAAAGGGCTAGGAGTATGTGTCTCAGTGGTAGATTATATACTTAGTATCCAAGAAATTCTGAGTTCAATCCCTAGCAAGGAGAGACAGAGGGAGGGGCGGGGAGAGGGGGAGGCTGGGCCTGGTAGTTTATGCCTTTAATCCCAGCACTCAGAAGGCTAAGGCAGTAAGATGGCAAGTAAGACTGAGGCAGTCAGGACTGCATGGTTCCAGGTCGGCCTGAGCTACAGAGTGAGAAAGAAAGGAAGAGAAGGATGGCAAAATAAATAAATAAATAAATAAATAAATAAATAAATAAATAAATAAATAAAAACCAACCAAAAAAGAAAAGTAGCATGCAGATTAGTTTTCTATACTCTAAAATAAATTACCTCAAAACTTCGTGGCTCAAACAATGAACTTTATCTCCCATAGTTTCTTTGGCTAAACAGCTCTAGGTAGATTTCAGTTATGACACTGGTCATCTGAAGTCCTGATTTCGGGCTAGCAGAACCTCTTCCCAAGGGGCTCACTCACATGAGCAGCAGGTTGATTCTGGTAGCTAGCAGAAGGCCTTATTTCCTCTTCACATGGGTCTATTATATTGAGGAGGTCCTTGCTCCCATAGCATCTGGCCTTCACAAAGAGGCCATGGCAGAACCTACAGGGGATCTTATTATCTAGCCTGAGCAGTCCAACACTGTCACTCAAGTGAGCCTTGATTTAATATCCTCCCACACGGTAGGGTTGTTCCAGGTGAACTCAGAAGCTCACAACCACATCATGTCTTTCTTCTTCTTCTTTTTTTTTTTTTTTCATGTCCCTTTGCCTAGATGCCTTTCAAGCAAGCTCCTTGCAAAATAATTCTATCTTGAGTAGTGAAACCAAGTATGTCATACTTAAAACATCATATTATCTGGTGCTACTTTAAAGCATTTTATGGGCCAGCAAGATGGTTCAGTCAGCGGATAAAAGCACATGTCCTTGAGTGATGCTTAGTGTTAATTGTCAAGTTGTTACAATCCAGACCACCTGGGAAGAGAGTGAGGGATTGTCTGGATCAAGTTGGCTTGTGAGTATGTGTGGTGGTATTGTGTTCCCCAAAATATTGTGCACCCTAATAAATTTATCTGGGGTCAGAGAACAGGACAGCCACAATATTAAACATAGAGGATAGGCAGTGGTAGCACACGCCTTTAATCCTAGCATTCCAGAGGCAGAAATCCCTCTGGATCTCTGTGAGTTCAAGGCCACATTGGAAACAGCCAGGCATGGTGACAAACGCCTTTAATCCCAAGAAGTGAGCCTTTAATCCCAGGGAGTGATGACAGAAAACAGAAAGATATATAATGCGTGGAGACCAGAAACTAGAAGCATTTGGCTGGTTAAGCTTTCAGGCTTTCGAGCAGCAGTTCAGTTGAGATTCATTCTGGATGAGGACTCAGAAGCATCCAGTCTGAGGAAACAGGATCAGCTAAGGAAATGGCAAGGTGAGGTAGCTGTAGCTTGTTCTGCTTCTATGATCTTCCAGCATTCACCCCAATAACTGGCCTCAGGTTTGATTTTATTAATAAGACCTTCTAAGATTCCTGCTACAAGCATGTCTATAGGAGATTATCTTGGTTATATTAATTAGAGTGAGAAGACCTTCCCACTATTTATAGCATCATTCCCTAGGAAGGGGATCCTGAAATGTGTAAGAGCTGAAAAAAACTAAGAAAAAACAAGGAGGCATTAATTCATCCCTCTCTGCTTCCTGAATATGGATACAATGTATCCAGTTGTCCCATCCTGCTGTCATGACTTCTCAATGACAAATTATAAGCAGGAACTGTAAACTAAAATAGACCTTTTCTCCCCTAAGCTAATTTTGTCAGGCTATTTGATCGTAACAACGGGCAGTGAAACTAGGACAAAAGTTCTTACCAGGAGTGGGGTTGTTGCTACAGTAACTCGATTGTGCAGCTTAATTGTTACCAGGAGTGGGGTTGTTGCTACAGTAACCCGATTGTGCGGCTAAATTGTTACCAGGAGTGGGGTTGTTGCTACAGTAAACCCGATTGTGCAGCTTTCAAGCCTTTGGGACTATTTTGTGGGAGGAATATGAAAGAGTTTGAAGCTCTGGGTTTGAAAATCAACTGAATGTTGGAAGTATAAGCTTAACAGGTCATTCTAGTGGGAACCTAGACAACAATGATGCTGAAAGAAACGTGAACAGTAGAGGTCTGGCTCACGAGATCTCAGCAAGGAACATGGACTTTGCTGGAAACTGGACTAGGACCCATTCATACATTTTTTTTTTTTTCTTTTTGAGACAGGGTCTCACTATATGGTCTTGGCTGGCCTGGAACTCACTAGTAGACCAGGCTTGCCTCAGACTCCAGAAATCTGTCTGCCTCTAGCACCCAAGCACTGCAATTAAAGACGTTCATGTGATTTTTTTGGTCAAGAGTCTGGCTGCATTATTCCTGTGTCCTAAGCAGAAATGGGTAAGTTTGAAGATGATAGACTAACCTGGAACTGTGAACTAAACAGTTGCTATTGTCAAGATGTTTTATCATAGCAACAGGAAAGGAAATTGCAGAAGCCTGGTGACCTGAGTTCAATCCCAGAATCCACACAGGAAAGCTTGATGGGGTGGTGAGCATCTGTAATATAATAATCCTCTATCAAGATGGAAGGCAGAAATGTGAGAATCACCCAAGGCTCATAAGCCAGCCAGCCTGGAGTACACAGTTCAGTAGAAATGACAAAAAAAAAAACCCTGCCTTGACCAGGTAGAAGGAGAGAGCTGACTCTCAAAGGCTTGCCTACACACACACACACACACACACACACACACACACACACACACACACACACACACAGAGAGAGAGAGAGAGAGAGAGAGAGAGAGAGAGACCCCAAACATACACTGTATTAGTTTCTTTTCTGCTGCTGTGATAAAACACCTTGTGCAAGGCACTTGGGTTAATTCCTAGTACTGAAAAAAAAATGTTTGTTTTCATTTTTAAAGGCAGTTGAACACTTAGTTGAACAATTAGTATTGGCTTGTTTTCTTTCTTCGTGAAGCTGAAAATGATGATTCACGATGGACCAACACCTATATCAATATGATGGAATGTCATGTAGTTACCAAAAATGACAAGAATGTGGTTTGTGTCCATGCATAGACACATGTACACAGAGTAATGGAAATGGAAAAAACAAAAAACAAAAACAGACCAGGCTAATGTGACATCTCAGCATGTAAAAGAGCTTGCCACCAAATCTGATGGCCTGAGTTTTATTCCAGGGACCCAAACAGGAGAGAATCAACTCCACCAAGGTGTCCTCTGACCCCCACATGCACCGCTGTACTATGTGCCCCCTAAAAATAAGTAATTTGTCATTTAAAAATTGTTTCTAAAAAGCTGCAAACTGGTGTGTTTGAGTATGACTTGTCCTGTGGGCTAAGACCCCCTGACCTCTCATCAAGTACTTTACGGAGATAGTCCCTTATATAGGAAAAACATCCTGAGATGGAAGGCAGATAAATTCTGGCATATGATTACTAAATGTAGAAACGAAAGCTAAAACTGAACCTAATATTTCTTATGGAAGTCTGTTACATTAGTGCCCTCAACTTGACCCCACTCTCGTGGACCTCACCTCCTGGCACATAAGGAGTCCCCTCGCTTTGAATTAGGGCCACTTGTTTAAGAAATAGAATATGCCACATATAGGGACACATACCTACAGTCTCAGTGCCTGGGAGGCTGAGAAGGATCACACGTTCAAGGTCAGCCTAGGCTATGTAACTAGATACATGTTCAATAATAAAAAAAAAAAATACAGTACAGCTACAGAGATATTGTGTTTGTTCAAGGACTGAGCCTTTATGCTTTTGAAGCCCTGAACCATCATTTAAGTTCAAGTGCAGAGAGAGAGAGGTCCTGGCACTATAAGGCCACAGGAAGAGGTCTAGCCTTGGCAGCATCCCAGCTTTGCCTAGTTTTCCAGACATCCTTAATAACATGAATGAAAACATGTTATCTGACTGCCACCATGTAAGAAACCCAAGTGAGCCAGGCGGTGGTGGCACACGCTTTTAGACCCAGCACTCGGGAGGCAGAGGCAGGTGGATCTCTGTGAGTTCGAGGCCAGCCTGGTCTACAGAATGAGTTCCAGGACAGGCTCCAAAGCTACAGAGAGAAACCCTGTCTAAGAAAAAACAAAACAAACAAACAAAAGCAAAACAACAACAAAAGGAAACCCAAGTGAGACCTGCAGGACTGTAGACCCACGGGTCAACCCACACAACCATGAGAAATTAAAACCAATTTAAGCCACTAAATTTTACAGTGGTTTTCATTAAGTAGAGCTAGACAACCAAATTACTTCTAATGTGGGTACTATTAAACATTCTAGTTGGTTTGAAATCGTATTAGACAGTCTTAAATCAAGAATACCAGAACTCTACCTTAAGCTGCAGGTATTGCCTTTCCCAGCACAGTCTCATCCCTCTCCCTCACCACCCACCCTCACTCCCTACTCTTGCCAAATTCTGGAAAAATAGAAATGGGAGCCAGTAACATAGAAAACAAAGAACACTGAACTCCAAGAGGACGAATGGACTCCCATTGGCAGGCTGTACCTTCACAGCATGCCTACTCTGCACCTGAGAACAGGCCTGGGTTTAGATGCCAAGCCTGTCATGGCAGAGAGAGACAGAGACAGAGATGAGGCCTCAGGAAAAACCCTCACTCAATGACCCTTGTAATTACCCTTATTTAATCCTCACTATATCTGAAAGATTGGTATTTTTCTTCCCAGATTACCCATGAAAAAAGTAAACATTGTAGATGTGGAGTAACTTGTTCAAGGCCACACAGTAGTTATTTACTACTACAGGGATGGGGTGTGGGGGTTACCTCTCCAAAGTAAGGAGAGATGGTTTCGGAGTGTGGCACATTATGAAGTCACATCACCTCAGTTGTTTTTAGTTTAAGTGAAAACCAAAGCTGAATGAAAGCTCTGTGCCGTTAGGGGCACCCAAGGAAACAGAGCCCCGACTCAGTCTTTCTTGTGGCTAGACTATGGAACAGGTGGGAGGAAGCCCTCTCTCCATTTCAGCAGAGAATCGGCGACACACCAGAGGTGGTTGGTGAAGTGAGTCAGTGAGTAGCTTCTCAGAAGCGCATGTGAGGCCCCCCTGTCCTCACGATCCCTGAGCGATATAGAAGGGACCCGAGGTGGCCGTGGCATCCTGTGTGTGTGTGTGTGGGGGGGCTTCTGTCACTGTTTCCCAAGTGTACCACCAAATTAAGCATGCCTGGAGAAACGTGTGTTGCACAAACATCAGATCTCTGACAGAAAACTCTGTCTGTTCCACCCCCATAGTCTCCATTCAAGTTCCCAGAAGTTTGCAATTATGCTTAAAAGAGGTTTCCAGACAAGGCTTACTCAGCACTGGTTGTCAGTAGGCTGAGATTATTTTGTTTTGTGTCCTTCGTTCCTTTAAACCTGGCTGACCATTGCCATTCTGACCCATGCTGGTGCATAAAGGCCGGCTGTGAACCACAGACCTGTTCCCATTCTACTCCCACATGAGTGTGTGTGTGTGTGTGTGTGTGTGTGTGTGTGTGTGTGTGTGTGGTGAGGGTATGTAAGTGTGGTGTGTGTGTGTGTGTGTGTGTGTGTGTGTGTGGTGAGGATATGTAAGTGTGTTGTGTGTATGTGTATGTGTGTGGTGAGGGTATGTATGTGTGTGGTGTGTATGTGTGTGGTGAGGGTATGTAAGTGTGTGGTGTGTATGTGTGTGGTGAGGGTATGTATGTGTATGGTGTGTATGTGTGTGGTGAGGGTATGTATGTGTGTGTGTGTTGCATGTTGTGTGTGTTCATGTACATGCATTTCCTCCTCTCCCTGGGTTCAAAGCCTTCTATGCCAGCTCGCTCTGTTTTGTCAACACGGCCCTTCTCCTAGATGTACCCCCTTTTAGCCTCTTGCCATTTGACCCGTTGCCCCGTTTTCTGGTGTCCTAACCCCTCTGTTTCATTTCTCATTTTGACTTTGCTAAAACACGCCGTACTAAGTCCTAAGTTTGTGAATTACAGAATTCCACCAGGGTGGCATATATTGTCCAAGCCCTGAATGTTGGGAAGAAATTATCTAGGAAAAAAGTGGCAAAGCCAGAAATTATGGCATATGCCTAGAATTACTTTTTTGTTTGTTTGTTTTTTGTTTTTGTTTTTTCTTTTTTTGTTGTTGTTGTTGTTGTTTGCTTTTTGTTTTGTTTTGAGGCAGGGTTTCTCTATGTAGCCCTGGCTGTCCTGGAACTCAGTTTTTAGACCAGGCTGGCTTGGAACTCACAGAGATCCTCCTGCCTCTGCCTCCAGAGTGCTGGGATTAAGGGCGTGCACCACCACTGAGAAGCTGGATTCCTCTTTTAAAATCATTATTTATTATTTTCATGTGTATGGATGTTTTGTCTACAAGTATGCCCGTAGATCATGTGTGTATCTAGTACCCATGGAAAACTGAAGTGAAAGATGGTTGTTAGCCTCCATGTGGATGCTGGGAACTGAACCTCTGATCCCTGGAAGAGTAGTCCATGATTGTAACCACTGAGGTCACAAGGATTACTGATCAACTCCACTTATTGGCAGACACTACCAGCCACATTTCTCCCTGGCTGTATACCTTCCCTTCTAGTTCCAGGAGATTTAGGCGATTGTATACAAACTCGAGGCTTTTAAGTGGCTCATACCTGTAATCCAAGCATTTGGGAGGAGGCAAGATCAGGAGTTCAAGGCTATCTACTTAGGAAGTTCAACACTAACCTGCACTATAGCATATACTATCCCACTTCCTCTGAACAAAACAAAACAAACAACAAAGAAAAAAGCCAGGCATGGGCCTGCATACTTGTAAATCCCAGCTCTTAGAAAGCAGACTCAGGAAGATGAAGGGTTTAGGGAGGATCAGGATTTCAGAGCCAGCCTCAGCTATGCTATAAATTTGAGGCCAACCTAGGCTACAAAAGACATTGTCTCAAAAAAAAAAAAAGCTTCTTGGTTACAACTTTGGAAAACCATTTGGCAGTATCTACTAAAGCTGAACATATGCATATACTTTTTACCCAAGAATTCTACTCCAAGATTCAGACCCAACCAAAATGCACACATATGTTCATCAAAAGACATGCACAAGAATGTTCACAGCAAGAGTTAGCATAAAACTAGCTAAAAACTAGAAACAGCCCAAGCATCCAAAAGCAGTCGGATGGATAAAGAGTAATATATTCAGACAATGAGATATACAATGGGGAAAACTATGGCTATGTACCACATGATTGAATCTTACAAATGCAATAATAAACAAAAAAGAATACAGAATATACCCTTTATTTGTATGAAATTCCAAACCAGGCAAAAATGAATTTTTTAGGAGTCAGAAAAGCAGTTATTATGTGTGGAGGAGTAGCCAGGTCAGGGCACGGGAGAATTGGGTACATGTGATTTTCTCTTTCTTCCTCCCTCTGCCCCCAGAAAAGGTTTCTTTGTGTGGCCCTGGCTGTCCTGGAACTTACTTTGTAGACCAGGCTGGCTTTGAACTCAGAGATCCACCGCCTGGCCAGCGTTCTCTTTCTTGATCCAGGGACTGATTGAACAGATGTGATGACTTTGGGAAAAAAATCTTCCAGCTGTAGCGTTATGGCTGGTGTGCTCTCCTATATGTGGTTTGCATGAAAAAACAAAGACGGAAAGAAAACCTTACCTGTTTTTTCCTAAAACCATAGTAGAGGACATTCAAGTTGAGTGTCGGTGAAATGAATTTTCCCATGTTCCCGTTTGTCGTTTGGAGAAGCCCAGGCACCCGGTTCTGAGTCCTGTGCTCTAATTATGTCCTGTCCCGCTCTACAAGTAGAAATGACAGTGTTGGGAGGACACAGCTGACCAGTGCGTGGCTCTCAGCTCACACAACACCTGTCTCTGCCTCTCGGTCCCAAGGCGGAGTTAATTAGGAGTCACATGTAGTCCCTGTAGTGTAGAACATGTTTTGGCCTCCGTAAATTAGGAGGGAGTTGGTAAAGGGCCAAGCCGTCAGGGAGGGAAAAAAGTTTATATTTACCAGGCATAGTAGTGCACACTTTTAATCCCAGCACTCAGGAGGCAGAGGCAGGCAGATCTCTAAGTTCAGGGCCAGCCTGGTCTACAGACTGCGTTCCAGGACAGTGGAGACCACACAAAGAAATGCTGTCTCAAATAATAAAGCAAAGCAAACAGAAAGTATATATTCTTTCTACTACTCGATGATGTTTCTTCATGCATTGTTTTGGTGACATCCACTCACATTCCAACTCCAAACTCACCTTCTAACTTCTAGGATTTTGGTTCCTTGAAGTTCTTCTGGTTCCTATGATTTGGGTGCCCATCATTATCTTAAGTGAGAAGTTCTACACCGTAGCCTACAAAATCCCTTCTCCAACCCTTGACAGCTCAGCTATATGGCTCTCCATCAGACTACCAGTGTGGGGATCCTGCATAAGATGAATGAGAGCATCTGGAAGAGCAACTACATCAGAGTTCATGACCACTTTGCTCCTGGAATCCCCATACCCACTCTCTGATACTCTCTTCCTGCTCCACTCTGTTTCGGCTGGTAAAAGCACGTAAGTCGGCTTGTGACTCTCTTGGGAGGACCACTAGTGCTCTCTATCCTAGGGATTCCTCCAGCCATGGTCCTTTCTCCCGCTTTGCTGCTACTTATTCCTCAGTTCCTGGTTTGTCCATCTGGACTGGTTCTATGTCTTGGTTGGTTCGCTGTCCTCCAAGGACAGTGAGATGCCTTAGTCTCGTCCCTCTAGGATGCTACCCTACAGAGCCATCATGATCCGATTTTACCCTATCAGAAGAAAGTGACCAAAGTTCTCTTCATATCTACATCCTATGCTGTTTGCCTGGTGATTTGATATTGTTTCTCCATGTTGTAAACTGAGACACAGTGAGGTTAAGACTCTAGCTCTATCAGTGCCAGGGGAGCCGGCAACTCACTTACTCTTCCTAGGCCTTAGTTTCCTGATCTATAAGATTGAGATGAAAACATGGAGAGTTGTTAGAAAGATTAAATAATATGTGAGTTATGACACATGACTTTTATAGGCTACTGAATCAAAGCTGGGTGCTAAGGTTAAACACTGTTTTGAGACTGGTCATTATATCCACCCTTCTAGTCACTGGATAGTGTGAGTTGATCTGAAAAAGTAAACAGATTTGCTCATACATTTGAAAATGAATCTCGATGAGTGTCAGCCAAGAGAAGCATAAATAAACTCTGCAAAGAACACATTCTGAGGTGCAGAAGAATGCAATTCAAGAATATAAATTAGACAGCACAATCATATCACACCACACTGTGAAAGCACAACTACTAAGAAATTGAAAGATCCAAGAAAAAAAGTCATAGTCCTAGGGCCGGGGAGATGGCTTAGTAAATAAAAGCTCTTGCTGCCAAGCCAGATGATCTGATCTGGGACCCACATGGTGGAGGGGGAGAGCCCACTCTTCCCAAGTTGTCCCCTGACCTTCCCAGGTGCTATGGGATGCGCACAGTTCCCCCCATGCATTTGCATAGACAAAACGGACATGAATAAAAATATAGCAAGAGTTTAAAGTCATTCTCTTAGATTATTGTTGATCTCAAAAAGTGGATTTGATTACAGTAGTAGATCTTGGTTCTGCCTATACGGAATTCTAGAAATGGTAGAAATTCTAAATGGTAGTGGTGCCCAAGGTGGCAGCAGGCTGGGGGTATAAGAGAACAAGGCCATAACGAGAAATGCAAGGGTTTGAGCAGCAGTAAAATAGAGGCCCTTTCATCAACAGAAATCAAGGGCAAATAAATATCAGAGGGCAGAGCAAGACAGGATGACCAAAGTACATACAAACAGCCTGCGGAGAGGAGGCCTGTTGATCAAACAGCCAAACTTGGAGAGACTGACAGGAAATGTGGAAGGAGGGGCAGGACCAGAGGAGAGCAGGCAAATAGATAGGCAGCCCCAGCAGATGAGGAGGGCTCTCCAAACAGAAGCCACATCCTCTCTTGGCTTCAAAAGCTACTATGGACCTCCCTCCTGCTGCTAGTGCATCCTTAGTGAGCCTGGTCTACAATCCTGCTGATGATAGACACTGGACGGGTAGCAATGGGGGTGGGACTTCCTCACCGGCTTCTCGAGTCCAGGTTTATCTAAGTGCCATTGATTTTCAAAAGGGAGCTATGGGGTTAGGGAGCTGAGGAAAAGGAACTTGATGGTACACACCTTTAATGCCAGCACTTGGGAGGCAGAGGCAGGTGGATCTCTGTGAAGTCCAGGCCAGCCTGGTCTACAGAGTGAGTTCCAAGCCAACCAGGGCTACACAGTGAGTCTCAGTCCCTCTCCCCTCTCCCCTCCCCTCTCCCCTCTCCCCCTCTCCCTCTCCCCCTCTCCCCTCTCTCCCTCTCTCCCTCTCCCTCTCCCCTCTCCCCTCTCCCCTCTCTCCCTCTCTCCTCTCCCCTCTCCCCTCTCTCCCTCTCCCCTCTCCCCTCTCTACCTCTCCCCTCTCTCCCTCTCTCCTCTCCCCTCTCCCCTCTCTCCCTCTCCCCTCTCCCCTCTCTACCTCTCTCCCTCTCCCCTCTCCCTTCTCCCCTCTCTCCCTCTCTCCCTCTCCCCTCTCCCCTCTCCCTCTCCCCTCTCCCCTCTCCCCTCTCCCCTCTCCCCTCTCTCCCTCTCCCTCTCTCCTCTCCCCTCTCCCCTCTCTCCCTCTCTCCCTCTCTCCCTCTCCCTCTCCCCTCTCTCCTCGCCCCAGTGTGGCAGCTCTTGCTAGGGAGGTGATAGATCTTTGGGGCTCACTATAGCTAGCTAGCCTAATCTCCTTAGCAAGCCTCAGAACCCAGTAAGAAACTGTCTCAAAAACTAAGGTGGATGGCTCCTGAGGAATGACAGGTTGACCTCTAGCCTCCATATGCACATGTGCACACATACATACACACACACACACACACACATACATAGAAAGAGAGAGAGACAGAGGAGCATGAATTAGATCAATGAATTCTCCCAGGCAGCCTCCAGATCAACAGCCTTCCTAGTCAGGAAAATGACAGGCAGAATGGCCCATGGTCTTTTTCTGGGGAAAATAAAATTGGGGGATGTCAGCACTCAGGAGGAACAGGCAGGTGGATCTCTGTGAGTTCGAGGACAGCTTGATCTACAAATCGAGTTCCAGGACAGCCAGGGCTACAAAGAGAAATCCTGCCTCGAAAAACAGACAGACAGACAGAAGTGGAGGAGGGCTAGCAGTGTTCCTGGCTATATGACAAGCAGGGAAAGAGGGAGCATTCTGTCCTGGGATCGTATTTTCTTTGGAGTCTTAAAGAGAGGTGTATGTTTAAAGAGGGCAGCTGGGTGTGGTCACTTATGTTGTAGTCCCTATTACTTGGGAGGCTGAGGCAGGATCAGTTGAGCTCAGGAATTCAAGACCAACTTGAGAAACAGCAAGATCCTATTCAAACAAAAATAAATAAACTTTTAAAAAGTCCTCGAGGGAACCCCTTGTCCCGGGGTATAGCCATTTTCATGTATGTGAGCCAAACCGTGCAGATAATTTCGCAGTGGTGTGCAAAGTGGAAACTGTGTGCGGTTGACTACCTTACAGACCTAGTTAGGGATCCAGACGATCAGCTGGCTCTGATCGAACTTTTAACAGACTACTTAGCTACTCAGAATTTCACTTTCCTTGGCTATACAATGGAGATAATATCTATTAGAAAGAATTCATCTGAAAGTTAAGATAAATTTCACAGTACTGGCACACTGAAGCTAATGGCAATTCTCTCCCCCCCCCCTTTTTTTTCTGACAGTCTCACTGTGTATCACAGGCTAGCCTACCCTCAGATTCTGAATCCTCCTCCCTCTGCCAAACAAGTGTTAGAATACCTGCACAAGCCAACATTAACCAGTTCTGCTGGTCCTTAATGAAAGGACTATATTTTATGTCTTATTGTAAGGTTTCTTCTTTCTAGCAATTTGTGCTTTTGAGACACATCTTGAATGCTGTCATGATCCTAGATGTTCTTATCAGACCACAGAAGGATTGGTAATTATAGTGTGGCAGGCAGAATAATTGCCTCCCTAAAAGATGTGTGCCCTAACCCAAGGTAATCTGTGAATATATTATGTTCCAAAGAGGATTTTACAGATGTAATTAAGGTTAAGGGACTGGACATCACAAGATTATCCTGGAATCCCCACAGAGAACCTTTCCCAGCTGACATCGGTTGGAGGGAAGGGGCCTACGAAAGAAGTCAGAGACACAATGTAAACAAGGCTCACCACTGCTGGCTTTGGAAATGAAGAAGGGAAGCAGAATAAGGGAAGCCCATAGAAGCTAAAGAAAATGAGAAGTCTTCCTAGGGCTTCCAGAAAAGCAAGCAGTTCTGTTGATACCTTGAGTTGAACCTGGTCAGGTGTGTATCCAACTCTTTTTTTTTTTTTTTTTTTTTTTTTTTGGTTTTTCGAGACAGGGTTTCTCTGTGTAGCTTTAGAGCCTGTCCTGGAACTCACTCTGTAGCCCAGACCGGCCTTGAACTCACAGAGATCCTCCTGCCTCTGCCTCCCGAGTGCTGGGATTAAAGGCGTGCGCCACCACCGCCCGACTGTATCCAACTCCTCTCCCACTAACTATAAGATAATGCATGTGTACCCTTTAGGTGATTCAATGTATGGTAACTTGTTACAGCAGCAGTAGTAAATTAAAAGATTTAGATGCCAAAAAGGACCCAAGACTGTGGGGTAGTTGACAGCTTGGTTGGTCAGTTAAGTAATTAATAATGCATAAAAATCTAGTAGTAAATATTGGTAATGATAAAAGAGATCTATCTTCATAATATCCCCAAAATTATTCTAAAGTAATATTTAATTTTTTTCCTAATGTTCAATTTAAAGATTCAGGTATAGTCAAGCAAATTTGTTTGCCCTTGCCCCAGCAAGATAAGAATTTTATTGAAACAAGAGATAATAAAATATAGTATGTCGGGGCCGGGAGTGGTGGAGCATGCCTTCAATGTCAGCATTCAAGAGGTAGAAACATGAGGATCTCTGTGAGTTTGAGGCAAGCCTGGTCTACATAGCAAGTTCCAGGCTAGCCAGGGTTTATAGTAAGATACTGTCTCAAAAAAAAAAAAAAATTACAAAACAATTTTTTTCTGTTTTTTTTTTTTTTTCTTTTCTTTTCAAGACAGAATCTTACTATGTAGCTCTGGCTGCCCTGGAACTTGCTATATAGATCAGTAAAACAGTCTGGCTTCCAACTCACAGAGATTCTCCTGCCTCTGCCTCCTGAGTGCTGGGATTAAAGGTGTACACCACTACACCCAGCTAAAAAAACAAATTTTTAAAATTTGGTCTATTTATATAGGGATTCTAGATTGAGTCTAAGAGGTGTCTCTACTTTGAATTAAAACATGTCTAAGTTTCCACATAGGTTGATGGCCGATCTACTCAGATAATAGGGATAATGACTTCATGGGCTGAGTAATAATTGGTTCCCCAAAGCTGAGATTACCAAGAAGTGTCAATTCACTCAAATTAACCTCAGTAATTTTGCTGTAAGAATATGTATTCTCAGAACCCCAGGGAAAGACAGGCCATTAGAGTCAGGCAGAACTGAGTAGGAGGGATGCTTGGACTCAAGGAATGGGTTCCTACGTGGCTCAGGCACTTCCTTTCTGCCTGCATGCTTTCTGCTCACTACTGCCTGCCTTTCATGTCGTCTGCCCTGTGAGTCTTTTATGCATAGGTTCTGCTTATTCATAACTTGGCTTACTCATAATCTGACTCAGTCAATCCTTTGATTCATTACATTCCTCTCCTGATAGCTCCAACTTCTTTCTACCCCATACATAGATTGCCAACTTTATTCAGGAATTTATTCTTTCAATGAAAAGTAACCGTTGAGCACCCACTGGGTGCACTCATGCGTCTTCTTCTCTAGTCAGAGACGGAAAAACATCAACCAAATAATTACAAAATTGCCTTAGGCACAGTCTGATTTATTCACTGTATTTGTTCAAATGAGGTTCCTGAGTAAGCTGTTCAACGCTTCGTGCACTATCTGCCTTCAGGAACACCAGAAACAGGTTGTCCTATTTCACAGCACATGACCCTCCCCATCTCCTGAAGTCAAGACAGCTGATTAAACTAAGGACTGGCATTTGACCAAGGATAATTAATACATTTGGCTGGCCAGCCACCAGAAGTTTAAGTCTAACAAACATTCCTCACAGGGAAGAGATTATAGCACATGGCATACATTCTATAAAATCAACACATTTGCCGTGGTGGGGATAAACCTTGTACTTCAGAGAAGCCTTCCATCCACTGTGGAAGAGAAAGCTAGAGATCACTTGTTTGATGCAGGAACTTTGAGCAGGGTGCAGGGCAGGGAGGGAACAGGGCTGGCTCTAAACAGATCCTAGGGCCTTGTGGATCATTCAAACAATGGACAGAGTAGGGATGAAGGAAACTGTGCTAAGTTCCATGTACAAAAGTATCATAGCCCTGGGTAGGGGTAAATGATCATTTCCAAGAGATTTGTTTCACAGGGAGTCTATGGGATGGTCCTTGGTCTGGGTCCAAGTACATGGATTTCAACACAGCACAAGCTCTTTATGCCAGACTTTGGGTCATCTTGTTTATTTAGGCAGTACTCAATGAAATATTTTAGAGAAGCCATACAGAGCGGTCATGGCACAATGCTAGCCTATGTTCTTGAGTTACTCCCCACATCCCTACCAAAGATCTAGTTTACTACATAGAGAAGGTCAGGCTGAAGGGCAGCCCCTCTCACTTCTAATGCCTAAGCCAACAACAGACAGCATGACTCAGTTGCTTCCACGTTCTGTACTGTGTTACTAGTGAGGCAAGAGAGGAGGTAAGACCATGGGATCTTGAATTAGTAATAGCATTCTCTCTGAGCCAGACTGACTAAAGGGCTGGTGGTTCTTGGGAGTTTGTGTTTTCTGGTTTTTGGAACAGGATGTTGGCACATTTGTTCTGTTGTCTGAAGATAGGCTTCATTTGGAAATAAAAACACACAGAGAACTGAATTTCCCCTGGGACCATCTGGTCGTGTGACTTGGAAAGGAGTATTCCATGTTGGTCCAGGGTTACTTGAGGTTATGGAAGCTTGTACAGACCCTAGTCACAGTGCGGGAGCACAGGGATCCAGGAGCCCTACATCTGCCACAACAGGAGAATACCCAGCAGCAAGCTGGATGTAGTAATGTTCATGGTGGAAACCCTGGGCTTGGGAGACCTCTAGAAACTACCAGCCTCAGGGGCTGTGGGGATGGCTTGATCAGAAAAGTGATTGCCTTCAAGCCAGAGGACCCACAAACAAACTCCACGACCCATCTAAAAATGTCAGTGTGGCAGCATGTGTTTATAATTGCAGTGCAGGCAGGTGGAGACAGGAGGGTGTCTGGAACACACTGGCCAGCTAGCTTATCCTAGTAGTGGAAAGACCCTGTCTTGAAGAAGGTGGATGGCATTCCTAAAGATCTCTTCTCTCTCTCTCTCTCTCTCTCTCTCTCTCTCTCTCTCTCTCTCTCTCTCTCACACACACACACACACACACACACACACACACACACACACACACACACCAAAAAAAACCAAAAAACAAAAAACAAAAAAAACCCACACACACTAGCTTGTCCCAGCTCTGCCTTGTACCCTTTGGAGGCCATCTGGCCCAGCTTCCTCATAACGCTAGTGTAAATACCAAGGCCCTGAGACAACAACCAATCTTGTCTAGTTCAGTGAATGGTTGGAGCAAGGACAGGACTCATGGTATGACACAGGGAATGATCATAGCCAGAGCTGGGAAGGCAGGTGACAAAGTGGCCTTTTGTGAGCACCACATCCACATGCCTGCTAAAAATCCATGTATTCAAGTGTCTGAGCTTGTAGCGATAGAATTGATAAAACTGCCCCGGCACCTTGGTAACAACTGGCAGATGACATCATTTCATCAAGTTAAGCAAGCCAGAAGTCCCCGTGGCTCCTGATCCTCAGCCCATAATCAGTCATCACCACATCTTGTCCACACCACCTTCTGTTCTGCCCACTTCTTTTTCTCTATAATCTTCCTGGACCAGCCATCATCTTTTATTGCCTGGACTTTGGGGACACTTTCCTTCCTTCCTTCCTTCCTTCCTTCCTTCCTTCCTTCCTTCCTTCCCTTCCTTCCACCCTTTGTTTCTGATGGAGTTTTACTATATTGTACAGGATGGCCTTGAATACCTGGGCTTAAGAGATCTTTCTGCCTCTGCCTCCAGAGGAGCTGGAAGGGCAGGCCACACTACCATGCCTGGCTTGGGTCTCTCTCTGCCTCTCTTGTCTCTCTCTTTCCTTTCTTTCTTTGTGAGGCTTAGGATCCAACCTAGGGCTTCACCCATGGTAGGCAAGCTCTCTGGAACTGAGGTACACTCCAGCCCCTTCAGAGAGGATGCCCACGCTTCTTCCTCGGCTTCCAGACCCCTTTTCTTAGAGCAACCGGAGATTTTCCTCCATCATCTTACGTTTTCAATTAATTGATTTTTATTTATTGGAGCAGTTTTATGGGTTTATAGACAACTGAGGACACAGCACAGTTCCCTTATATGTACCCCTCCTTGCATAACTCAGTTTCCCCTACTATTAACATTTCATGGTAGTGCAGTACTTTTTGTTCTGATTTCGCTCTGGGAGTTTGTAGTCTCTGTAGTTTTGGCTGTCCTGAAACAGAGATCCTCTCGCCTCTCCCTCTGGAGTTCTGGGATGTGCCTCCATGCCTGTTTTTGGTGTTGTACGTTTTGTTTTGTTTTTCAAGACAGGGTTTCTCTGTGTAACAGTCCTGGCTGTCCTGGAACTCACTTTGTAGACCAGGCTGGCCTCAAACACATTAAGAGCTGCATGCCTCTGCCTCCTGAGTGCTGAGATTAAAGATGTGTGCCACCATCACCGGCCTGTTTGGTTTTTTGAAATATGTTCTCATATCACAGGCTGGCCCAGAACTTGCTATGTAGCGAAGGATGACCATGTTGACATTAGAGTTCACTCTTGCACATCCCTCTGGGTTCTGACAGATGTATATGTCACGATGTGCCATTATAGTGACTACAGGATAGTTTCGTTGCTTGGAAAAATCCCCTGTGGTCCATCTAGTTATCTTTTGACAGCGGTCCTTTCAAAACGCGTACTTTCCCCTGTCTCTCTTCTCAGCGGCCGGCCGCACCCTGTTCCAGGCCCCAGCTTTCTGGCTCCAGCTCTGCAGGGCCTTCGCTGCTGTTATTTCACTTCCTCAAGCCATGCTCCAGTCAGCCTCCGGGTCTTGCTCACAGTCTTTCTTCTTCCTGAAACGCATTCTGCTTCCCCCCACCCCCCACCCCTCCCACCTCCCCGTCCCACACACATGTCTTATCACGGTTTGCAATTATGTTTATGTGTGCGATTATTAGATTTGCCTCTTGGCAAGGCTGTGAGCCGCTTGCTGAGAAAGCTCTGCCCTTGTATTGCCAATATCTGGCACACAGCACACGTGTAATAAGGACTTATTGAATAATACTATAACTAAATTAATTAATACACAGAATACCCACGAGGGAAGAATGGTGAACGTATGCCATGATTGCTAAGAGAAGAAAGGACAAGGAAAGCTGACGGGAAACAAGTAAAAAAAAGTTTATCCGGGGCTGGGGGGATGCTCCGCAGGTAGAGATGCTTGCTGCCAGGGCGGACACTAGCGGAGGAGAGAGCACACGTCTGCAAGTTGTCCTCTGCCCCCGTATCGGGGCCATGGGATGTGTACTCACATACATACACACAGCAAATAAACAGATCAATAACTAAATATTATCTAGCATGATGAAGGCACGCTGGCACTGTATTAAAGGCCTCTGTCCGTCAGATTGTGCGACAGAGAGCTGGATGATTACAGTGACGATAATGTAAGATTTCCGGGGTGGAACTGTTATAGTGGTGACCAGGACGGGGTGTGCCCGTAGAATCCACGGAGGACACCAGGGGATCGCCAGGTGGGGAGGTGAGAAGGTCCAATGAAAGAAGGCAAAGGCTTGAATGGTATCGGTCCTCAGCAGGGCAGAGATTTTTTTTTTTCCACAGTGGAACAGGGAAGAAATCGCTCAAGGAGGGGTCTTGGAGGGCTGGAAGAAGGTCGCTAGCGCCGCCTGAGTGTGAGCCACGGGAGAGTAAACAGCTTTTACTTCAGCCGATGACAGGGGAAGTGGTAACCTCAGGGGAAGGCCGGGTTTCAGTTCAGGCCAGGAGGTGAAGGCGAGCAGCTAGGTTTCTGGTTTGCATTTAACAGAAACCAATCGTAGCCACCTGTGGTCAGTGGGGAGTGGAGGATTGGGGCGGGCTGGGGCTTGGGGGTGGAGGGGGAGGATGTTTTGCACATGTTGAACAACTCACCACGAGTCCACCATTGCGTGAGCTGCACAGATCCTCTCCACAGAAGATATCCGCGGTAGATGGTTGAGCGGAGCTGAGGAAGTATGAGTTTGTTCAACGGACAGGTGTTCCAAGAGACACGAATAGAAGGGCTGCTGGAGGAGAGCAAGGTCCAAGTGCAGAGCAGCGGGGGGTTGCAGCGGTTTGTGGGTTCAACGCGGTGGAGTCGGGAAGGCGGCATCGAGAACGGCAGCTAGCGGGGGCCCTGCAGCGTGCGGCGTCAAGTGTGTCGTGTGCAGAAGTCCTTGTTGCAGTGTAGACATCCGCCGGCTCGTCTGCACCCGGCGGATTTGAAATTCTGAATTCCTTCACCTCCTTGCATTCCCCACTGTCCCACCAAACCTTCTGGGACCTCTCTGAGAGCTGTACCCTGGACTGTTTATTTACTAAGCAGCCTCCGGAAATTGGTGTCGTCTTGTAATTATAACATGACAGACATATTCTAGTCCACAGACTTCTTCAGACCTGGGACCGTTTCTTGTTCTTATGTATAGCCCTCCATCCCTAATGCTGAGTGCATTGCCTGGAGCTTAGTCAGGTGAACACGTTAATGAGGAAATGAATGGACTTGGCTCTTGTGTTGCCCTTTTCCTAACACCTAGAAATGCTTGGCTCTGCAAAGAGGCCTCTGTGGTAAGACTGTCTCACTCTTGCCCACCCTCTTCCATGATTACCAATTTCCTGGCCTTAATTCCACATTTGCTAGACAGAGACCATCTGCCAGGCGAGACAAACCCAGCTCGAGAGTCACCCTGTCCTCATTCTTCCTAAGCTGCCTCCCCGGCATCCTCCGAGAACCTGGGCCTGACACATAATGAGTGTTCTCTCCGTTTTTATGAAGTGGCATCTTCACGACACGGCTTGAGGAACAAACTCATCGGCTTCCCCTGAATGATTCTTTCCCTCACCTCAGTATCTACAGCTCTAGCAGAGGCGGTGCCCAGAGGGAATGGACCAGATGGGAATTTGCGTGGTTGTGACACCAATTTTAGGAATGTGATTACTTCCGGAATAGAAGGGGAAGTGGGACAAAACCAAGGACAGGCATGGGGGACTTCAGCTATAGGTGTGACATTTTCTTTCTGGGGACAGATACATATACATACATACATATCCTTGTATCTTTTCATAATTCCGAAGTGTTTAGATGAGAAAATTTAGAATAAACTATACTTATTTTTGACCAGTAGATGCCTATAGATGGGCCTGGAGGTGGAGGGCAGCCCTGGCTGATGGACTCTGGAGGTTTGGGGGTACTAAATCAAGATTTTCAGCAGAGCAAGGACAGAGGGATGGCAGAGGGCTTCTTGGCTCAGAGCCAACATCTCAGCCAGAAGGTTCGAAGCTGAGTTTGGCCAGCTATGAAAGCCGGTGAATCTACTGTGTTTGGTGGTGTAAGTCTCAAAACGCGCGGTTGCCAGCGTCTTAGTCTATTTGTCGGTCTGTTGTCTGGAATCGGGAACAAGTGTTCCTATAGAAACAATATTCCAAATGGTAGCTCTACCTCAACGCCAGCCCACAAACGCTTACATTTCCCTAATGCACCCAAAATACTGTACTAATAACACTGAGGACCCTGACCACTGTTCATAGCAGTGTTTCTGTGAGAAAGTGCATTTGGAGTTTTAATGCTCAGAACACACATTCCTCAGCCCTGCAAGTCCTCTGGACTCTTGACCTTATTCTCACACGGCTGATTCTTATCAGAGTGGCTCCCTCTGTGGTGGAGGGCAGGTCGGCAGCTTTCTGATGCTACAGGATGCAGGCTACAGTTTCAGGCCATTCATCTTCACTGAGCCTACTCCAACCCCTCCCACGTACCCTCGCCTGGGATCTAAGTTTGGCCTTCAGCCCTCAAGCACAAGGAGGGAGCCTCACAATCAGTACGTCTTGCACACCCAGTCACAAGTTGACATATAAAGGACTTCATTTGTACGTCTCTGGGATGTCGGGGAGGGGACCAGGAGTTCTCGTATCTTGAAAGAAATGGCGTGGAAGACTAGCATGATCTCTGAGACACTGGAATGGGAGATAGGCCTTGGACAACTTTTGACTAGGGGGCAGGGTGACCAAGTAGAGAATTCTTTGATCTATGACATGGCTCAGTGGGTAAAGGCACTTGCCACCAGC
The DNA here is from genome assembly GCF_004664715.2 of Peromyscus leucopus. Taxonomy (NCBI): domain Eukaryota; kingdom Metazoa; phylum Chordata; class Mammalia; order Rodentia; family Cricetidae; genus Peromyscus; species Peromyscus leucopus. The sequence goes on from NC_051086.1 coordinate 69,830,218, forward strand.
CCTGACGACCTGAGTTCCAGCTGTGGCACCCACAGGGGCCGAAGGAGAGAATCAATTCCTGCAAGTTGAACTCTGATTTCTATACGTATGCCATGGAACATACACACGTGTGAAATAAATAAACAAACGTCGAGAGAGAGAATTATCCTCACGCTGGTTGGCATAACATTTAAAACATGTCCCAGGCAGGACACAAGCGACTTCAGCAAGAAATATCCCTGCACAGGATACGGATACTCAAATACTCTTACCTAGGAGAACCGAAAGCTCCAAGGCCCCTGTGGTATTTGAAGGGGCCTAAAACCCGAACTATCATTTTTCCACAGACCGAGATGTCTTCCCTGTTAGCTGTGAACATGGTTATTATCATAGCATCTAGAGTCCCGGACTCAGTGGGGAACAGTGACGTATGTGGGTCCCGGCACCGGAGAGAAGTAGTGCGAATTCAACACGCAAGTCTGGCAGAGGCACTGAAGCCATTGCAGGGGCGCGTGAGTCACCGGGATGCTCAGAACTGAAGAGATCTAGGACAGAGGGGACTGAGAGCCTTAGGACCATACAGGGCTTGTTCTGGGTGGCAACACTCTGACTGAGACGATTCCTTCCTCCTTTTGTGTAGTCACGACGAGACTGAAGTCAAACTGCCTTGCTTTCTCCTGGGAACTCAATCTTGGATGATATGACCGAGACACCGAACACCTTATCATCGACGGTCCCTGTGCTCTCTTCCTGAACCCTCCAGGACTTCCTGCCCTCAGGCCTCTGGAGTTGTCCTGCTTCCTGTCCCCCAAGCAGAGTCTCCAGCTTTCCCATTAGTTGTCCTGGGCTCCGTGTCACCTCCCTAACACTCTTCTCTTTGTCTGTAGGTGAGATGTGTGTACTTGTACGAGTTCACGTGTGTCTGCACGGGTGTGGGTATGTACCCGTGGATGCCAGAAGTCAGTATTGCCTTCCTCGGTTGCCCTCCACCTTGTTTTTTGAGACAGTGTTTCTCAGTGAATCTGGGGTTCATCAATTCAGCTCAGCTGGCTGATCAGTAAACCCTGGGGATCCATCTGTCTTTCTCCGCCCGACCCCAGCTCGAGGATCACAGATGCACGCCTCCACTCCAAGCTTTCCTATGAGTACTGAGAATCTGAACCCAGGCCACCATGCCTATGCAGCAAACAATTTATTAACTGAGCCATCTCCCCAACATGTGTTTTCTACTTAAATTACGCATAGTCTATAGGATATGGCTGAGGAACTCACTAATCTAGACACTGTTGGCAAAAGAGTGATAAATCAAGGCAAATCTGTTCCTTGGTAACTTCTAAAGCACCTCAAGTTATGAATCTACAAAGAGCTTATCAGCCCCACATGCAAAAAAAAAATGAAAAATGCATTTCATTAAAATCTGATAAGTTCAGCTTTTGCCTGAGAAGGCCAAGTTGAGGGGGTAGAAAATGGTTGCTATAAAGACAGGTCACCAAGCTCTAACCCTGCTCTGTGCTGCTCACACTGCTGACATAATAAATACAATGGCTTTATGTGAGGATAACAAGTGGTTTTACCTCATATTTAGGGAAATAAATATATTCATTTACATTAATGGAAGGAATTTTAGGAACATGGGAAAACTGCAATCAATGCCATTCCTTGGTAATCATTAAAGAGGGCTGAATTAGGATTCAATGGCAATTTAAAAATAACTGAGACAAATGTGTCTGGAAGTGTGTCTGCTTGATTAAACCAAACAGTTGGCCAAATACACTGAGATATGTTTCAGTTCATCCAGTTGGCATTTGCTATTTGCTCCATGATTAGAAGACAGGCTGGTCTTGTCTGAGAAGGCAGGTTTCTCCATCCATGCACAATCCAGAGAGGTGCAATCCACCTTACCAGATAGATGGTCTGGCCGATGACCTGGTTCTCAGCCCTGGGGCCAGCCAGTCCTTACGCACAGAAACCAGTGTTTTGCTTCCTGGTAGAGCTCAGGTCTGAGGTTTTCAGGCTTCAGATGAAGTACTGATGGACTCTGGAGCCTCAGGCAGCTTTCTCTGGTCTAACTGGTCTCTCTCTCACTTGACATGTGGCAGCTGCAGCATGGATAGAGACCGGACAATTCAATGTGAATGTTTCCCCTAGATTTCTGGTTCCTCTAGAGGCCCATGACCCAACCATGTCCTGGAAAATGTACTCCTTCTCCCGGCTAGCGTATTTCCACCGTCATTATAGACAGTACGTCCCCTCACCCTACTCCCAACCAAACCCTGTCTCACCTATGATATTCCCCCCAAGATTTCTGTCTGAGCATAAGGCTCACTCATATTAATGAAAAGGGCTTTTATACATAAATGAGAAAGAGCTTGCTTCCCAGGTGAACCCATACAACAGGTCTGGTGCCCAGTAACTGTCCTCCTTACATCCTACCTTCAGAGTCAAAGTCAGAGACCTTAAAAAAAAAATGTTTCTTAAGCCATACATGGTGGCATACATCTTTAATCTCAGTACTCAGGAGGCAGAGGCAGGCAGCTCTCTGTGAGTTCAAAGCTAGCCCGGTCTACAAGGTGAGTTCCAGGACAGCCAGGGCATAGTGAGAAATGGTCTCACAAAAGGTTTTATTAGCATATGTTAATTATATATAATAATGGGTGGATTTACTGATATTTTATGCATGCGTACAATGTGGGCTGTTCATATTCTCTACACACACACACACACACACACACACACACACACACACACACACAATGTCCTCTTGTCTCCTTCCCACTCGTCCTCTTCTCTCAACTAGTCTCTCTTGCACTTTCAGGCCTTTTTTTGGTAACCCAATGGGTTTAATTAAGGTTGCTTTCATGAGTGTGGGTGATGGGTTATTTACAGGAAGGAGCTTGGGCACCTGATCAGTGGCTACACCATTGAAGAACGTGTCTCTCCCTCCCCTGGTAACTAGCAAAGTCATCAGGAAGGAGAAGTATCTCAGAGACCTTTCATGGTAGTTTTTATCAGTGTCTTTACCTCTTTCATACTACTCCAGTGCTATTTGTTTAAAGAAAAAAAAAAAGAAAGAAAGAACTCTGCCTCAGTATAAGTCTTCCATCCATCATAACTAGCTGCTCCAAGTAATCTCTGATCTTTTGCAAGACAGACATTTTAAAGGAACCTATAACTCCACCCAGATCTAGAAGGGAAGGAAGATTTGTTTACCGGGTCTCTAAGTACCGGTTGGCACTGCCTTTTGCCCACACAGTTTCTCAGCCATTTAGTGAAGAGCTTCCTGTGGGGCTCTGAGGAAATCAGGCTCTAGCCACACAGTCTCTGAGGACATGTCCCCCATCTGACATGAGCCTGCGAACTAGGTTCATCGGCCACCGGTCACAGCAGCACTCCAGGCTAAGTCCAAGAACTGTGTCAGAGATCCCCGCGGTTATCTACACGGTGGCCTTGGACTTTATACTCAGCCAGGTTCGTTCACAGCACTGAGTGAGCCCTGGGATTCTTGTAGGCTTCTACTTTCACTTAATCAAAATTAATCTTACAAAAAAAAAAAGGGAAGAAAAAGCCGCCCTCCAATACGGGGCTGGATAAAATAGTCTAGCACGTGAAGACTTGTTTCTTTCTGAACTGTAGCCTACCTGGACATGGACAGCCCTCCACCAGGAAAGCAATAACTTTAACAGTACCGCGTGGCTGTGTTGACTTAGGATAAAAGAGTCATGGCTGTGTCCACAAGCATTTGCTGTGGAGGAAGCTAGCCTGGCTGATATCAACTGCCTGTGCTCACATGGCCACCTTAGAGGTGCAGAAGCCCAAGTTTCCAGTGTCCTCTTTAGCTTTCCATTGCTGTGACAGTGACGAGGACCAAAGGCAACTTGAGCAGGAAAGGGTTTATTTCCATTTATAGCTTCTAAGTGCATCATCCAGGGTAGGTACTCCAGGCAGGAACCTGGAGGCAGGAACTGACTGAGGTGGTGGAGGAATGCTGTCTACCGGCTTGTTTCCCACAGCTTGCTCATCCTACTTTCTCATATCATCCAGGACCACACGTCTAGGGAGACCACTACCCTGTGACCTGGGTCCTCCCATATCCGTCATTAATGAAGAAAATGCCCTACAGGTAGTCAGATGGAGACATTTTCTCGGTTGAGGTTCCCTCTTCCCAGATAGTACTAGATTGTGTCAAGTTGACCCAAACTAACCAGTACATCCATCCAGTGTCCAGCATCTAGTAGGAATGTACTTGGACCACTGAAGCCTGGAGAAGCTGAGGTTTTCATCTTTACCATCTGGCATAACTTAGCCAGGGAAATGGCCAAGTGGTTTCCCTGTTGCAAAGTACCAGGGAGTCCAGGAAATATCTCTGTTTGGGGGAATCTTTCTGTGCTCACAACTTTAAAAACAAACAAACAAACAAACAAACAAACAACAGCAATCCAATGTTTGATGTTTACAGTGCCTAGGAAAAGCACTCAGTATGGAACCAGAGTCACTAGGAGGGAGGTTGGGAGACCCCAGTCACCAGCAAGTCTGCTCACTGGCACTGATGGCCATATTTTGCCTTTCTATAAAAGTATTCTGATTGTCAACTCATATCACACCCCCAAAGAAAACTCTGCTGGGTTTAAGCTTTAAATATAATAAGGTAAACTTACAACCAGGTATGGTGACGCACACCTTTAAACCCAGCACTCGGGAGGCAGAGGCAGGCGGATCTCTGTGAGTTCAAGGCCAGCCTGGTCTACATATTGAGCTCCAGGACAGCCAGGTCTATGTAGAGAGACCCTGTCTAAAAATAAAACCAAACAAACAAAAAGTGGGGGGAGGGGAGAAAGTAAATTTGTAACACTAGGGACTGGAATGTAGCCCAGTTGGTAGAAGTGCTTACACAAAGCTTGGGCTTAGATCTCCAACATCATATAAAAACAAAACGTGCAGGCACCTGCTGTAATTCCAGCCCTGAGGAGATGGAGGAGGGAGGAGCTGAAGTTCAAGGTCTACCCTCAGCTACCCAAGGAGTTCCAGGATAGCCTGGGATAAGATCCTGTCCCAAAAATAAATAGGAAAAAAAAGCCAGCTGTCATAGCACATGCTTTTAATCCCAGCACTTGGGAGGGAAAGGCAGGTGGGTCTGTCTGAACCCAGGGGCAGCCTGGTCTACATAGTGAGCTCAGGCCAGTCAATACTAACATAGTGAGACTATCTTTTTTTTTTTTTTCCTGTTTTTCTTTTTTTCCAAAATAGAGTCTCAAGATGAAGTTCTGGCTGTTCTGGAAATCACTCTGTAAACCAGGTTGGCCTCAAACTCACAGAGATCCTCCTGCCTCTGCCTCCCAAGTGCTGGGATTAAAGGCATGTGCCATTACCCGTTGAGACCCTATCTTTTTTTTTTTTTTTTTAAAAAAAGATAACTAAATAAATATTATGAAAGCTGTATCTTTACTACAGCAAGATGTCATATTAAAAATAAATGCCAATAATAACAGAATAATATACGTTCAAAAATCTATGTTGAATTTAAGTGAATTTATAAGAAACTCCTGTGATCTGAGTTTTGGAAAGTAGGTAAAAACCCGAGAAGATAATTCATTAATGGGTGATGCACAGATGCCCAAAATTATAGAAAAATATAATTTTACCATTCTTATTTATCAAAGGGGCTATCATTGATTTAAGTAGACAAGATCCAACATTGCTGAGAATGGGGGAGGGGGTGTGATTTGATTGAACTTTCTGTAATAACAATTTGACTTTAATGTGTGAAGAACCTTAAAATGGCCTGGCTCTTTGAGCCAATATTGTTATTTTCAAGATAGCGTCTAAGGGGCTGGAGAGAAGGCTCAGCAGTTAAGAGTGCTTGTTGCTCCTCTGAGTGCTGGAACCAGAGGGTGCTTAGTTGGTTCATTAACTGCCTGGAACCCCAGCTCCAGGGATGCCCTCCTCTGGGCCCTGCAGGCACCTGTATTTACATTTACATACATATAACTACAAGTAATAGTAATAACAAATCTTTTTTTAAAAAAAATAACTTCTGACCTGGAGGTAATGGTGCATACCTTTATCCCAGCACTCAGGAGGTAGAGGCAGGTGGATCTCTGTGAGTTTGAGGCCAGCCTGGTCTACAGAGCGAGTTCTAGGACAGCCAGGACTATACACAGAAACCAAAACCAAAACCAAACAAACAAATAAAACTTCTGAAAAGGCCAGGGAGATGGGCTGAGTGAGTAAAGATGCCTCCTGAGCAAGGCTGATAATCTGAGTTTACATCCTCAGAGCCCATGTAAAAGCCAGATGGAGTAAGACATCTATAACCCCAACACTCTCTCTTTTTGTGTCCCCCCCCCCCAGAGCTGAGGACCGAACCCAGGGCCTTATGCTTGTTAGGCAAGCGCTTTACCACTAATCTAAATCCCAACCCCAAACCCCAACACTCTTACAGTGAGATAGGAGACAGAGACAAGAATCCCCAGAAACTTGGGGCCAACTAGCCTGGAGTGTCAAACAATGGAACAGACCCTGCCTTCAACAATGTGGAAGGTCACCCAAGGTTGTCCTCCGACCTCCACATGCACACCATGGCAATTGTACACCCTCACATGCAGACATACACAGACACATCATATATGCATAAACACACAACAATAAGTAAATTCACTCAAGAGGCAGAGGCAGGTGGATCTCTGTGAGTTCGAGGCCAGCCTGGGCTACCAAGTGAGTTCCAGGAAAGGCGAAAAGCTACACAGAGAAACCCTGTCTCGAAAAACCAAAAAAAAAAAAAAAAAGTAAATTCATTAAAAAAGAATATCTTCTAAGGGTATAAATGAAAATATGAATAAAATTTTAATGTATAAAAGTATTTACCATAGTGTAATTATAACTGAAAATAAATTTAGTATTCAATTATAGCATAAGTAGTAATTTGTGATAAATCCACATTAAATTCATGACTTCCATATGTAGTCATAAAAAATAATTTTATTATAGAGACATTTGTAAGATGATAGTAGATATAAAAGATAGAATATCAAATTGAACATGCTCATAAACTATGCTTTAGAAATAATATTTAAATGTCAATTAAGATAGATAGGAATACAAATAGTGTTTTTGCTTTTTTTTTTTTTACATTTTATTTCTTTATTTTGTGTTTGCATGTATGTGGGCACATGTGTGTGACAGCACACGTGTGGGCAATCAGATAACAACTTCCGGAGTCAGTTTTCTCTTTCCATCATGTGGGTCCTGAGGATCCCACTCAGGCCAATTGCCTTTACCCTACTGAGCCTTCTCAGCAGCTAGTCCTCTTGGAGGTTTTTGAGACCAGTGCTGGCTATGTAGTCCAGGCTGATACCTCAGCCTCCCAAGTGCTAGGATTCCAGGGATGTGCCATCACGGAATATTTGATTCTATTATTATTATCATTTGTCTATGTTTCCCTTGTTTCCCAGATTTCTTGACTATTTTCTGGTTTCAGGCCGGTAGAACTTTCTCCCTTTTCTACAACTTCATAGTATGTTTCTGGTCGCGCACAAAGAGGTAACAGTTTAGATAATGGCTGACAAACAATACTGCACATATTAGGCAATTATATATTAACTAACCCTGGGGTTTTTTATAGATGTCATTATAACTTTGTGCTTTAATATGGCTATTATCTTGGTGTATGGTTGCATTAATCAATAGAGTTTAAGATTGAAATAACAATTTTACAGCCCGGTCCGGACGGCAGCAGGGCACTCCCCGAGGACAGCCTGCAGGACAGATGCTTCACAAAGCGCTTGCCTTCAGCTCCATTTGCCACGGGTCAGATCTCTCTCTTGCTCTCTTGACCTTATCTGACTTCTGTATAGGTTCTTCAGCTCCAATCTGGCCTTCAACAATGTGGAAGGTCACCCAAGGTTGTCCTCCGACCTCCACATGCACACCATGGCAATTGTACACCCTCACATGCAGACATACACAGACACATCATATATGCATAAACACACAACAATAAGTAAATTCACTCAAGAGGCAGAGGCAGGTGGATCTCTGTGAGTTCGAGGCCAGCCTGGGCTACCAAGTGAGTTCCAGGAAAGGCGAAAAGCTACACAGAGAAACCCTGTCTCGAAAAACCAAAAAAAAAAAAAAAAAGTAAATTCATTAAAAAAGAATATCTTCTAAGGGTATAAATGAAAATATGAATAAAATTTTAATGTATAAAAGTATTTACCATAGTGTAATTATAACTGAAAATAAATTTAGTATTCAATTATAGCATAAGTAGTAATTTGTGATAAATCCACATTAAATTCATGACTTCCATATGTAGTCATAAAAAATAATTTTATTATAGAGACATTTGTAAGATGATAGTAGATATAAAAGATAGAATATCAAATTGAACATGCTCATAAACTATGCTTTAGAAATAATATTTAAATGTCAATTAAGATAGATAGGAATACAAATAGTGTTTTTGCTTTTTTTTTTTTTACATTTTATTTCTTTATTTTGTGTTTGCATGTATGTGGGCACATGTGTGTGACAGCACACGTGTGGGCAATCAGATAACAACTTCCGGGAGTCAGTTTTCTCTTTCCATCATGTGGGTCCTGAGGATCCCACTCAGGCCAATTGCCTTTACCCTACTGAGCCTTCTCAGCAGCTAGTCCTCTTGGAGGTTTTTGAGACCAGTGCTGGCTATGTAGTCCAGGCTGATACCTCAGCCTCCCAAGTGCTAGGATTCCAGGGATGTGCCATCACGGAATATTTGATTCTATTATTATTATCATTTGTCTATGTTTCCCTTGTTTCCCAGATTTCTTGACTATTTTCTGGTTTCAGGCCGGTAGAACTTTCTCCCTTTTCTACAACTTCATAGTATGTTTCTGGTCGCGCACAAAGAGGTAACAGTTTAGATAATGGCTGACAAACAATACTGCACATATTAGGCAATTATATATTAACTAACCCTGGGGTTTTTTATAGATGTCATTATAACTTTGTGCTTTAATATGGCTATTATCTTGGTGTATGGTTGCATTAATCAATAGAGTTTAAGATTGAAATAACAATTTTACAGCCCGGTCCGGACGGCAGCAGGGCACTCCCCGAGGACAGCCTGCAGGACAGATGCTTCACAAAGCGCTTGCCTTCAGCTCCATTTGCCACGGGTCAGATCTCTCTCTTGCTCTCTTGACCTTATCTGACTTCTGTATAGGTTCTTCAGCTCCAATCTGGTTCTCCATCTCCCTCGGAGCTCTCCTCCTGACTTCTTAATGGCCTGCTCTCCTCCTGACTTGGTAATTTGAAACCTTGGTGCAGACAGAGCCCATGCTGGGATTTCCTGAGTTTGCTTGAGGACCTGTCCCAGTTCTCCTGGCTTGTCCCAGGTCCCTAGAGCCCCTGACAACACTCCCAGTAAGCAAGGCATACACTCCTGGATTAAGCTCCTTTCTCAGCTCACAGAACACTCTCCTGGAGCTGTCGAGGGCCCAGTGATCTGGCACCCTCCGGTGGCAGTGGGTAGGTGTGCCTTGGCTCGGGTAAACTTCAGCTTTAGAGCCTATGACCTGTCCCAGGTGCCCTCTGTGACAGTGTAAGGGACCTGCTATCAGGTCTGGGTGAGCCCCGCCCACTTCTGCCAGACCCCTAACCATTCGCCACCTGTCGTTTGCTGATAGAGAAATTCAAAGAAGACCTGTCTTCCTTCTCACACAAATGTATTTTATACCAAGATAGGCACTTATTTATTTGTGTGTGTAAAAACACACAAGCCGTGGCTTCAATGAGATCAGAGGACAACCTACAGGAATTTAAATTTTTTCACTTAATTTATAGCCATACATTGGCCCAGGTGTCAATTAAGCTGTGTTTGGTGGCACTTAGGAGGCACAGGCAGGAAGATCACGAGTTTGAAGCCACCCTGAACTATGCGGTGAGTTCGAGGTCAGCTTGGATGTCACTGGAAAACCCCGTCTCACTAACCATGAGAGAAAGAGGAGGAGGAAGGTGGAGGAGGAGGAGGAGGAGGAAGAGGAGGAGAGAGCTAAAATCCTAAAAGACTTTCAGTCCTCGGTTCCAGTTATTCCTAAGACCCAGGAGCCTCCTCTCCTCCAGGCTGGGTTTTGGCATCAGACACTAGTCCTTGCCAAACCCGCCCCTTTTCCTGCTACTTGATGTGGTTTCCTTTGACTTGCAATGCAGGGGCCTACTGAAACAGCAACCAAACAGCGTGCTTTTGAAGAGAGGCGACGCATTAATAGCCAGGGCAGCATTGGACAGAATGTTGATGAGTTATCTGATCCAAACTGTTGGTTACAAGAAATCGTCAAATTACTAGAGACATGTGACTCCTCGGCCAGTCAAAAGGCAGACTCATAAAAATTATGTATATCAAAACCTGGGCCAACTGAGCCAGGAAACCTGCAGCAGAGCACTAGGGAACAGCCATTGTTTTCTCTCATGGGGCCTTTTGACCTCACAGTGAGCCGGCCTGCCCCTCACCCCCACCCCCACCCGCCTTCCTAAACTTAGTCTTGCACCTGACTGCAGAAAACCGGCCCCTCTAGCCTCTGTGCCTCTATAGCCTTCTGGTTTTAGCGCGGAACTGAATTGGAGCGTCCCTTTGTGTCCCTTATTGCAGGTTCCCAAGAGAGAAGGCTTGACTTCTGCTTATCTTTTAAAACCAAAGCACATAGGGCAAAGGTTGCTGGATATGGTTTATGGCCACACATTGGGCAGGTATCCAATTAACTGTGATCGTGGTCATGTGACTCACTGCCCACTTAGTCAGGTAGATCAGTAGAATTTTTATCAGAAAGGGATATGGGCATGAACGGTCATAATTGGTATCTCTTACCAAACTGAGTTAAGTGTAATTTAAGCCCGAGCCAATCAGAAAAATTAGGCCTGTCGTAAACATGGGCAACCCACTCCCCAAAGGCTCACTCTAATTATCTCAGGTTGGCAAGAGAATTCACCTCTGGTCCTTGGAGGTATGTAGCCATACTCTACCTCATCTCGAACCTTCAGCAAGTCCCCAGACCCACCTGCACCTGCCTTCAACATTCTGCATTGAGCTAGATGACTCCACTCACTTGGGAGTCTATTAATTTTCTTCTCCCCTTAACCACACTAAAGACTTTGCTTAGTAAAGCGTTTTGAAGATTTAGAAAGTGACTGTTCAGTCTGCTCAGGATTTATATCCCAAACAGATGTGCCAAGAAGTCATAGGAATCAAACTGCTGTTCTGTGAGTGGAATAATATATTAACTTGCTTTTTAGCGGTTTCGATTACACAGCTGTACAAATTGCAGTGGAGTCTTCAAGCTAAAGATGTTTTTATGTAAAAAGCATCAGCCCTTCAGGAGGAGGTCTCAGCATAGTGGATGCATTGGAGAACAAGAACACATCCCTGTGAACTACTTCTCTTTGCCAGAAAGAGTCGTCAGGTAGTGGAGCGATGGTGGTACTTAGCTCAGCCGAAAGGACTTTCTGTCCTTCATCACAGTAACTGAACCGAGCCAGGATGTGCACACCTTTAATTACAGCACTCAAGAGGCAGAGGCAGGCGGGATCTCTGTGAGTTCGAGGCCAGCCTGGTCTACTGAGGGAGTGCCAAGGACAGTCAGGGCTACACAGAGAGACCCTGTCTCGAAAAACAAACAATAAACAGACAAACACACATAAAAGGAACAATAAATGAACATAGAAGCCAGAGCTGTGGTGGGAGTGTAGGATGTGTCCGAAAACAAAGATGGATGACGCAGAGTCAGGGACCCTGGCCCTGGAGGAAGCACTACAGAGATCCCCAATCACTACCCCAGAGCCTTCCATCAAATCAATGGAGGGAGGTGTACTTCAGTGTGGGTACCTAGGATTTCCACAAATTAAGTTCAATAAAGTATGAGCTCATTGTCTTAGCTAGGGTTTCTATTGCTGTGGTGAATACATGACCACAGCAACTTGAGGAGGAAGGGGCTTATTTGGCTTACACTTGTCTATCACTGTCCTCATCAAAGGAAGTGAGGACAGGACTTCAAATGGTACAGGGTCCTGGAGGCAGGTGCTGATGCAGAGGCCATGGAGGGGTGCTGCTTACTGGCTTACTCCCCATGGCTTGTTCAGTCTGCTTTCTTTTAGAACCCAGGACCACCAGTGCAGGGGTGGCACAATGGGCTGAGTCCTCCCACATCTATCACTAATTAAGAAAATGACCTGCAGGCTTTTATACAGCTTTCAATTTTCTCTATTGAGGCTTCATTGTCTTTGATAAGTCTAGCTTGTGTCAAGCTGACCTAAAACTAACCAGGACACTCACTATAAAAAAAATTCATCACCAGGGCAGGAGAGATGATTCAGCGGTTTAGAGCACTTGTTGCTCTTGCAGAAGACCTGGGTTCAATTCCAAGTAACTACAGGGCAGCTCACAATCTTCTGTAACTCCAGTTTCAGGGACCTCACAGCCTCTTCTGGCTTCTGTGGGTGCCAGGAATGCACATAGTACTCAGACATACAGCAGGCAAAACCCTCATACACATGAATTATAAATAAATAAATCTTAACAAAAATCATTACTACATAAGCAACATGAGTTAGAATCTACAGACATGACAATTTCATATTCACAAAATTGAATAATTTGAAATAATCATATACAGATTTTTTTTCTTTCTTTCTTTTTTCTTTTTTTGTATTTTGAGACAGGATTTCTCTGTAGTCCTGGCTGTCCTGGAACTCTTTCTATAGACCAGGCTGGCCTCAAACTCAGAAATCCAGTTGTCTTTGCCTCCTGAGCGTTGGGACTAAGGCATGTGCCACCATACCTGGCTTCATGTACATATTGTCAAATAATCTTTCATGAACCATTTTTGAAAGTCAAATATGGAGGGCTGGTAAGATGGTTCAGTAGGTTCATCACAACTGACAACCTGAGCCCAATCCCTGGAATCCACATGCTAGACAACTGACTCCCACAAGTTGTCTTCTGACCTCTATCCGAGCATCCTGACACTAGTGTACCCACCTACACACACACACACACACACACACACACACACACACGCACACACACACGCACACGCACACGCACACGCACAAGTACACACATACATGTACACATACATAATTAAATTTATTAAAGCCTAGATATGCAATAAAATAGAGTTAAGAAGTAAAGGGTTGCTGGGCAATGGTAGTGCACACCTTTAATCCCAGCACTTGGGAGTCAGAGCCAGGCATATCTCTGTGAGTTCAAGGCCAGCCTGGTCTACAAAGCGAGTTCCAGGACAGCTAGAGCTGTTATACAGAGAAACCCTGTCTCAAAAAACCAAAAAAAAAAAAAAAAAAAAAAAAAAAAAAGTAGAGGACCCTTAGAATGACCAGAAGGATCCATGAAAATACCAAATAGAACATTTGGGCCCAACAGGTAGAGATGGATGTAGATACAAATATTGTCTTAGGGTTTCTATTGTCATAAAGAGACACCATGACCACATCAACTCTTATAAAGGAAAACATCTAATTGGAGCTGGCTCACAGTTTCAGAGGTTTAGTCCATCATTCTCATGGCAGGACATGGTGGCATGCAGGCAAATATGGTGCTGGAGAAGGAGCTGAGAGACCTACATCTTGATCTGTAGGCAACAGGAAAATGAGCTGTGACACTGGGTGTAGCTTGAGCATAGGAGACCTCAAAGCCCACCCCCAGAGTGATATACTTCTTCCAACAAGGCAATACCTACACCAACAAAGCCACGCCTCCTAATAGTGCCACTTTCTATGGGGGCCATTTTCTTTCAAACCACCACAAGTGTAAATATTATAAAATTAATAACCAGACAGGTAATGGTATACGCCTTTAATCCAGCACTTGGGAGGCAGAAGCAAGCGGATCTCTGTGAGTTCGAGCCCGGCCTGGTCTACAGAACAAGTTCCAGGACAGGCTCCAAACCTACACAGAGAAACCCTGTCTAGAAAAACAATAATAAATAAATAAATAAATAAATAAATAAATAAATAAATAAATAAAACTCTGAGTGTGTTTGAAAAGACAAAGACATTTGAAAGACCCATAGAAGGAAGCTGGGACATCTTCCAAGAGCCAGCAGTAAGCAACTATAATTTTTTTCTCTCAGAAAGGAGATGCGGAGACCGAGGCGATGGCTCAGTTGGAAAGAACATTTGCTGTGCAAACCTGAGTTCAGATCCACAGAGTTACCAGTTGGAAAGAACATTTGCTGTGCAAACCTGAGTTCAGATCCACAGAGTTACATCAAAGGCTGGATGTGGCTGCCTTGGGACCTGTAGCCCCAGCGCCTTGGCAGACGAGACTGGGGGATAGCAGGGGTTTGCTGCCTGCCAGCCTGGCTCCAGGTTCAGTAAAAGACTCTGGTGCGAGGAAACAAGGAGGGAAGAAAACGATAGAGCAGCACACCTGAGTCCTCCTCTGGTCTCCACCTGCTTATGTGAGTGTAGACATACTCCATACAATGTGCATAGGACACATACATTCATGCACATGCATGCACACACACTGAGTGCGTGCACACAAAACCGTGCTCTCTTTTAAAAATAAAATAAGAAAGGGCCTAAGACAGCATGTCCGTGCTCTGACCATCCCTATGTATTAATTACTATTATTTCTCTTTCACAGTAACGACATTGGTTGAAAGGGAAAGACCAGTGTCCTCCAGATAGATGGCTGTAGGGACACAGTGTGAACACATGGAAAAGGCAGGTCCTAGAACCACTCTGGGTATAGGTAACAACACAGGTGAATATTAGAAACTTATTTCTTTCTCTTTTGAGACAGGATCTTATGTAACCCAGGCTGGCCTCCAATCCTGATCCTCCTGCGCACCCCCACCCCTCCAGGGGCTGAAATTGATGGAGTAAGCAAGCCACCATACCCTGCTCGAAACATGATGAGTCTGAGTGAAAAAAGAAAAGAAAAGTAGCAGAAAATACTTTTATAAATAGAATATCACAAACTAAATAGTACAATGCTTAGAAATATAGGCATACACAATTACAATTTTTGTTATTGTTTTGAGACAGTCTCCTTTGGTAGCTCAGGCTGACCTGGAACTCGCTCTGCAACCCAGGCTGGACTTGCTAGGATTATGGGCACTATAACTAGCTTAAACTGTTTTCAAAAAGCAAGAGAATGATATTTTTACTAGATTTTCACGATGCATGTTTGAAAATCATTGGCTAATCCTTGTGATTCCTGGTAAAGGACTCTAATCCAGCTCTCGAAACTACCTGCTGATCTTTTAAGCCCTGTGTTTGATTCTAAATCAAATCACTTTCACAGCGGTGAACACTATCGACAGGTCAAGGCGCGCTGCCGTTAGCACTGCCTTTTTCTGACTGTGGTCAGGACTTGGTCCTTGTCGACAAGGATGGCAGAAAGGAGGAGGCAGAGGACACAGAAGAAAGGAAAGCTGCCTTGACTGAGGGGTGATAGGTGAGCCTACAGAGGGCTGGTGGAAGAGCCGCCCTGGGAGGGCTAAGCCGGTGGTCCCCAGGTGGCTCAGCTGCCCCAGGTCCGAGCAGGAGGTGTGTGAGAACCTGCAAAGCTCGCAAGCAAAGGGCACGTGGCCACCCTGACTTTGCTCACAGTGTGTTCCTGGGAGAGCTTTCGAGAGCTCACTCCATTGCCCTGGAATCTGCACGACGCGTCTGTGTATTCACCCACAGCCCCTCTTTAAAGTTCCTCCTGGAAACTCATCTCCCTTGGGTTCCTTGGCTGCAGTTTCCCCCCTAATAGCTGGGACCACTCCACTGAGGGATCCTACCAATTTTCTCAAGAACAGACGCCATCCAGGGGCCCATGTGATGTAGGGGATTTCCAGGTGATAAAAAGAACACACTTGAGGGGTTTCCCAAGGATGTTTTTTAATTTTTATTTTTTTATTATTATTATATGTGTGTGCGTGTGTGGGCCGGCACACGCCACAGCATGCATGTAGAGGTCAGGGAACAACTTCATGGAGTCAGTTCTCGCCTTCCATCTTTACGTGGGTTCCAGGGATCAAATCCAGGTCATTGGGTTTACATAAGCACTTACACTGGCTGAGCTACCACTACCATTGACCTCAACAGTGTTTCAAATCAATCAGACTCTGTGGTGACCTGGATTCTATAGGTAGGATTCTATAGAATCCTGTGCTCATCCATGTGCTCCCCAGCTTTACATGTCTCAGGGCTTGCTTGCTCGGGGTCAGTGGAATGGGTCTTCCCAATCACCAATTCCCTGCCTCTTCGTTGACTTCTAAGGATGAGGGTTGGACTGACCTGGCAAAGCCTCCAGTTTCCACAAGGTGGATTCTGATGGAGAATGTACTGAGCACCTGTCGAGTAAGGGCCGAGCTCCTTCTTCGGAGCTCCTACATTTTTAGAGTCCTGATTCCCGCCAAAGGCTGGAGTCCAGGATTTTCCTAATGCACAACAGTTCATCTCTGCTTTAGCATTGTCTAGGCTGTTTGCCTTCTGGAAGAGAGGTGCAGGTGCGCGTGGCTTTGAAGGGAAAGCTGACAGGAAATTCGAGAGCAAGGCACTACGTCTCATGAAGGGGAATCATGCCAGGCAGGAAAGCAGGAGATCACGCGAGCTCCTCCTGGCCCCAGACCAACAGAAAGCCTTTGAGTTTCTGGTGAATTCATGAAACCGTTCAGTTTTGGGTGCTGGGCTTCTGCTCTTCTTGGGACAGAAGTCTCTGTGTTCTGTCAAGGAGATGGAAGGAGAGCGGACACAGCAGCCCTGAGATCTAGAAGGGAACCTTTGGATCGGAAGCTCCCATTGACCTTGGAGGCCACTTACCAAGGGGTATTTAAGGAGATGAAAGTAAGTTTCCATAAATACCCGTTGGTTCATCCTCTTTGTTTTGTAACAGAACACTCGGGCAGGAGAAACTCTAACCTATTCTTTCTTCCCATCCCTTCCCTGTGTAGAGTCAGGACCTGTTGAGCATGAGCAGGCTGGAACAGGATCCCCTCCCCCCCCTCCCCCCCCCCCCCGCCCGGCAGCCATAGCACAGGCTCACGGCTGCTGTGGCCTGGGGCTGCAGCAGTGGCCACCCACAGGAGTCCTGGCCAACTGGACTTGAGTTCCAAAGCTCTACCAGAGAAGCAAGATTCCTTGATGTGTTCCTGACCTCATGGACCTCAGGTTGCATAGATCGGGATTAGCCAGGAGGTCAAACACCAGGACGGGGTAGGCTCTTCACCACACAGTGGCCCTGCTGTGGATGCAAAAGCTGGGACTTGATCAGCAGGGCTAGGAGCAGTAGGAGGTGTGGCAGGAACTGTTTATCCATACCCTGGGGTGGCCCAGAGACAGCTGGAAGAGGTCATCCATCATCGATGTTGAATTCTGTGGCAAATATCCAAGCAGGAAGCCACCAGGTCTAAATCCAATTCTTGAAAGTGACCTCTCTGCTCCAGCTCTAGCCTCTGGCCTTGAGGACAAGAGGGGGGCTTCTTTGGGGGGTTCTGCTGCCCAATGTTCCCCTGCCATGGATCAGGATGATCATGTCTGGATTGAGGCTGGCTTTGCAGATGGGACACACTTGTCTATTAAGTCTGGTCTCCAACCCCTGATGTAAACATCCCCAATGGAACAGATGGCCACCTAGGCTGGTAACAGTGTCCTCAACTGGTCCAGGAATATGATGCACTTGGAGGTGCTGTTCTGTCCTCTGCTCTGGCTAGCAATGTTGCTCCTGATGCTGGGCCCACTGGACTGGAATGTGCAGGGGATGTGGAGGCCAACGGCCTCTTGCTTGTCATCCTTTCAAAAGTTCTCCCAGGAAAATCCCTATCACCCTCCATGCTGCCCTGCGGGCCTGTCAGCTGACCAGGCCATCTCAGCAATTCAGGAGTCAGGAAGATTGATGCCAGTCTCCTGGTGGGTCTCAGAAATCTCCCTACTGCAAGATAGTGGTGGAAGTCATCCCCTGGCCTCGGTTGCTTTTTGTTTTTAATTGAAAAACAGAGCTGGAGAGTTGACTCAAAGGTTAAGAGTACCTGTTGTTCTTGCAGGGCACCCAGGTTTGGTTCCCAGCACCCACATGGTAGCTCACGGCCATCTGTAATTTCAGTCCCATGAGATCTGATGCGGTCTTCTTAACTCTTTGAGCACAGGAGATTGTAGTTGTGTTTTGTTTTGCCTTTTTACTCTTTTGGCTCTTCTGCTCTTTGATTCTTTTGTGGTGCCCGCCACCCAGCTCCCAAATAAATACTCGGAGGCTTATTCTTTCTTATAAATGCCTGGCCTTAGCTTGGCTTATTTCTTTTCTTGACTTAAAATCATGTCTACCTTTTGCCTCTGGGCTTTTACCTTTCTCTATTTCCGTATTTTCTTTACTTCTTTCTCCATGGCTTGCTGTATAGCTGGGTAACTGGCCCCTGGAGTCCTCCTCTCCTTCTCCTCTTTTTGACCCTCAGTCTCCTCTCCCCAGATTTCTCCTCCTATTTATTCTCTCTGCCTGCCAGCCCCACCTATCCTTTCTCCTGCCTTATTATTGACTGTTCAGCTCTTTATTAGACCATTAGGTGTTTTAGACAGACATAGTAACACAGTTTTACAGAGTTAAACAAATGCAACATAAAAGAATGCACCACATCCTTGTATCATTAAACACATGTTCCACAGCATAAACAAATGTATCACATCTTAAAATAATATTCTACAACAGGGCATGCATGTCGTGTACATACATACATGCAGGCAAAACACTCATTCACATCAAATAATAAGATAAATAAATCTATATAATGTTTTAATTAGAAATATTCTAAATTATTTAAAATTAAAATATAATTATATCATTTTCCCCTTCCTTTTCCTCTTCCCATGTATCCTTCCCTCCTTGTTACCTGAAAAATCATGGCCTTTTTTCTGTAATTGATTTTTTTTTTTTTTTTTTTTTTTTGGTGTTTGTTTTTTTGGGTTTTTTTTTTTTTTTTTTTTTTTCCAGAGCTGAGGACTGAACCCAGGGCCTTGCACTTGCTAGGCAAGCACTCTACCACTGAGCTAAATCCCCACCCCCTTGATACGTTATATGTGCCTAAATATTAAATACAACCTGCTCAGTGGTATGGGATTTTCAGTTCCAGATTTCTTCTGCTCCGTCCTGATGGAAACAAGTATTCACACAGTTCTTTTTGTTTGTTTGTTTGTTTTGTTTTGTTTCAGAACAGGGCTTCTTTGTGCTGCTCACTCTGTAGACCAGGCTGGCCTCAAACTCACAGAGATCCACCTGTCTCTGCCCCCCACTCCCACCCCTGAGTGTCGGGATTAAAAGCATGCACTACCACCTCCTGGCTTGGTATTAGAATTTTAAAGTAAGTTTATTTTTCTCAAATATTTTGAGCCAATTAGCACAATTTTAGAGTGAATAAATATACCTAAGTTTCTATGACAGTAAGAGTTATACACTAAACTCTACATAGATATATTTGTACTGGACTAAATATACATAGCACTCAAATTCTAGTTGCTTTGTATGTGCATAGTGTGTGTATGTGTTCAGGTATGCACGCCTCTGCACGAGCACGCGGTGGCCAGTGTTGAACATCAGCTGTCATCCATGACTCTTCACCTTAACTTTTTGAGACAGGGTCTCTCACTCAACCTGGAGCCCACTGTCTCTGCTAGGCTGGCTGGTCAACGAACCCCTGGCATCCTCCTGCTTCCACTTCCCCAGAGCTGAAGTTACAGGTGCACATCACCACACCTAGCTTGTACATAGAGCTGGGGATCTGAACTCAGCAAGCACTTTACACACTGAGCCAGCTCCTCAGCCCCTGCTTATTTGTTAGTCTGTTTTATGCAAATACATCAGCAGATATTTAAATAGTTTCCAGAAGATTTTGGGAATGCCCAAACCAAACTTCCAACAATTAGAAAACAAAATCAAAATTTGTCTGATATTTCTGAAGAGGGCCAGTTCTTTGACCTGACATTGCCTTTGTTTTCAATCATTATAATAAAGTCAAAATTACTTGATCAATTTTAAAAGCTTTTTCCTACTCTTTAAATTTCTTTTATACTTTAAGTATGTGGTTACTGCTAAATGTCCTGGAGCTGAATGAGTTAATTGGAAATAGCAATGAGTTCACTTGGGTGAGTGTGTCATAATAGAAGCCTATATCATTTTACTTAGTTAAAGTTCATAAACTTTATCCCCCTTAAAAATTCTACCAAAAAACTCTCTCTCACATTATTAGTGTGTGTGTGTGTGTGTGTGTCTACCTCTGAAAATTAAAATTAATTTGTTTTCATAGGAGCAAGCCATATCAGGAATATATTAGGTATTATTGATTATGAGTTGGAAGAAGTCATTTTTTAATTGCATATAGTTTTTCATTTCATTGATTAATACAATTGGAAATTACAATTTCCTAGAAAAATAGAAAAGTTTTTTCCCAGAGATGATTAAGACAAACTCTCAATATTTCCCTATTGACTATACATTTCCTAACATGGCCAGTCTCTCCTATAGTGCCTATGAAACTCTTGAAACTTGCTTTTTTACAATTTTCTTTTAAAATTACAGTCGTTAGGAGCCAGTGAGACTTCATTGCCAAGGCTGGAACCTAAATGGTAGGAAGAGAATTGAGTCCCATGAGTTGTTCCCTGACCTCCACACTTGTGCCATGGCAAGATTGTATGTAAATATGCAAGAATACACAAACAAATAAATGCATAAACATAAAATAATAAGCTGTTAGTTTAAATGTGTTTGTGAATGTAGAGGCATTTGTTCAGGGGCCCTTAGGATTCTTCAAACTTAACAACAACAAAACATCCTCCATAATATAGATGTGTGTGTGTGTGTGTGTGTGTGTGTGTCTCCATGACATAGATAGAAGGATCAACTTGTGCAGAGAGAAGCGAGAAGACCAATACCTTGGCAGCTCCTCTTAGTTCAATGTCACTTCCTGAATCTGACTGCCTCCTTCCCGGAGACCCCTTCGTCATAAATTTAAAATTTCCCGATTAGTTTTAATTTAATTCAGGCTGGTTTCTGTTACCTGCATCAGGACCCCTAAAATGTGTATTTATGTTGAACTATGTAGTGATGCATAATCATTCGCTCATTGTGTTGGCCCAGGAGATTCTCAGCTCATCTTATTGCTCTCTTACTGATGTCAGTTCTTTGGCTAGCCCACAGCCATACACCACCCAGAACATGTACCAGTCTTGTCTGATCTCAGAAGCTAAGCGGGGTCAGGCCTGATTAGTACTTGGATGGGAGAATCCTTTGGCTAGGCCAGATGATGGTGGTGCACACCTTTAATCCCAGCACTTGAGAGGCAGACAGGTGGATCTCTGTGAGTTCAAAGCCAGCCTGGTCTACAAAGCAAATTCCAAGCCAGCCAAGCCTCCATAGTAAGATCTTGTCTCAAAGAGAACAAAACAGAAGGAAAGAAGGAAGGATGGAGGGAGGGAGAGAGGAAGGGAGGGAGAAGGAAGAAAAGAATCCCTATACTAAAGAAAGGTACCTGAGAATGGACCAAACATTCTGCCTGAGGTCAACCCGGGGCTCAGCTGCTGATCCTGCAAAGCCCAACAACTTGGAGACATTGGTGAGATTTCCCTACTGATCAACCTGCTTAGCTGAGATCCATTCGGGAGAGGTTTCAGAAGCCTACAGCCTGCAGTCTGAGGAAACAAGATCAGCTGAGGAGTTGGCGAGTGAGCAAAACGCGACCGGAGAATGCAAGAGAAGGAGCCGTCCAGCCACCGAACCAGATCACCAGAGTCATAAGCCTATCCTACACCGACTGGGAACAGGTAAGGCCCCATCTCTGGACCGGCAGACCAGGTCTCTAGCCCCTAGGCCCCAGCCATCAGAGCTCCAGGGACCAGGCAGCTACCTTTCCCTGTCCCCTCACCAAAAAAAACCCAGCCCCTGCGAACCCAACAACCACTGGAATCATAAGCCCACCCTGCACCAACTGGGAACAGCCATTGGAGCCCCAGGGACTGGACAGCAACCTCTTTCCCTGTCCCCTCACCAAGAAAACCATCCTATGCGACACCAACAACCACTGGAACCATAAGCCCACCCTGCACCAACTGGGAACAACTGCTCCCTGAGACAGAACACACAAACACTGATTGGACTAAGCTGCTCCCGGAGAAACAGAGTCCAACAGCACCGATTCAACCAAGAAACACCTAATGAACCAAGACTGTCAATTAGAACAAGAGAGGCACCTTCAGACACAGACACCACCTGCACCAAGTAGAGGAAGAGATGAGTAGACACCAGTGCAAAAATACAGGCAACAGCCGGGCAGTGGTGGCAGCGCACACCTTTAATCCCAGGACATTGGGAGGCAGAGGCAGGCGGATCTCTGTGAGTTCGAGGCCAGCCTGGTCTACAGAGCGAGATCTAGGAAAGGCGCAAAGCTACACAGAGAAACCCTGTCTCGAAAAAACCAAAAAAAAAAATAGAGGCAACAACATAAAGACCTATATGACACCATCAGAACCTAGCGATTCTACACCTGCAAGACCTGAACATATCAACGCAGAAGAAGCAATCAATCCTAAAAATGACTTTAAGAAAATGATAGAAGCCCTTAAAGAGGAAATGAAAAACTCCCTTAAAGAGGAAGTAAAAAATTCCCTTAAAGAAATGGAAGAAAAAAAGAAAGAAAGACACCTGAACCCATGTGGTGTGGCTTCTGCCACTGAACAAACACACCCAGCGAGGAGCGTTCTTTCCCGAAAGCTGCTGTCTCACCACGGGGTGGTCCACAGGACGTAATGAAGAGTGAAAGGGGTTCAGAGCCCCAGATCCTGCCACACTAGGGGCATCTGCACCTTTGAAGACTAACACCGAAACCGCACGCTTAGCTTTACGACTTCCTTCTCTCCAACACTAAGATAAGAAGAAAAATATATACAAGTCAGTTGGTGTTATCAGGAAGTGATCTTTAGTTTTTTTTTGAAAACATGATGCTTGGGGGCACGAATTGAACCGTTCCTGTAATGAATCAATATTCAAAAGGAGTAGTACAGAAACTTTTCTTGCCACAGGCTAGTAGAAATACGTATAACTCTGTCATGTGTACTCCTCACAATTTTTCTTTGACATCTACTTTGTGGTGTGTGTGTGTGTGTGTGTGTGTGTGTGTGTGTGTGTGTGTGTGTGTGTTGCTGGGGATCTAACTTTGGCTTCATGGATGCTAAGCGTATCCTCTGTCACTAAGCCGAACTCTCTCTTTCATTGAAAACCGTTCCTTCCCCTGGACAGCTGCGGTAGTTTGAATGAGAATGATTCCTCCTAGACCCAGATGTTTAAATCCTTGGCTCCCAGTTGGTGGGTTGTTTGGGTAGGATTGGGAGGTGTTGGCTGGCTGGTGGACGGGTATCACTGGAGGTGGGCTTTGAGATTTCAAAAGACTTGTGCTATTCTATACAGTGAGATCCAGGCCAAAAAAAAAAAAGAGAAAAGGAAAGGAAGGGAAAGGAAAGGAAAGGAAAGGAAAGGAAAGGAAAGAAAAGAAAAGAAAAGAAAAGAAAAGAAAAGAAAAGAAAAGAAAAGAAAAGAAAAGAAAAGAAGGCATCCCTGAGGGATAACACCTAAAATTGACCTCTGACACAAATACACACAGGTATGTTTCTCTACACACACACAGACATACACACACACACACGTATGTGCACACAGACACAGATACATACATGTGCATGCACACAGGCACACACACAGACATAGACACAGACACACACACACACACACACACACACACACACACACACACACACACACACACGAACCTCTATTTTCCTTGGCTGGTGACCAAGGGAAGCTAAGACAACTTGGCGAACTGCTGCCCAGGTAACTGACAGAGTTTGTGAATTCACTGTTATTCAACAAATTCTGAGGTTGAAAAAAGACAGAGATGGTGTCTAAATTCCTGACCTAGCATGCTCACAATGGTGGCACAAGCCTGAAATCCCAAAAGTAGAGTCAGGACGATCAGATGTTCAAGCTCATCCTCTGGTGCACTTTAAGTTCAAGACCAGCCTGGGCTACGTGGCACACGTCTTGTGTTTGGTTTTTGAGACAGGGTCTCACTCTGTAGCCCTGGCTGGCCTGGAACTTGTACGTCTTACATCTGCCTGCCCTTCTTCGTGGTCCCCATAAGGTTACTACTCAGCTGACACTCATTCTGTCCACTCGGGCGCCACGCTGTCCTCTACCCAGCCACTGAGAGGTGGCACACAGTAGGCTCTTCCACGTGGCGTTTCTTTTCCATTGATATGATGAAATACCCTGACAGCAACAGGAGGGAGGGAGTATGTTTTGCTCACAGTTCGAGGCACAGTCTGTCGTGGCAGCTGGAGCTTGGAGAGAAAAATGAATGCATGCTGCTGCCTAGGTCCCTTCCCGGTTTATACAGTCCGGATCCCAGGGAATGGCATCATCCACCATGGGCCTGGCTTCCCACTTCAACTGATGCAATCAAGATACTCCTCCACAGGTGTGCCCCAGAGGTTCATCTCCCAAGTGAGTCTAGATTCCATGAAATTGACCACAGCAAGCCTCATACCTGGCTGCTCTGTTCAGGGCTGGCCTGGGGTCCTGTCCCCCACAAGCCCTGTCCCCCACAAGCCCTGTCTTATAGCGGAGGCTCAGATCACTTCCTTCTGAATTACCTAATCATCTTTGGTGTCTCTGTGACCCCCTCATTTCCCTGGAGTTTGACCAGGTGTGTAAAACGCTGAGCAAGGGTGAGAGCCGGGGCTTCTTGGCCGCTCCTTTGGGAGCTCCGGCCCAGGGCAGAGTCTGGGTTATAAGGTCCTGGCTGCCATCTTAGTTTTTCAGAGCAAGGGGATTGTATCACCTGCTGTCATTTGTGGGTCTCAAGACCACCCCATTGCCCCAAACACCATTCTTCTTCTTTTGTTGTTGTTGTTTTGTTTTTCATGACAGGGTTTCTCTGTGTAGTTTTGGTGCCTGTCCTGGATCTCACTCTGTAGACCAGGCTGGCCTCGAAGATCTGTCTGGCTCCGCTCCCAAGTGCTGGGGTTAAAGGCATGCGCCACCGCCGCCGCCGCCACCGCCGCCGCCACCACCACCACCACCGCCTGGCAACACCATTCTTCTTACCTGAACGCCTCTCTCCTTCTCATTTGGCCTTCAAACCCTAACCACAGGACCCATGATTTTCAAACCTTCCTCGGCCCTCTCCTCCACTTCGCCTCACTTCCCTCTCCTGCAGTTTTAGCTGTCCCCCTGGATTTCTGGAGTTTTCTATTACCTCTCTCTTACACCACTGGCCACACTGAACTTTCATCCATGGTCCTCAGCAGAGGCTAGAGAGCATCAGTCCTCTGGGTAGGGCCCACATCTGTTTATGCCTGTGTGCCCCGGGCACCACTCAGCAGCATGCCTTTCCACAGCAGGTGATGTCCAAGAATCAAACACCTGGCCTCGCTCTGCAAGAGCCGTTCCCTGAAGCCCAGGGCTCTCTAGGTGTTTATCTCAATTCCCTTGCCTAATTTGGGAACCTCCCTAGGTCTCTCTCCTGGCTTTCCCTCTGCAGTTCCTGTCTGGCAGCCCTGCTCCCTACCCCGGCTCCTAATTAAGCCCAGACAATGCTGCTACCCACTCTTCTGGCAGCTGCTGGTGGGCCCCTGCGCCTCCTGCTCTTCTGGTGTTTACGTCCTTAGCTCTACTGACAGGAGGAGGCTGCCCTGGAGGCTCACACTAACCAGACTTCACCTGTTCAAAAATGACAGGCACAAAGGCCTTGGAGTTCAGCTTCTTCTGCAACCCATCCCGCCCCAGAGTCTCCTCTTGGCACCGAGCCCAACGCTAATAATATGGTGGAGAGGGGAGACGAGAGGGACACCTGCCTTGTAATCAGGGCGCGCTGGCCTTTTTATGTGAGTCGTCTTTCTTGGAGGATGCAAGACTTAACTTGTTCTAGATAGAAATCCATGTAATGATAAGCTGGGCTCTACTGTAACTTATATTTACCTTTTTGCTGACCTCAGAAATACAAAACTTGAAAGAAAGTATGCCTGTGAGGACTAAATACTGTGAATGTTTCTAGTCAACCAATGCCTAACAGACAACACACACACACACACACACACACACACACACACACACACACTATACTCACTTCCACTCCCACTCAAACACACTCATTCACATACATACACACTCACACACACTTTCTAGGGAAAATTTTCTAACCTTGACTCCTCTACAACTAAATACACAGGAGACATATCCATGACATTTCTCTTGTGACACTCTTGGGTTTAGAGGATTTTGCTGTCTGGATCCAGGCTCCACAGCAAATAAATGAATCTAGCTAGAAGGTCATTTTGTATAGCAAGTGATTTGGGGATTTTTTTTTTTCCCTAACTTTTCTCTCTCAGTTTCTCAAACATGGCTCCTGAATTTCCCTTCTTAGGAAAAATTTTTCCTTAGGCAGTGTGATGTAGAATGAGAGATAACAATGAAAACCAATGTGATTGTTGTGGACAGTATCTTTCTAATTTTAGAATCCCTAGCTAGGTGCAAGGCCTCACAGTGCCTGTATTCTCAGCACTCTGAGGCAGGAGCATTACCAAAAGTTCAAAGTCAGCTTGAGCTCCAGAATGAGCTCCAGGCCAGCCCGAGCTGACCTCCTCCCCTCAATAAAAAAGAATCCCCGTATTATTGAGGCATCAATATAGCAACTGAGAGACTAGCTTCCCTTAGAAACCATAGCCCTGATGGCCAGCCGTGAGCAAAGAGGGTTTTTGAAGGACTGATTCCTTGGAAATGAACTTAAAGCATCCAGGAAGTGTGAGTCTTCCCTGTCCTGCACTGGTTTGTTTTGCTTTCTCTCTGGAATGTGGAGACAAGGGGCGGTCACCGGCTGTGCACTAAGTGGCTGATCTGTAACATGAATGAAATCTGGATCTAGGATAACTCTGATGCTACAAACCAGCCCTAAGCGTTCATCTTCACGTGAAAGATAAGCAGGCTACCTATTTACACCATTGCTGCCTCGGGTGTTCAGTTATGGACATCTGAATCTAATCCTAACCCACGAACAAGCCAGTAACACATTTACTGAGTTCCAAATCGACAAATTAGGATTTAAACATCCTTCTTCCTCTAATACATTCCCCCAAAGACTACAATCTTCCCCATTTAATTTTTAAATATTTTCCTTTGGGGCTATAGTGACTGTAAAGAAACACGAGGAAGCTTCTGGAATGTTCATATTGTTTGCCTCTTGTTAGTTTTTTGGGTCCAGTCAAAACACACTGAGTCGTACTTCAGACACACACCTTTTTTGAATGTATATGTCAATAAAAAGTTTTAAATCTACTTTGTAAATATGTCTTTTTGAGTAGAATTACTCATGAGATAAAGAGTTTAAAAGGTGGATTTCTAGGAGGCTGGGAGTTGGCTTAGTAATGTAGAGCACTTGCTACTTTTACGAAGGCCCAGGTTCAATTTCCAGCTCTCATACTGTAACTCACAACCATCTGTGACTCCAGTTCCAGAAGGATCGATGCCCTCTTCTAGCTCCCGTGGGCACCAGGCGTTGTGTGGTGCATATACACACAAGCAGGCAAAACACTCACACACAAATAAAAATACATAAACTTTTAAAAAGTAAATTCCTCTGAGAATCATGAAAATTCAATAATGAACAAAAAATGAAATGACAAATGTAGATTATTTAACTGCTTTAGTTAATGTAGATTATTTAACTGCTTAGTTAAGCATCTCATGAGTACTTTTAGGGACCTGTCTCTGCAGCAGGCACCTAGGGCTGCCACTACTACTATCCGGGCTCCTGCAGTTGTTTGCCAGACTGCCCTCAACCTCAACATCCCCCTGCCCCAGCCTCCTAGGATTCCAGGCACATGCTACCATGCCTTTCTGCTTGTGTTTATTCAACGATATTATCAACCTTGTAGAGATAGCAACTAATCTGTTTTATCCATTTTGTGTTATGTGTATGATTGTGTGTGCAGTGTGTGTACATGTTCATGTGGGTATAACTGCACATGTGTAGAGGGCAAAAGTCATTGTTGGGTATCTTTCCTAATCATTCTACCTTGCTTTTGAGACAGGGTCCCAAACTGAACATGGAGTTTACCAATTCAGCTAGGAGGGCTGGCCAATGAAGTCTAGAGACACACCTGGCTCTACCTCCTCAACACATTATATATTATAAATATATAGCATATTTAATATAAAAATATATTATACATCATATAAAAGTGGTACACCCGGCTGTCAGTGTGTGTGTGTGTGTGTGTGTATGTGTGTGTGTGTGTGTGTATGTGTGCTATGTGGATACATACGTGCTAAGGTATGCATGTAGAGGTCAGAGGCCAGCTGAGAGGAGTCGGTTCTCTCCTTCCACCACGTGGGTTCTGGGGATTGAACTCATTCAGCAGGCATGGTGGCAAATGCCCTTACCTGCTGAGCCATCTCTCTGGCCTCTTGTTCATGTTTTGAGTTGAATTGCTAACCAGCAATTCCATACGTATACACACAGCTGCTTCCCACAGAGTCAGGCAAATAGTGGTTCTTTATGGAATAATGGAGTGAATATATTATAGGTTAAATAACCTCTCATGGACCACTAGGAAAATGTATTTCAAGTCCCAAACATCTGACTTACAAGTGAGCTTCTGGAATTCACTTGTAAATTAGGGGCAATGGGGGGGCTCTTCAACATTAGCGTTAATCATGAGCTACAAGGAAAATTTTAGGCAATTCTCTTCAAGCTTCAAAAATTATGTAAGTCTAAAACATAAGAGGGTGAAAATCATAATGCAATTATCACAAGAAACTATCAGAACCCTTAGCTACACTGGATAAAAAGAGTGGAACAGAGCAACTTCTTGATATTGTAATGAAAATGCAAGCACTATGACTAACACAGACCGCATGAAAATAGAACATTTTCATTGCATGGCAAAAAAGAAAAGATGTCTGTGTCTTAAGCAATCAAAGAGCGAAATTGAAAATGCAAGCAACTGGAAAATGGTAGCGCATAGAAGCTCCCTGTTAAAATACAGTCCGACGGTAAATTTTCAATGTAATTTAAAATATACTCCTCCACGGTTTTCAAAACTGATCTAGATTCAAAAGGAGAGCAATATCAGTTTGACATTTGTAGGATGCCAGTTCCGGGGTGCACACACAGCGCACAGTCCTTTCCGTTGAAATGTTCTCCTGACCAAAGGGTAAGCCTGGACAGCCATTTTTGCCAAACACTTCAGTCTAGGCTAATTGGACAATTGGCGAACTCTCGACCTCAGCCGCCCTGCTGAGTGTTATCTGAAGAACATGAATCAGTGTGCACTGAATAGGTATGTCCTGGGACTTCAGAAGGGCAAGTCGAGGTGAAGCTAAAGTTGGCATCAATGACTGAGTTTCACAAAGGCCAAAATTATGGGGGAGCAGAGACATGTAAATGGGCAGAGGAGGTCCACAAAGGTACCCAGGCAGGGAAGGGCAGAGGCGAGAGGCTGGGCAGGAGGGCGGCTTAGGGCAATGAGTTCTGTCTCTGATGAACTCTGGCTGATTTTCTTCCTTGTTTTCTAAGTTATCAATCATCTTAGAATTGAGGATTTAGTTTAGTGGTAGAACACTTGCCTGGGTTTGTTCCTGCACCAAAAATTAATGGACAAATTAATTAGTCAATCAGCTAAAATTCCTGACCATGACCAGTACTCTACTTCTCATTTGATTATTTTAGAGACTTATTTTTATTTATGCATATACATATGCATGTGTGTGTGTGTGTGCACGCGCATGTGCACGAACATACACATACATGCATGTTAATCCCCTGGAACTGGAGTTACAGGTTGTGAGCCTCCTGAAGTGGGTCCTGGGACCCAAACTTTAATCCTCTACAAGAGTAGTAAGCACTCCTAACTGCTGAGGTATCTATGTAGTCCCTGGTATATATGTATGTATGTATGTATGTATGTATCTGTCTATCTATCTATCTACAGACAGGATGTTATGCATCCCTGGCTGGTCTTGAACTCACTGTGTAGGAAAGGATAGCCTTAAACCTCTGATCCTCCTGCCTCCTGCTCCAAGTACTAGAATTACAGGCACAAATCACTTCTTCTGGTTAATGGCTTTAGGTGGTTCTGAGGATCAAATCCAGGGCTTCCTGCATGCTAAGCAAGCACTCAACCAATTGAGCTAAATTACCAGCCTCCTACTTTTGACTTCAGTGAATAATTCTTCAGCATCTATCATTTGTCAGACACTGTTCTTTGCACTGAAGACATAATAATAAATAAGAGAGAACAAAGTTGTGAATTTATTGGGGTCAAGTATGGTGATTACAATGTGTAGATAGACAGATAATTGTAACCCAGTGTAGACAGTGCAACAGTAGAGCAAAAGGCAGGGTATCGTGGGAGAAGAATGTCTCACGGCGAACCTCACCCAGCATCACTGCAGGGATTTAAGTGAGATTTTGTATATTGTCAGCCAAAGAACCTGTCCTTGAGCACCTTTGTGTTTAAATGCGTAGCCACCGACGTAGGAAAGGGCTCCGTGTGTAGTGTGTGCCGTGAGAACATGAGGACTAGGGTTTGGATCCCTAGAACCCACACAGAGTCAGGTGTGTGTGGGTGGGGGTGTGCCTTGCCTGGAACTCTAACTGCAGAAGATGGAGACCGGATCCCAAGCTGGCTAGCAAGACTAGCAGTACAGGCGAGCTCTGGGTTTGAGTGAGAGACCCTACCTCAACGGATAGGGTGGAAGGGCCCGCGACAGTGATTCCTAAAATCAATCATGGGCCTCCACACATTTGTATCCACATGTTCATCTCCACCCACACATGAATATGTACTTACCCACGGGCAAACATATGAAGAGACATGTATGAATGTCATACACGTGAAAATGATAAAAAGAAAAATACACGTACATATTGCTCCCTCTTTTTTTTCTCTCCTCACCAAGAGTAATTAAGAAAGCAGATAACAGGGGCTGGAGCGATGGCTCAGTTGGCAGGGTGCCAACCTTGCAAGTACGATGGCCTGTGTTCAAGTCTCTAGGACTCATGTAAAAAGGCACATGTAATCTCAGAGCTGGGGACTGTCATGGTACATGTAATCTCAGAGCTGGGGACTGTCATGGTACATGTAATCTCAGAGCTGGGACTCACTGGCTAGCCACCCTAACCTAACTGGCAAGCTTCAGGCTAGTGAGAAACCCTGTCTCAAAAGAGATGGCTGGACTTTCTGAAGGTATCACTTGAATTTATCCTCTGGCCTCTGTTTACATGGGCACACGCATACACACATGCAACCTCACATACATGCATAAAACAATAAGCAAATAAATTCAGAGAGCTTCCCTAGGTTAGTCTTAGTTATGATGGTGCATGCCTATAATCCCAGCCCTTGGAGGGGGAGGCAGGAAAAATAGGAGTTCAATGATAGCCTCATCTACATTGAAAGTTTGAGACTAGCCCTGGCCACATGAGACTCTCTCTCAAAAACCAAAACAACAACAACAAAAACCAAACCAAAATGTGGATACCTTCTCTAGGTTAGAGTTTAGGCTCCACCACCCATCTGCATGTGACCTGATGCAAATTCCACAACCTCCCCACGTGTATCCATTTTCCCACTTATCTCCGAGGATTGCCCTGAGGACTCAATGGGTAATTTACATACAGAGTATATCTGACATTTAGTAAGTGCTCCACAATTGCTACCATTTTTATTATTGTTGTTGCGGCTGTCGTTAATCTATTTCTGTTGCAATTTGAATAAATGTCAGCTGGGGAAATCTGGGTAGTGGTGCTGATATGCTCGCCACGTTTAAGGGCTTGTCTTCAGCTTCGTTGCTATACGTGGAAAGCAGCCAGAAAGACACTGGTCATGCTGGCACACACAGACCTGTTATTTATCACAGTCCGTTTTATTGTTGACTAGGACAGTCTGGTGAGTCAACTCTGCTATCAGACCCAAGCAGACCATTAACACAACCTCTTTCCACGTAGAGTCAAATATAATCTTTCCTGAGAAATAACATCATTTCCAGCCTGCTCCCTGGAAGTACACACAGACCACCATGGTTTCTTGGTACACCCAAATTGTCCATCTTATTTTAGCAGTAGGTTTCTCTGACCTGTCATTCTTGCTGGTAGATGATCTCATCCATCACGTTTTGGGTCTTTTCTAATTGTATTTCTCAGACAGAAACCTTGACTTCAGGTCTAAGGTGCAGTTATCCTTTCTAGGAAAAGATCATGTCAACTATTGAAAAATGGTTCTGTCCAATGTAAATTACTGTGTGGGGCTGGAACGATGGCTCAGTGGTTAAGAGCACTTTTTGCTCTTTGCAGAGGACCACTGGTTCCATTCCAAGCACCCAAATGGCAGCTCACAACAGACCAGAGGATACAGTGCCCTCTTCTGGCCTCTCAGCACAGGCATGCATATGTGGTGCATAGACGTACCTGCAGGTAAAACACCTATAGACATATAATAATAATAATAATAATAATAATAATAATAATAATAATAATAGAAGTAGTAGTAGTAGTCGTAGTCGTAGTACAAGTTTTAAAAAATTACTATGTGCTTTCAGCCATGATAAGATGAACTAACATTCTTTAAACTGAGTCTAGAATTGTCTTCTTCCCATCTTCTTGGAATCCTTGCCGTCTTGAGAATCCAGAGAGGCAAGTGTTTTAAGCATCGACTCATCTCCATGAGCGAGAGCACTTGGCACTGAAGTATGCTTTAATAGCTATCACTCTGCAGAACAGATGTTTGTATGTTTCGTGGGCATCATAAATATTAAGAGTGATGCTATACTGCTTGAAAAGCATTTTCCATTAATTGTTAATGCTCACTGTGTGGATAAAAGAGGGGAAATCCTTGGGGGGAAATCAAGTCCATTTTTATGTCTAACATTACAGTATTTCAATTTCAGGGCTGAAGCTAGGAGCATTAGTCTCTGATTTCTGGACTAGCATCTGAAAACTCTAATTAAGTGCCATTCCAGCACCCCTGTTCACAGCGTCCCACACTGAGCATAGACTGTGTGGCTGTAATAGGAGACATGGTAGAGAAGGAGGGCAGGTGTGAAGTCCAAGGCCAGTTCCTTCTCTTCCTGGCTCAAGAATCCTGAGTTTACTTGGCCTCCCTGAATTTAGTTACATAACCCATGAGAGTTGGGAGTGATCGCCCCTATCTTGGAGGACCTTGTGATAATTAGATAAGAGGTATGTGTATGTTTTAGTCAGGGTTTCTGTTGCTGCAATGAAACCCCATGACCAAAACAGTTGGGGAGGAAAGGGTTGATTTGGCTCACACTTCCACATCACTGTTCATCATTGAAGGAAGTCAGGACAGAAACTCAAACGGGGAAGGAACCTGGAGGCAGGAGTTGATGCAGAGGCCATGGAGGGGTGCTGCTTGCTGGCTTGCTCTGTCTGCTTTCTTATAGAACCCAGGACCACCAGCCCAGGGGTGGCACCACCCACAATGGGCTGACCCTCCCCTATCAATCACTAATTAAGAAAATGTCTTACAGTCAGATCTTATGGAGGCATTTTCTCAATTGAGGTTCCTCCTCTCAGATGACTTTAGCTTGTGTCAAGTAGACATAAAACCATCCAGCACAGTGTACACACACACACACACACACACACACACAGAGAGAGAGAGAGAGAGAGAGAGAGAGAGAGAGAGAGAGAGACAGACAGACAGACAGACAGACAGACAGACAGAGCTCTGAAGAGACTAGGTCAGTGTTTCAGCTGTCTTTAATCCTCTCTAAATGATATCAGTGTGGGCTAATGTAATGGCTAATTTGTCTTCGAACTTTTGTCAAGGCTGCTGAGACTTTCTGCCCAGGGAGATTTAGCTCCTTCAATGATGTTCCGTATGCAAGATGAATGTTGATTGATCTCTCCTACTCGCCCATGACATTATTCTAGGCTGGTCCCAGCTCTCCATTTCTCCATCTTTCTGTCTCGGCCTCCTGAGTGCCGCAGGTGTGCACCTCCATCTTTCATTTACTGAGGGTCCATCGGTGGTCTCTATTTTAATAAATTACAGATTAGTTGAAGACCATAGATGACAACATCACAGGAAGTGTTATAAAAACCAGGGGGAACTTACAGTTCCGTTCAGGTAAGGACAGAAGTGTGTAAGAAATAGGAAGCCAGTTGTGGTGGTTCACACCTATAATCCCAGCATCCACGAGGAGAAGCAGGAAGCTGAGACCAGACTGACCTACCTAAGACCTTGTTAATCAGGAGTGATGGTGCTCACCTTTAAGCACTTTGGAGGCAGAGGCCGATGGATCTCTGTGAGTTCAAGGATAGCCAGGCTCCATAGTGAGACCCTGTCTTAAAGAAAAAGAAAGTCAGAAGGACTCTGGACACCTGATCAGGGATGTCACGAAATCCAGGAATGTCCAGATCACTCTGTTGTACCAAACACCTTACCTTCCTAGGGCATGGTTAGTTGGTTGGGCTTATAGCCAGGGACAATGCTCTCAGATAGAAGCGAGACACACAGCCGTCCCCACCCCGAACAACACAAACCTCCAGCGCTGACCTCTGTGTGCTGACTACTTTTGCCCTGAGCAGCTGTAGATGAAGTCAACTGAAATTCTAAAATCAAATCATGCACAGCACCAAGCTGGTTCTTTTCCCTGGGATGAATTTTAAACTGCTGCAAAGTCTAAATTTTAAATCCTTCAGTATATTCCCCCAAAGAGTCTGATTCAGTAAATTGCAAAAAAAAAAAAAAAAAAAAAAAAAAAAGGAAATGAGAAGAAAAATTACAGAAAAATGAGATTCCTTTTAAAACAGCTTGGACTCTGCATCAGCCACTGGGAGTGGTCAGCCTCCTTTATATGTTGGTCTGGTTTTGGTTTTGGTTTTTCTCTCTTTGCAGTATTAGAGTGGAAGTCAGGGTCTCACCCAGGCTAGGCAAGCACTCCACCAGTGAGCTACAACCCTAGGCTCCTTCTCTTTATGAATATCATAAAAACGCCGCTTTCTCTGTAACCCAACCCAATGAACACTTTAAATGTATTGTGTTCATGGGGCTGGAGAGATGGCTCAGAGGTTAAGAGTACAAACTGCTCTTCCAGAGGTCCTGAGTTCAATTCCCAGCACCCACATGGTGGCTCACAACCATCTGTAATGAGATCTGGTGCCCTTTTCTGTATACATAATAAATAAATAAATCTTAAAAAAAAAAATGTATTGTGTTCAATCAGGCACTCAATTGTTAGTCTATGTCCCAGTTACATTTGTCCACTTGATGCAACCTTGAGTCACCTGAGAAGGGAGTCTCAACCGAGGGAGAGGCCAGATCAGATTGGCCCGTGGGCGTATCTGTGGGGAACTATCTTCATTTTTTTTTAATTGATGCAGGTGGGCCCAGCCCATTGTGGGCAGCACCATCCCTAGGCAGGCTTTCCAGGGCTGTATAAAGAGCTAGCTAAGCATGAGTCTGTAAGTGAGCTAGCCAGCCAGTGTGTTCCTTTATGGTTCCGCCCTGACTTCTCTCAGTGATGGAAGGATAAGCCAATTAAACTTTTTCCTCCACAAGTTGCTTTTGGTCAGAGTGTTTTCTCATAGCAACAGAGTGAAACCAGGGTTGTCTACACTCAGGTTTCCACCTTTCCCTGGGAAAGCCATCAGAGAGAAGATGACCTGTGGCCATCTCCAGGGACCAGCCTGGGCTTGCAGGTGGTGACATGGGCAGATGTAGGAGAAGGCGCTGAATAAGAACCTTGCTGAGGTGAATCAGGGGACAGAGAACATCTATTTTCTCTTCTTCCTCTTCCCAATCTCCTTAAAGGATCTGTGTGCAGCAGCTGAGTCTTTTTCCTCACTTTTCATTGATTTGTCAGTTGACCACAGTCAGGCTTCTGCTAGACCACACCACACGAAGGGCTCCATCCTGCAAGCATGGAGGATGCAGATCTAGTTGATAAGTGCGGTGGGTAATTTTGAAATCTTTACCTCGGTGGTTTTTCTGTTCTCTAAGGATTTCACTTTCCCGAGGTGCCTTCTTCCTCAGGCTTCTTAGAGTCAAATTCTCCTGTCTTCAGGGTGTTCTTTCAGCCTCTTTCTTGGTTCTTCTGGTCTTTCTCCAAGTGTCCTGTGAGTGCCCTTACCTCTGACCCCAAGTCATCAGCCAAGTACATGGGCGTCTCTCACATCTAGACAAGGAACTCCTTACTTGAGATTCAAATCCTGTATCCATTTAGCTCCTGCATGGCCTATAGGCACCCCCCCCAAAAAAAAATTTTTATCACAAAGTCTATTATCTCCTGAAGTCAAGGATGGAAATATACACCTGGGAGCAGAAGCTAGAAGAATGAAGAGTATGGTAAGACCTGTCACACACGCACGTGCAGGCACAACACACACTCACACACACTCACACACACACTCACATTCACACACTCACACTCACACACTCACACTCACACACACTCACACACACATACACACTCACACACACACATACACACACACTCACACTCACACACACACTCGCACGCACACTCGCACGCACACACACTCACACACACTCACACTCACACACTCACACTCACTCACACACACACACATACACACACACACACACACACACACACACTCTCACTCACCATTTTCTCTTCTGGTGTTACATAGCACAGTAACGACACACCACTCACTCAGTTAACCATGCCAGGAACTTGGGACCTTCCTTCCAATTGTTCTCTCGCTCCACCCTGACCATCCTAACCAAACAATATTTTTGGCTTTGGGTTTTGGGGGACAGGATCTCACATTAGCCCAAGGTGGCCTCAAAATCCCTATGTAGCCAAGGATGATTTCCAGTCCCCATCCTCCTGTCTCTACCTCCGGAGCACCACACCCCCACACCCACCACATACGATGTTTCTAAGAACTAAATATTTTCATCACTGAAAAACGTGTAAATAAACACCACATTCACTTTCCACTCTAGTGAGTGTGAAATGCACCGTTGTGTGCTTTTTTGCTCCATTGCCCTGCAGCCAGTGACACTGTCCACCTCTAGATGATACAGTGTTCATTTTCCCTAGTGGAAACCCTGACCCATCAAGTGGGTAACTTAACAAGTGTTCCAGGCTGGAACATACATCAGGTTATTTTTCCTTTTCTGAGGTGAGTAGTATGTCACTTGCATGTATTTGGCATGCTATAGTGCTCTGCTCATCTACTGATGGACACTTCTGACTATTAGGAACAGTGCTTCTGTGAATGTGTGTGTACATTACGTGCTCAAACTCTCTTTGATAATGTAGTAACTATTCAGTTGGCCTTCAGGTTAAATGTCAATGTAATAAACACATATTTTTTTAAAATACTAATGAGATGGTTCAGAGCACCTGGGTTCGATTCTTAGCACCCATATCCTGTCTCAAAACCATTTATAACTCTAGTCCTAGGGCAATCGACGCCCTCTACTGGCTTCTGTAAGGTACATGCTTCCAGGCACACACATGGTGCATAGACATACAGGTAGACAAACACTTACACACAAAGTAAAATAAAAATAACTTTAAAATTGTCTGTCTAAGGCTAAGTATGGTGATGTATAACTGTAATCTCAGCACAAAGAGGAGGCTGAGGCAGGAAGATAGCGCATTTGAGCCTAAGTTGGTTTATATTATGAGACTCTGTCTCAAAGAAACAAAATCAGAAGCCCCCCCCCAAAAAAAAATAACCTATCTTCATCTTACATTGCAGGTTTAACATTTTTTCCCAGTTGAGATTTTAATTTAAACAATACATATAGTCAAATACGAAATAGAAGCTAAGCTTGTAATTTATTCTGTAGCATGTGTCCTAAGCAACACTAATAGAGAAATTCTTAACACGGAATCTTCCCAAAGCATTTGAAAGTTCATACAAATTTATGCATGGAGACATATGAAGGGCGACTATCGAAATGCTGCATTCAGTCAGCTCTGGGCACCAGTAAAACTAGAAGTAGTTTCTTATCTTCTTTTTCTCTGTCCATATTTTCAGATTCCCTCAAGTAAACATATTAAAATGTAGAGATAGTTCTTGGGAAAAAGAAAACTATCACATGGGAAACGATCTTTGGGATATTAAATCTGACATTTGAAAGTCTGAATTTTCACTTAGCATATTTTATCACTAGGCGCAGACTGGAACTGCAGCTCACCTGGCCGTCTGTTAAATGGGAACGCGAGAAGCAACCTTCCTGAATTGCTACTGTCTGTCAAGGCAGCCAGAAGCTTTGGAGGGGTGGAGGCGCTAGTCTCTTAATGAACTGTGGCTTTCATTATTACTGGTATATGTTAAGCATCTAAAAATAAACTCCCCCGGTGCCCTTGAAGCCTTATTTAAACATGTTTCCACATCAACATGAGGCAAACGTTCAGATTTCTGTTAGAAAAAGAAATTTAAGAATTAAGCTGTTTTGGCTTTTAAACATTCCACTAATGTTGTATTTCAAATCCACAGACAATAACAAGAGAAATCCACCTCCTTTCCCACTCTACTTAGCAGGAAAACATGATGACTTGGGCAGCCTCTCCTCTCCTGTCCCCTCTCTCCCTGGAGACAATCACTGACCCTCAAGCTGGCTTCTGTCACATACACACTTACATTCCTCCTTTCTATGCGTGACCCACAGCCACACTTTATGCTCATAAATAATACAACTGTTGTTATGTAGTAGAAAAATCATTATTCTATCTGTGGTTTTGTTTTATGTTATCTCATGTGTGGTGCTGAGGACTGTACCTGAGGCTCTGTGCGTGGGAGGGAAGACCCCACTGCTGAGCTACACCCGGCTCTGCAGGGAACTGCAGTGCCCAGTCAGAAACTCCGTCCGTTTGGAGCGTTTTTCTTCCTCATTTTCTCATTGTCATTCTACATTTGTTTTCGTAAGCTTTGCTTTATCAAAATGAAATGACTCTGATTACAAGCCTTGCATTTCACATTAGCACATGCTTAGCTTTACCCCAACAGTGTTCCAGAAGGAGCCAGACTCCCCAAGGCTCAGTGCAGAACAGTGTGTAATCCACCTTCTGATTGTGACTTTTAAAACATAGAACTTAGAAAAGTAATTACGGTCTAATAAGTTTGTTCATTTATTAAATTGGGTTTTGTTCTAAAATATTTATACTCATATAAACACAACAAATCAAGTCAATCAGTTCAGCAAGAGGCCTCAGCTCCACAGCAATAACATCTCCTTCCAGTTAAATTGAAAGAACCAAGGAATTATTGGGAAAGAATTAGTAATTCTCCAAATTATTATAACAATCCTATCCTTTTAAATATTGTTAT
Organism: Peromyscus leucopus; assembly: GCF_004664715.2. Classification (NCBI taxonomy): domain Eukaryota; kingdom Metazoa; phylum Chordata; class Mammalia; order Rodentia; family Cricetidae; genus Peromyscus; species Peromyscus leucopus. The sequence goes on from NC_051086.1 coordinate 69,869,550, forward strand.
TCAACCTAAAAATGTGATTTATAGTAAGCGGGTATTATAAATTGTTAAGTAGAATTAGCCCCAAATAAGACTGAATTACTAATAAAAAGATGTCAATTTGAATAATGACTGACATGGCCCCTAACAGACAGCTCTCTCTGTTCCTCAATAATCACAAATCACCCACTTTCAAAACCCTTCTTGGATGTTGCCCACAGTGGCGGCCAAGCTCACTTGCAGTATTTACAGAATGGAATGCCTTATGCAACTGAAAACCCAGTCCTCGGGCTCCCAGAGCCTCTGCTGTGCACCAGCTGAGTGAAAACAATAGCAGCGAATGAGTCAAGTCCGTGAGACTTTTCATTCTTGGCTTGAATTACTCTGTGCCAAGAGCTCTAACGTCAAGACGGTGTCTGCATCCTCTAAGCATTGTCTCCACGGTGCCTTTTCTGGTCAGAAATACTATTTTTAAAAAAGTGTTGATGTCGGGCCGGGCGGTGGTGGCGCACGCCTTTAATCCCAGCACTCGGGAGGCAGAGGCAGGCGGATCTTTGTGAGTTCGAGGCCAGCCTGGGCTACCAAGTGAGTTCCAGGAAAGGCGCAAAGCTACACAGAGAAACCCTGTCTCGAAAAACCAAAAAAAAAAAAAAAAAAAAGTGTTGATGTCTATCAATACTTTGCCTGCAGGTAGGTAGTTATGTGTGTGCACCATGTTCATGCCTGGTGCCCGTGGAGGTGGAAAAAAAGCCTCGGATCTCCTGGAACTAGAGTTATAGACGGTTATGAGGGGCCGTATGGGTGTTGGGAACCAAACACTGGACCTCTGTGAGAACAGCCAGTGTTCTTAACCACTGAGCCATCTCTCCAGCCCCTCTTTAAAGTTTTACACTGTGTGTGTGTGTGTGTGTGTGTGTGTGTGTGTGTGTGTGTGTGTGTGTGTCACAGCATGTATGTGGAGATCAGAAGATAACTTAATAGAGTCAGTTTCCCCCTTCCACCATGTAGGTTCCGGGCTTGGGCTCCAGGTGCCTACCTGCTGAGCCGACTCTCCAGCCCCAGAAATACCAATCTTTTTCAAAACAGCAACATAGAATTTGAGTCCACCCCTCAACTCTTGCTTTTCCTTTGGCATCTGTCATCTAGTCCGGTGTCCAGTTGCTGTCACTGATGCTAGAAACAAGGAAAGAGCCTAGGGTTGCCACGTAGTGGAAGACTGCTTGCCTAGTATACATACAGTCCAGCTGCATTCCCCAGCAACAGTCAAAAAAAAAAAAATCAAGATTAAAAGCAAGAATGAGCCAGGCACGATGGAGTATACTGTGGTGGTATTGTGTTCACCAAAATATTGTGTACTCTAATAAAAATATCTGGGGTCAGAGAACAGACAGCCACTAGATACAAAGGCTAGAAAATGGTGACACTCACACCTTTAATCCTAGCATTCCAGAGATAGAAATCCCTCTGGATCTCTGTGAGTTCAAGGCCACATTGGAAATAGCCAAGCATGGTGACACGCCTTTAATCCCAGAAAGCCAGCCTTTAATCCCAGGGAGTGGTGGTAGAAAGCAAAAAGATATATAAGGCGTGAGGACCAGGAACTAGAGGCATTTGGCTGGTTAGGCATTTTGGCTGGTTAAGCATGTGGCTGGTTAAGCATTCAGGCTTTTGAGCAGTAATTCAGCTGAGACCCATTCCGGATGAGGACTCAGAGGCCTCCAGTCTGAGGAGACAAAACCAGTTGAGGATCCGGCAAGGTGAGATAGCTGTGGCTTGCTCTGTCTCTCTGATCTACCAGCATGGACCCCAATAACTTGCCTCGGGTTTGATTTTATTAATAAGAACTTTTAAGATTCCTGCTACAGTATACCTTTGCTCCCAGCACTCAGAGGCAGGCAGATCTGTGAGTTCAAGGCCAGCCTGGTCTACAGAGTGAGATCCAGGACAGCCAGGGCTACACAGAGAACCCCTGTCTCAAAAAAACGATAGATAGATAGATAGATAGATAGATAGATAGATAGATAGATAGATAGGCAGACAGACAGATAGATAGATAGATAGACAGATAGGTAGATAGATAGATAAATGCAAACAAGAGAGAGTTGGAGCGATTGCCTTCCAGGTTCTGGTTTGGTTTCGTTTCCGTCAGAAAGTGTCTTGCTATTAACAGAACAACCTCAGCCACCACACCTTCCAGTCTCTTGAGTCTCTGAGAAACAAATTCTCAGAACTCTACTTAAAACACAAACAGGGGGTTGGGGATTTAGCTCAGTGGCAGAGCACTTGCCTAGCAAGCGCAAGGCCCTGGGTTCAGTCCTCAGCTCCAGAAAAATAAATAAATAAACAGATAGATGATAGATAGATAGATAGATAGATAGATAGATAGATAGATAGATAGATAAACACAAACAGGCCTGGAGCAATGGCCCAGCAGTGAAGCTGGTTAAGGTTCTAACCCCAGCACCAAGTAACCAGCCAGGCAAACACATGTAACTCCAGCTCTGATGGACCTGACACCTTCTTCTGGCCTCCTCAGACATACAAGTGTGCACACCCAAACAGGCACATGCACCTACACTCACAAAGTCACAGACACACAAATACATAATGAATTAACCTTTGAAACAAACAACTCAGGTAAAAATGAACAAAGGATCTAAGCAGACATTTGCTGAAGAAGTAGGACTGGCCAAGGAGTAAATGAAAACATCCTCAGCTTCACTAGTCTTTTTTTTTTTTTTCCTTTGAGATAGGGTTTCTCTGTGTAGCTTTGGAGCCTGTCCTGGAACTCACAGAGATCTGCCCACCTCTGCCTCCCGAGTGCTGGGATCAAAGACGTTGAAAAGATCAGACACTGATACACGGGGAAGTTCAAACTCTCCTATACTGCAGACTAGAATGTAAAAAGATGAGTCCCCTTTGAAACAGTCTGGCAGTTTCCAAAATAATTAAACACAAAGCTACCACGGAGCCTAGTGATTTCCCCAATGGAGATGAAAATCACATGACCACACAAACATGTGCACACGGATGTTACAATAGCCAGTGTCCGTCACTGATGGAGATATAAATGGGATTATTCAGCCATCCAAAGAAATAAAGTACTATGATAATCTTCAACAAGATGGACAAATTTGAAAGTCTCATCGTCACTGAGAGAAGCCAATCACAAAGGACCACATTTCTGGGCCAGCAAGATGGTTCAGTGGGTAGAGACCCTTGTCATCCGGTCCAACCACCTGAGTTTGAGCCCCGGAACTTACAGGGTAGAAGAAGAGAACAGATGTCCAAGAGTTGTCCTCTGAACACACACACAAAATAAATAAACAAATGTAGAAACTAAATTGAAAGGCGACTTTCCATTCCAGGCATATGAGCTGTCCTGAGCAGAAACACAAAGTACAGCAGTGGTTGCACGGGGCTGTTTGGAGCAGGGAGGCTGAGGTAAGGGGCGGGGAGCATGCTTACTGAGGTGAATGGACACGGAGCTTCTTTTCAGAGTGGTAAATGTATTCTAACATCGAGTGTAAGGTTGGGTGCCCCCCTAAAATGTTCACATCTTGAGGCTTTGGCCCTCAGCTGGTGACGCCATTGAGAGGTGACTGGGTCACGAGGGCACTGACTTGTCAATGGGTTATTCTGTGGATGAGCTCATGAATGGGCTATTCTGAGGTGGGGCCTAATCGGAGGAAGTCAGTCAATGGGGGCACGGCTTGGCAAGGGATTCTCTCCCCGCCCTCCTGTGAGTTGGCTCTTCCAGGGGACTCAAATGCGGAGAACACAATTAGGTCTATAAACCCACGAATATACTAAAAGCCAATGACTTGGACACTGTAAATGGGAGGATTATACGGTTTGTGGATGATATTTCAATAACAGAAATATATAAGGAAGTTCAGGAATTTAGGAAATGCCTTGTGTTTAGAAAATATAAAATGTTTAGGAACGTTAGACCTCAGCCCTTTCTGCTTAACAATCTAAGAAAGAAACTGTGTGGAGATCTCTGGCCTTGTCTACCTCTCCTAGCTCCTCCCTGAGCATGTTGTAGGGGGTATTCTTTCGGTCCACCTATGGCCTTGGGGTGCTAGCCTAGGGCGTGGCCTCTTGGCCAGCTTAAGACCTAGTGAGCAAGCATATGGTTCCCTTCACTGGGTGACTGTCCAGGCTGCCAGCTGTCGTCATTTCTTGCCATTTTCAGAAACTGCTCGCTTGTACTTCCTGTTTACTCAGGTAATATTATTTCCCTTCTCAGGTCTCTGATGGGGCTGAAGACTAGATAGTTACAGTTACAATCCTCTTGTATCATAGCTAAGAACATACCAGGTACTAGAGTTAGATTCTTCAGGACAGGACAGCTGTGGGAGTAATCTCTGTAATTTGCCATTTCCTTATGGTCTGGACATTTAGCATGTGTTTCTTGCTTGATGTTGCTCTTGTTGGTTGTAGTTCCATTTTTGTTTATATTATTACCTTTTCCTTCTGCTGGACAATACTTGATAATTGCTCTTATTGTATATAGTTTTGTATTAGGTTTAGAACTTGCTTATTTGGACACAAAGGGGAAATGTAGTGGGTATTCATTCCGCCTATGGCCTTGGGGTACCAGCCCCTAGGGGGTGGCCTCTTGGCCAGCTTAAGACCTGGGGAGCACAGACGAGGTTCCCTTCTCTCTTGCGCTCTTGGATGGTGGCGGCTGAGTCAGGCTGCGTGAGGCAGCGTGGGACCGGTTCTCAGCCTTCCAAGATTCTGCAACTGAATTTGCCTTATCCTGTCTCAATGAGTTGTTCCTCCCAATATAATTCTTTAATAAATAGTCCTTTTATCAGTAATCTGTGGATTTCCTGCATTATCACATACTTTTCATTGCTTACTAATATATAGTTTTATCTTTTCTGGAAAATGCAGAAGTAATTTCTGTTTTATCTCAGACCAATAATATCTGTCATCTGTCCACCCGTTCACCACCCACTAAACCACCCATTCACAACCCACTAAACCACCCATTCACCACCCCACTAAACCACCCATTCACAACCCCACTAAACCACCCATTCACAACCCCACTAAACCACCCGTTCACCACCCACTAAACCACCCGTTCACCACCCACTAAACCACCCATTCGCCACCCACTAAACCACCCGTTCACCACCCACTAAACCACCCATTCACAACCCCACTAAACCACCCATTCACCACCCACTAAACCACCCATTCACCACCCACTAAACCACCCATTCACCACCCACTAAACCACCCATTCACCACCCACTAAACCACCCATTCACAACCCCACTAAACCACCCATTCACCACCCACTAAACCACTAAACCACCCATTCACCACCCACTAAACCACCCATTCACCACCCCACTAAACCACCCATTCACCACCCCACTAAACCACCCATTCACCACCCCACTAAACCACCCATTCATCCATCCACCTACAAATCCTTACACTTTTTTATTTTCTTAATAACCAGAAGGAAGCTTGGGTATCACAATCTAGCATACACATTTGTTTGACGGTTTGTTTAGAAAGTCAAGGCCCCGCAAGGAGATGGACTGGAAATTGAGTTTGTTAAGTCCATTATTCTCAAAGTCATGCCTGACAAGCAGGACACCAAACAGAAGCTGTCCTATGAGGTGTCTCTATTGCTGTGGCAAACATTAACCAAACCAACTAGAGAAAATAAAGCGTTTATTTTTAGCTTACAGGTTATATATAGTCCGTCACTGAGGGAGTCAGGGCAGGAACTTGAGGCAGGACCCTGGAGGCAGGAACTGAAGCAGAGGCCATGGGGGAACTCTGCTGGCTGGCTTGCTCTCCAGCCCATGGTCAGTCAGTTTTCATAGACCCTTCCCCCCACCGCACCCCCACATCAGGACCGCCTGTCCAGGGTGGCACCGCTCACAATGGACTGAGCCCCTTCTACATCAATCATTTCCCAAAGAATGGCCTCCAGGCCAGTCTGCTTTTCTCAATGGAGCTTCCTCTTCCCAGACGATTCTAGCTTGTGTCAAGCTGACAAAAAACAAACAAACAAACAAACAACAAACTAAACAGCCAGGAAGTTAAGAATTTCTCTCAGGAGTCAAGATGACTGGGGACAAGTGAGAAACTCTTCAGTTAGTGTTTAAACAGGATGATGAAATTATCGTGTGTGAAGTCAACTTGGTGGTTTTTGAAAAATGTGAGTTCAGAAGACGGAGTTTGTGTCTCATCCATCATCGCTTTATGCACCTCTGGCATAGTAGATGTCCTATAAACACATGAATAAAGAAAGGAAAGATTAAATAAACAAAATAAACTCTACTTTAGTAGAGTTACGTTCCTGGCCCTGGTTCAGAGACCTACAATTATTCTAAACTGGTAAAATCTTTCTGAATGCTAATGTCACCGGCCAGCATTTACATTTCCTTAACTCTGATAATACTTTTTCATATAATAGTACTTCTTAAATCATAGTGCCTCTCTTATGGGTGATTTATCTAGAAAATGTAATGTTGTTTTTTTCTGAAAAACTGTTATTAAATCAATGGTGCATCTTCTGATCACTGACATCCCAGAACCGAGGGAACTAGCTTGTCAAGAATAGCTTGCTGTAAAAGTTCCGTGTTGTCAGAAGACGTAGGAGGCGTACACGTAAGTCATTTGAGATTGTTAGACATCAATCTGACAAGGATAAACAGGAGATCCTAACTGGGATCTAGAAATCACCTGCACGGGTTTGAGAAGGAATCCATGGCTCAGTGGCAGCCTGCGGGCAAGGAATCTCGGAGTTTCGATAATGGGCAAGGTTGGTAAAATCATTGAGGTAGCCAGATGTGGTGAAATCCTCCTGTGACCCCAGCATTCAGGAGGCGTAGGCAGGAGAATCATGAGTTTGAAGTCAGGGCTATATTAAAAAACGAAATCAATGGTCTAGAATGGATGTGTAGTCTGTTGGTGGAGTTCTTGTCTACTAAGTCTAAAGCCCTGGGTTCAGTCCAGCATTGTATACACTGAGCACGGCAGCACACACCTGGAATTCCAGAAGAGACAGGAGGATCAGAAGTTCAAGAATGTCCTCAATTATATATGGCCCAATGTGGGCCATAGTGAGACTCTGTCTCAAAAAAAAAAAAAAAAAAAAAAAAAATCATGTGATATCACTAGACCAAACTTATCAATATGAATTGGTCCCAACTCAAAATAAGACTCATCTCTGGCTGGGTGTGGTGGTGCACACCTTTAATCCCAGCACTCAGGAGGCAGAGGAAGGAGGATCTCTGGGTTCTGTCCAGGAAAGTGCTGACTACAACCAACCACATGCTTGAAGAGGGAAGTGTGCCCACAAGCACGCAACGAAAACAAAAAGGGACCCCAAACCCGAGTTCTTACGGTTCCTTTGACTTTGGGAGTCTATGATCAGTGTGAGCTGACCAATTTGTCTGCGAGATTCTTCTCCAAAGGCAGTTAGTGTCAAAGAGATGAAAACCAATCAGCACCGATGGACTTTGCCTGGTCGATCCTTACCTCCATCACGGCAATGAGGTCTGATCTCGGGGCAATGGAGCTGGGTGGCTGGTGGTGTTCCAGTCCCCGAGGTTCTGCTGTTCCAGGATGGGAAGAAACCCTGGTAGGAAAGTCTGGGCACATGAAAAGCCACCCCCCAGCCGGGCGGTGGTGGCGCACGCCTTTAATCCCAGCACTCGGGAGGCAGAGCCAGGCGGATCTCTGTGAGTTCGAGGCCAGCCTGGGCTACCAAGTGAGTCCCAGGAAAGGCGCAAAGCTACACAGAGAAACCCTGTCTCGAAAAACCAAAAAAAAAAAAAAAAAAAGAAAAGAAAAGTCACCCCCCAAGCCCCCACCCCCCACCCCCCAACTCCCCACCCCCACCCCCGGCTCCTGGGCTGCCACCCTGCTCACCGGCATTTGTGCCCTGTATTTCTTTTTCTGTATTCATTCCTGACCGCTTCAGCCAGGACTTACCTCATTTAATCCTCTCAACAACCCCTGCAGGTAGGTGTTGGTATTTTCCATTTCTGGGGTGGAGGTGGGGCTGTCGATTCTTCACTTCATGCTCCCCTGTCTCTGCTTTTAGAATCTTTCTTACAGCCAGGCCCTGTGTCCAACCCCTCCATTCCCTGGCACCTGCTCCTGCCTGGGCTGTTTTGTTTATCCGTGTTTATCTGTGTCAGGGTAGGTTTTGCCCCAGCCTGACCTGTCAGATCAGCAGGTCATTCCTGCCGCTGCCTGTGGCCGCATGCTTCCCAGGAAGCTTTCACTTCAGCCAGTATTTTAATCCAGCCTCTCTCTCCCTGCTGCCCTGACCACTTAGTCTCCACATGTAGAATCTGACAGACAGAAAAATGCCGGTCCGGGGTTGGGGATTGAGCTCGGTGATAAGAGCGCTTGCCTAGCAAGCGCATGGCCCTGGGTTCGGGCCTCAGCTCTGGAAAAACAAAAACAAAAAAACAACAACAACAAAAAAAAAACACTGGTACTTTTGGGGTCTTTTTGGTAGGGCTGTAGGACTTTCTCAGATCTGCAACTTCTCCGGTAGGGTGTTGTTGCTACAGTGCGTTCCCGGCAGGGGGTGGGGTGGGGGGAGAGACAGACAAACAATGTCTCCCCTTCTCTGAGGCAAACTGAGGCACGATTTCACCAAAGTTGACTCTGAGGAACCAATGAATTTCCTGGGCTTAATTACAGAGTATAGGAAAGGGTTTCCTACAGGACTATGGGTACTCCCCTCAAAAAGGCCACACCAGAAAGTCTTTACCCAGAAGGATGGTGTCTTTCACATAGGCTCCCAGATGGACCCCCCACACCCCCAGTCCTCCCCACCTTATGTACTCTGGTCCCTCCCCAGGGCCACATGCAGTCAGGGCAGAGGTAGTAGTGAGGAGCTGGGTGTTCAGGTGAGGCCCCAAGATGGTGGCTGTGTGTATCCGAGGGCAGTCCCGAGCAACAGGTAGCCATCAAGGTTCATTCCCCCTGAGCGCTTGATTTCCACTCTAAACCTTGGTGTACATATCGGATCTTTCTTTCACTTAATATCGTAAATGATTATTGAAGGTCTCTTCTCTGACAAACATGGGAAAAATGTTCAGACATTCACTTATATAACTACTCATTTATAAAAATTTGAAAAAAAATCTTAGAGCTAGGGCCCTGGGCACAGCTCCAGGCTGCAGGTGTGAGTTGATTAAAGCGGTGCTCTGTCCCCTCCTCCTCCCCCTCCTCCCTTTCTTCCTCCCTCTCCCCTCCTCTCCCCCGCCCCTCTCCTCTTCCTTTCTTCTCCCCTTTTGGAGATGGGGGTCTCAGACTCCTGGCCCTCCTGGCTCAGCCTGCACTGTGATTACAGGCGTCACACCTGGCTGTGGCGCTCCTAAGGGTCCAGAGCTGAGACAGAATGCGGCTCAAAGCGTTAGAAACACACCAAGATCGACTTTAAAGGAACTAATCCCAGAATCTGCCTGCCTTGGCAGTGGTCTCCAGGATTCGTGATTTTGAGCCTGACCGTTTTCTCTCTTACTCCAATATGAAGGTAAATCAGGCAAATTCATACTGTTTTAAAAAGTCACTTGGACAAGGTTTTGACTAAAGCAACATCAACAGCTGCATCAAAAGTGGAAGAGGGGACTGATTGGGGATGTACCCACCAAGTTCTCAAGGAAACTGTGATTATTGCATTCCGTCAAAAGCTGATCTCTTGATCCTCTCTGCTCTGATTTTCATCCCCTCCCTCGTCAGCAGGATTCACCGTGTCCACAGATGAAATCTTGCAGAGACCTTAGCAATCAAGCAGCAGCTCCAAGGCCTTTCCCCGGATTGTTCTACCTTATTTTAGCACCTTACACGTCCCCCCACTGTCCACCGTGACAGTCCTCATTGAAATCAGTCTGTAAAGCGCTCGGTAAAGGGAAGCGCTTGTCAGCCTCAGAAGATCTGAGCAGTTCCACACCTGGCTCTTTGCAGTGGGCAGTTCAAAGGCAAAGCGATCTAGTCACAGAGGGAGGGAGTTAACAGAAATTATGACTTTTCAGGGTCTGGACTACTTTGAAGACCAAAGCGTGTTTGATCCTGGCTCTGATACCGGCTTCCTGATCACATCACACGTGGAGTGTATTGAATGTCGAGTGGTTCATGCTTGCTCATCCCACCTTCCAAACAATCAGCACACGAAGCGAGACAATGCGGTGCTTAACAAATGCGGGGCCAGTCCGGGCCTTCTCTTCCACGCAGGGTTTTCAATTCATTCCATTAATTAAAAGGAATGGGCATTCATTACAGGAAAAATTTAAGCTGTCAAAAAACAAGAAATCTTAAAGATCACATTTATAGACATCATCCAAAAAGATATGTCACTGCATCTCTTTTGGGGCTTTTATTTATACATTTTAGCAGCACTGGGATCGTTCTAAAAATATACATATAGTGAGTATATATGGTTGTGTCCCATTTTCACTTCTAATTATAACACAAGGAAGAAACACACGCCCTGGGAGCTGATGCAAGTTCAGGGGTTAGTAAAAACACCTTTCATTGGAGCTGCAATTTGGGATTGTGATATTCTGATGGACCTCGTCATTCGGCCAGTTCCTTTCACCTTAGGAAGTTGAATATTACATTTTTCCCTGGATTTTAGAGTGAGATTTTGATTTTAGATTTTGAACAGTGGATGTGATTGCTTGCAGTTAGACTTTATGGCAAAACACTCTTGAATTTAAAACATTTTAGGAGCCAGGTGTGGTAGTACACACCTTTATTCCCAGCACTCAGGATGCCGAGGCAGGAGGATTGCTTTAAATCCAAGGCCAGCAGGGCTACACAATGGGACTTTGTCTCAAAAATATGTCTTGGGGTTGGTGAGATGGCTTAGTCAATAAAGGTGCTTGCCACCAAGACTGATGACCTGAGTTCAATGCCCAGGACCCTCAATAGAAGAGATGTGGTCATCAACCCCCACACATGTGATGTGGAATGCGTGCACACACCCACACAAAATTAATGATAAATTTTAAAGTTGTATTTTTTTTTTTTTGCAAAATGCCAACCAGTTTGCACTGTTTGATACTTATAAAATACGTGTATTTAATTCATTAGCACATTATAGACATCTAGCACTACCTTCAAGAGGAACCCACTCTATCTCCTATGCTCGGCTTCCCTGAGGCGATGGTTTAGAGACTCCATATTACAAATATTTATTAAACTCTTCCATGTTATATCAGTTTTCCTCCCACACACCCATACTGCAGCCCTGGTATAAGACACATGAGGAGTGGTAATCAAGAATTAAATCTTCCTTTTTAAAAACTGTCAAAAGCTTGCTACATCAGCATCCAGCGACAGGAGGAGAAATGTCTCCAGTCTACTCCACGCCCCTGCGAGCCAGGTTTTAATTTGTTGAGAAGAAGGGAAGAGCCTATAAAAAATCTTGGCAAAACACAGAACTGCTAATTTAATCAATTTTAGTAGTTAAAGCAGTGACTCCAAGCGCTAACACAATCTGTTGAAAGAACGACTTTCCAAGGTAGGGGAGATTCATTTATTTCTGCGTTTTCTTCCCAGTTTTCCAATCTAAGGATATGTGGGAAGCCATGGCGCTCCCGCTAAAAGCCTCCTCCCAAGACTTAGGAAACAGACCCTGACTCAAATGGCAAAGGAGCCAAGAAGAGGCTCTCCTGAGCCCCAGGGAGGCTTTGCAGCAGCAGAGCCCCTGCTGATTGACCCTGAGGAAGACACCCGTCTGAGGGCACTGGAGGAGTTGAAACTGGAAAGAAAATGGCCGCAATATATCATATGAAAAAATGTAAAAAGTAAAAGACAGCAGGAGAACCACGAAGCTTCTGAGACAGCAAATGTTTAAGGTTATAATTTTATCCTGGTATATAGGTTAGATCTCTTGATGGTTTTGATGCTTTTTTAAAAAAATCTAATTTATTCAGAATAGCCTGTAAATAAGGTCTCCCATTTAGCTGTAGTGGAAACTGGAGGCCAGTTAAATTTTTGTAGAAATAGAAAGTGGAATTAGAATTGGAGTTAGAAATCTCTTCTTCTTCTTCTTCTTCTTCTTCTTCTTCTTCTTCTTCTTCTTCTTCTTCTTCTTCTTCTTCTTCTTCTCCGGTGGTAGTGGGTTTTGGTGAAACAGGGTGTCTCTACATATCTACATAGTCCAGCTGTCCTGGAACTCACTCTCCAGTCCAGGCTGCCCTCTGCCTCACGATAGCTGGGATTAGAGGTGTGTACACCATGCCCAGCTAAGAATTCACGATTTTTAACACTAAACATATGAACTGTGCTAAATACAACTTAGGGGCTCTAATCTGTGTGAACAGAGTCTGACCTAAGTGTGCGAAGTGTGCGTGTTGTCACAAGCGGTACTTTGTCCTCTCAATTTCAAATTCCTTAGAAAAATAAAAGTTTTTTATTAAAAAAAAAAAAAAAAAAAGCACAGCCTGGTTTCCCAGTGAGCTCCAGGACAGCCAGAGCTACATAGTGAGACCTGGCCTCAAAAACAAACAAACAAACAAACAAAAAACCAAAACCAAACAAACAAAAAAGGAAACTTGCGCTGAGCCTGGGGGAGGGGCTGGGGTCTCCTGCGCCCGCGGAGGGAAGGCTCTGCCTCTGGCTGATGCTGACATTTCCCTGTTCTCGTGGCCTCTCAGCCGCTCTCCTTTGTCAGCAGTCTAGAAGTGCCAGCTAGCTCTGAGTCCGTTTGTCATTCCTGGTCCATCCTTTGTAAAGCTCTGCTCTCGATGAGCACTCAGTACCTGAGCAATGGTTGCCATAGCAGAGAAAGGCTTTGGGGGTACACGAAATCCAAACACCGGTGCTCTGAGAGCATGAACGGTTTGCAAGACCCGTGTGCCACCTGAGACTTGTGCTTGGACCAGAGGGACGAAGAGTTAGCAGCACGAGGAGTCTAAGACCCAGAGAGAGCCCATGGGGGGTCAAGAGCCCTCACTTCTCACCCACACTACCTACGTGGTGAGACTCAGCAGGTAGGACAGAGGTAGCCTTGAAGCATCCTCTTGCGCTCGGTGTATCATGCAGAGAAATAAAAGGCTTTCCAAAGACCCGAGAGTAACACAGACTTAGGGAGGAGACTTGGACACACCACCTAGTTTTGTCCAGCCTAGGCAGAATGGAGCATTAAAGTAGACAGAAAGAGGCTGTAACAGGAAACTCGGATCTGAAAAGGCAGACAGTGCTATCTGGACAGAGATTGAGGGTTCAGATGGGATAGGGACATTGGGAAGATGCTTCCCCCCTGCCCTGCCCCTCCCCCACCCCCACCCCACCCCCCGTGAAGACCAGTGAACAAGGGTGGGGCACTGCCCACGACACCCTGACGCTGTAGCATCAGTCCCAAGGTATCAGAGGAAGAGAGAGGTGGGAACTCCAAATTGTCTAGGTGACACAGTAAACAAACAAACAAACAAACAAGCAGGGCCAGGGAGATGGTTCGGTAGCTGGGTCGGTGCATAAACATGCTCGTTAGAAAAGCTCCACACCTGAGGGTGACCCCACAGGACAGGAGTGCCAGCCAGATGATGTAGTACCAAGTGTCCATAATCCTAGGGCTCCTACAGGACAGAGGGATGTGGAAACCAGAGAACCCCTGGAAATCTGAGGGACAGGTAGCTGGGCGTATGCAGCAGAACAATAACAAAGAGATCCTGTCTCAGACAAGGTGGAAACTGAGGACTAGCACCCAGGGTTGTCTCTGACCTCCACAAGTGTGCTGACACACACACACACACACACACACACACACACACACACACTTACACAAAATGAGCATGGAGAGAGAGAGAGAGAGAGAGAGAGATTTTTAAAATATGTTTTAACCGGGCAGTGGTGGCTCACACCTTTAGTCCCAGCACTCGGGAGGCAGAGCCAGGCGGATCTTTGTGAGTTTGAGGCCAGCCTGGCCTACAAAGTGAGATCCAGGAAAGGCGCAAAGCTACACAGAGAAACCCTATCACGAAAAAACAAAAAAAGAAAAGAAATTGAGAGGCTGTAAGATGTCTCAACAGTTAAGAGTGTGCTCAGAGTTCAGGTGCTGGCACCCACATCAGGAGGCTGACAGATAACCTGTAACTCCAGTTCCAAGAGATCCAGTGCCCCCTTGTGGCCTCAGTGGGTGCCTGCACCTACATGTGCTAAAACACACACACACACATAAATAAGTCTTTTTTAACCTTTTATTTTTTGAGATTATAATCTAGTTACATCATTTCCCACTCCTTTTCCTCCCTCCAAACCCTCCCACATACCCCTCCTTGCTCTCTTTCAAATTCATAGCCTTTTTTTTATTAATTGTTGCTACATGCATACATGAAAATATAGAACACTTCACAAATTTGCATGTCATCCTTGTGCAGGGCCCCGCTAATCTTCTCTGTATCATTCCAATTTTAGTACACATGCTGCCAAAGCAAGCACTAAAATAAATATTTTTTTTATAAAGAAATCAAATTGGAGAGAAGTGGAGCCAGGTCCGTTTCTGCAGTACTGGTATATATCACGGCATTTGTGCCAGCATGTGCCTCCCCCCGTAGAACCCCAATGGTGGTTCACTTGGGAAAACTGCTGTGTGTTTTCAACTTTGAATATGAGTTGGACATGCCGTCGGAGGGAGAAGAAAGAGACATCTTTGTTGTTTCTGATCAGAATCATCAGATTGGAATCACAGTCTCTTTGGGGGTGGGGTAGCCATCTTAGTTTTTTCAAGAACAAGCTGACTGATTCATCAAGATTCTAGAAAGAACCGAAGGATTGTATTATGCCACCTGCTTTCATTAACTGCTCAGTTGGTGGACTGACAGAGTACTGCTGTCTTTCCTTCTCCATTCCTGTGGCAAAATAATCCCACATGTCACTACCATGGTTCACTCCCCCGCCCCCCAACTTCGACATCCCTGCTGTGCCCTGGCACCTTGGGATACAGACCGTGGGGAGAGGTGAGGGCCGGCAGAGGGGGCTTCAGAAATGGACTTACTTCACTTATTGCTTCCAAGCTGGTCTGTAACCAGATCGTTCGTGTCTAGTCTCCTCATTCTCCCCAGCGCTGGGAATCAAACCAGGCTCTTGAGCGGCAGCCCCCTGCTGCAGAGCTCCAGCCCCCGCCCTGGGGATTCTATTTTTAAAGGTTTTCAAGGAAGGCAATCTCCAATAACCTGTCCGACACATGATCTATATTTTTTAATGTTCTTCCTCTTATCAAATCTCAGCCTAGACCTGTCCCCTTTGCTCTCTCTTCAGTGAATTGTGATTTTTAAAAATATAACATGCAATTTCATTTTGAAATCCTGTTTGGAGCTTAAACATTGGATTTTGGTTTATAGATAGCATTTATTCCGCCAGAGATGCTGGGCCATTTTGAGACGTCACTGGTAAAATGGGGCTTTGTAACTTGAGTCTGAAAGGCAGATTACTGATCACCAGTGTGCTGATTTGATCAGTGTGAGGAACCAGTCACTGGGGTAGGCGGACCAACGTGGCTCCCAGTGTCTGTCTGCACTCAGAAACTGTTTGTGCCGTGAAACCAGGAGAGGACAGCTGTGAGGGCGGGAAGAGGGAATATGAAGCAGAAATGAAGCTCTGTGTGGTGGCCATTTATAGTCCCAACACTTGGTGGGGGGGGGGGCTCAGACGAGAGGCTGGTGAGTTTGAGACCAGCTTGGGCTACAAAGTGAGACTCTGTCTCAAAACAACATGAGGAGGAGGAGGAGAAGGAAGAAGGAGGAGGAGGAGGAGCTACCCCCTGAGGCAGAACACCCCACGCAGGTCAGAACAGAAAGTTGGTGACAAGGTATGGTGAAGAGTCTCCTACAGTCTCCACAGGAATCTCAGATGCACGGTTGAGACTGTATGCAAATGAGTTGAGGAGAGAGCTCCCTTCAGGGCTGACATGGAAACCAGAAAGATGCTTAAGTGATGCTAGAGGTTAAAGGTTAGTGGAAAGTGGACCTTAGTGCTTTGTTTTTCCTCCTCCCAACACAGTCGTGAAACACATGGACCCACTCGAATTTTGTCAGGCCTCACCCCTCCTTAGTGCAGGATGAAGTCTGCTCACTCAGACTGGCCTGTTCTGGAAAGTCCACCAGCCTCCTTGTGTTCTAGTTTCTTTCTCCCTCAGGATATGGTGTGCCTTGACCCTGGCTATTGATCTTGCAGCCCAAGAAGAGATGATCTTATGGACAGTCTGAGCTGTCCGGCAAGGCAGAGGCCTCCTCAAGAAATAACGGATGGCCGGCACTTACAGGGGCAGCCTCCTCCTTCAAGTGCATTGACCCAGGGGATCTTGAGTTCAATGATCCAGACGTCCCGTTCCCAGGTCTCGGGGCTCCTTTCCTTCTTGGTCAGAGCCCTGACTTGGAATGGAAGAGCTGACGCACTAGAGCACAGCCTTCCTTGGAGATCTGCTGTATTATATATAACAAGGTCCCGCTCCTAGGCGCCTCCTGACCTGCTGCAGGTGAGGAATTGTCTGTGTTTGCCGCTGAGGTCCGAGGTATCCCCATACTTCCCCTTGTATAGGTGATTAATGAGTGTTAGCTTTCCTTGTCCTCTTCAATTGCATCAAAAGGCAGGAGCAGGGGCTAGGCAGCCGGCTCAGTGGTTAAGAGCATTTCCTGATCTTCTAGAAGACCCGAGCTCAGCTCCCAGCATCATGTCAGACAGTTCACAACTGCCTGTAACTTCTGCTCCAAAGATTCCGACACCTCTGGCCTCTGCAGACACAGGCACCAGCACCCCTGTGCACATCACACACATACGTATAATTAAAAATTAAATTAAATTTAAAAGAAAGCCAAAGGAAGCAGCCATTCAATTCCCAAATCATTATAGAAATACCATTTCCCTTGAAACTCTGCCCCTCTAGTTCATCCCACTCCGGGTTCATCCAAGCACTCAGAATCAAACCCAGTGCATGCTGGGCAGGCACTCTTAACACCCCCACCCAGCCTTCTGCTGTTAGACATCTTAGCAATTACACTACCCCCTCTCAGAGTCAACATTTATTATCAGTGACCAGGTCTTTATTGTAAGCCAGGACGTGATCTTGTACAAGACAGTTCACTGCAACTGAAGGCAATTCTCAGCTGGGCGCTTCCCTGCCTTCCTTCGTGTGCCCATAGCCCTGGCCGAGGGAAGAACAAGTGCCTGAGTACTGAGGGTCCAATCTCGACATAACCGCGCTTCTTCAGTACACATACTGAGCCAGATTCTAACAAGATCTCCCCATGATGCCTCTGCATGCCAAAGTTCCAGAAGCACAGGCATCCCAGTCAGCTTTCTGTCCTTACAGTGAGATAATGGATACAGGACAACTGACTTAAGTCCCAGGAGGAGGTTTGTTTTGGCTCATGGTTTTGGAGGTTCTAGTCCAAGACCAGGTCGGCATATTGCTGTGGGTCTTCAGCAATTTGGAGTATCTCTCACAGCCAGGAAGTATACAAGCACCAGACTATGGGAAGGGAGAGGGAGGGAGGGAGGGAGAGAGAGAGAGAGAGAGAGAGAGAGAGAGAGAGAGAGAGAGAGAGAGAATATGCCTCCCAATGACCTAAAAACTTCCCACATGGCTCCTTCTCAAGGTCCACCACATCTCAAAAGCCCCACTACAGGGACTTCATCTTTCATACGTGGACCCTTGCACATGGACCTTTAGGGGACCTTCAACATCCAAACTACAGCTGTTGATTTAAAGCCGGTTCTCAAACTTGTGTGTCAGGATCACCTGATAGACTCCTTAACTCCAGCTGCTGCTCCTCCGCCCACCCTCTGAGTTCTGAGGTTGACGTTGTTGGTAACTTCTGGGTGCAGCTGAGCTGTTTCTGTTTCCCAACTTCCACCTGAAGGAGGACAATTAGGGGGACAGTGGGGTGCATGCCTTTAATCCCAGCACTGGGGAAGTAGAGGCAGGTGAGTCTCTTTGAGACTGAGGCCAGCCTGGTCTATAGAGCAAGTTCCAGAACAGCCAGGGCTACACAGAGAAACCTGTCTCAAAAAACCAAGTAACCAACCAACCAACCAACCATAAATATATAAATACACAGTATCTAAGGCAGGCATTGCTGGGAGTTTGAGGCTAGTCTGAACTACGTATTGAATTTAAAGCCAGTTTGGGCTACATGGCAAAAAACCCTCTCTCAGCAATAACATATAAATATATTAAGTATTAAATGTATATAAAACATACCTGGAGATGACTCGGGTTGCAGCTCGCTCCCTCTTCTGAGGTGACTTCAAGGACACTGGCTCTGTCTGCTCTGCCATCACTAACATCGTGGACTGTTCACTTACGACCTTCATGCAGCCACGTCTCCAGTTATCTATGGTCAAGGCAGGACCTGAGAAGAGCGGGCAGCTGTGATCTGATTCTTTGAGTCGGAAACAAGAGCTTCTTTGGAAGTCCCCCGCTCTTGAAGACTTCTGGTTTTGATTTCATAAATCCATATCCCTTCAGTTATTGCAACAATGTCTGTATGTAATATATTCTTTCAAAAGCCAGTCGATGGAAAGAGGGCAAGACAAAATCCAAAGTCTTCCATGAGAATATCACAAAAACCAACAAATGAGGAAACACCCTTCCTCACATGCCCTAGGAAGGAAACCAGATATGTGTGTGTGTGTGTGTGTGTGTGTACATATATATGTATATACATATATACACAAATACACACACACATATACATATACATATATATGTGTGTATATATGTATATACATACATACATACATACATACATACATACATACATACACTTTTTTTTGAGACAAGATCTCATATATTCCAGGCTGGCCTCAAACTTGATAAATAGCCAAAGGCAACCTTGAACTTATGATCCACCCACCTTTTATCCCCCGAAGTGCTGGGATTACAGGTTCCTTAGTTAGGGTTTCTATTGCTGTTATGAAACACCATGACCAAAAGCAACTTTTGGTAGGAAAGGGCTTATTTGGCTTACACTTCTACATCACTGTTCGTCCTCAAAGGAAGTTAGGACAGGAACTCAAACAGGACGGGAACCTGGAGGCAGGAGCGGAAGGAACCGTGAAGGGGTGCTGCTTACTGGCTTGTTCCCATTACTGTTCTTACGGTTCAGCCTGCTTTTTTTTGTTGTTGTTGTTGCTGTTTTTTGTTTTTGTTTTTTTCAAGACAGGGTTTCTCTGTGTAGCCCTGGTGGTCCCGGAACTTGCTTTGTAGACCAGGCTGGCCTCAAACTCACAGAGATTCCATCATCTCTGCCTCTCAAGTGCTGGGATCAAAGGTGTGCACCACCACCACCTAGCCAGCCTGCTTTCTTACAGAATCCAGGACCACCAGCCCAGGGGTAACCTCACCCACAATGGGCTGGGCCCTCCCCCATCAATCTCGAATTAAGAAAATACTCTACAGGCTTGCGGACAGCTCGTTCTTATGGAGGGAATTTCCCAGTTGAGCTTCCCTCCTTCAGATGACTCCAGCTTAGGTCTAGCTGACATAAAAACTAGCCAGCACAACAGGCTTCTGCCACCATGCCTGATTTATGAACTGGATTTTCTAATTCAAAAAGGAAGACGTATACACTAACAAATCAAAGTTGTGTTCAATGAAAACTACCCCTCTCTTCCACCCTAGACCCCCAGGGAGAGAGGGGAGGAGTCGGGCTCGTTCCCGGCTATCATTTCATTAGATCTCCAGGCTAGGACACAGGGGTGTGTTTAAGTACCTGGGCAGAAGACGAGCCAGAGTTCAAAGCCGGAGATCTGTCTTCAGTGAAGTCTCTGGAAGCGTCTACAGAGACAAGCTAGTCAGAGGGAACATCTGGGTGGCCTGAGATCAGAGTGTAGCTCCAAGAGTGTGACATTCTGCCCACAGACCTCACAGGTCCGTGACAGTAGGAGGGCTCCGAAGGGCATGGTAGCTTTGATGCACCAAAGCTTCAAGGTCACGAGTGTCTTGGGTGGTGAAAGCCCAGCTCTGAGACACTGTGCCACCACGCACTTTTAATCAATTGGAGCACAGTAGCACACTTGGTGGGAGTGAGAGAGAGTGCGGCTGGCTGCCGATGTATGCCAATTGGCAGAGTGCTTGCCTGGCATCTGTGAGACCCTGGGTGCAATCCCCAGCCCCACAAAGAACTGGA
Organism: Peromyscus leucopus; assembly: GCF_004664715.2. Taxonomy (NCBI): domain Eukaryota; kingdom Metazoa; phylum Chordata; class Mammalia; order Rodentia; family Cricetidae; genus Peromyscus; species Peromyscus leucopus. The sequence goes on from NC_051086.1 coordinate 69,889,664, forward strand.
TGTGGTGGAGCGAGCCTTGAAACCCCACCACCTGGGAGGTAGAGGCAGGGGGATCAGACGTTTAAGGTTATCTTCGGCCACGTAGTGTACATAGCGAGATTGAGGCACATAAGACCTGGGCCACACAAGACCCTGTTTCAAAGCAGAGAGAGAAAGTAGAATCTGCACCTCATCCTTGGTGGTCACTGCAGCATCAGAGAACAGCCTCACGGAGTGGTGGTGTGGCTTTCCAGACAGCCTCCCTGGGCATCCCCCTGCTCTTGCCACCTACCAGTTCCTACTGACGCCATCTCCACTGGGTGTTGTGAGGATTTGCTCAGGTCGCACGCTTAGCCGAGTTCATGGCTATCTCCCATGTGGGATCCAACCGGGTATGGAGCTCCCAGGAAACCTCCTTAGCAAAGGACAGTGGATGAAGGGGAGGGAAAAGAGACCCAGCAATAACAGGTCCATGCGGGCGAGGGGAAGGGGATGGCCTGAGCCAGGAGAATGCTGTTTGTTTTCATGAAGGCGAATAGATGTTTTTACTCTCAGGCCTCAGACCTCAGAGGACATAAATCACTCAAGCCAGACAGTGGAATTCGGGGAAGGTTTTGCTTGCTTAGCTGAGGGGCTCGGATTTCATTTCAAGGCACCTGAAGAACAGTTGGGATAACATGAAGATGAATCCAGAGCTCTGTGCAAAGAAGTCAGAAAGGAGGATGCTCCAAGGAAGAGAGGGTAATTAAAAAGATTATCGCGTGGACCGTGGGAGAAGGCAGATGGTCCTGAAACCCGATGGTAGCACACTGAGAATGGAAACGAGGGGACAGATGTGGAAGAGACGCTTGGCAACAGAGCCATCCCAGGCTATATAAAGCACCTGCTTGCCCAGTCTTCGATGGTTTCAAGTCCAAACACCAGAGTTTCCAAGACTTTTACCAAGAGCACCTTGCCATGTGCAGACCACGAGCCTCTGGACTGTTCACCGTTGCTCATAGATACTGTTCTAAACAACTGAGTGGTTCTCTGTGATCAGAGTCCCAATTGTTTTCCGCAAGCCACACACTGAACGACGATTTCTCCAGCACGAATATCTCCATTGATTTCCTGCTCCCAAATCACTTTACATGTGCGGATACTGCGCTATTTTACCATCTGCTCATATTCAGAAATCAAATAAATGATTGATAAAGTACACAATAAGTAGCAAACAGACAAGAAGATATCATTTCTGAACTGTCGCTGACAAATGTCCATTCTCACATCAGTGATCGGCTTCCCATATCTATTGACTTAAAATATTTATTCTCCATAAGGAAGATAAGTTTTAAAAATCAGCAGAAAAAAAATGTGACAAATAAATTCACTAAAAAATGATCTCTATGAGTTGAAGAAAATCTGTAACATGGTTTTGTTGTTGCCATTCTTAGCCACTATCCTGGAATTCAAATTTTTTTCCTCACGTGCCTGTGTGTGAATGGGGGATGGGGCGTGCGTGCAGGTATGTTTAAATGTGTGAGTGCGTGTGTGTGCTCAGATGCGTGTGCAGGTATGTGTGTGTATGCAGAGGCCTGAGGTTGACATTGGAATCTTCCTCTATCACTATTCTCCCTAGTCATTGTAGCAGGGTCTCTCGGTTGAGTCCAGAACTTTGTTTGTTTGTTTGTTTATTTGTTTGTTTGAGCTTAGTATGCGTATGGATGATATCGGCAGGGGCACTACTGTAACTCCAGGTTCATCAAGTCAACTGAATCTTCTTTAAGACTTTTCCATGGGAGAACAAAGGGCTGTAAAACTAGTCATATTATTTTAAACAGTAGTCTCTTAAAAATGGGCGATAGGACCTGTTGTTGGACTGTGTTTGAGCAACACATTTCACTTGTGATGTAAATTGTACCTCATGTGATATCCTCAAAAACTGACTTAGAATTTGAACAGGTCACACATGAGCATGATCTAAAATTCTCAACATATTTAAATGGATAGCCAGGCATCGTAGTTGCCTTGATTACTTTTGCTGTTGCTGAGATAAAACAGCTGGGAAAAGCAATTCACGGAAGGAAAGGCTTATTTTGGCTCCAGTTGGAGGGTACAGTCCACAGGGCGAGGAACTCCAGGTGGCAGGGGTTGGTCCCCTCACACCCACAGTCCAAAAGCAGAGAACGCTGAATGCTGCACTCAGGAAGCTTTTTCTTCCTTTCATTCAGTCCAAGGCCAGGGAATGGTGCCACCCACAGTGGACAGGGCTTCCCACTTAATCAACCCTGCCTAGGTAATTCCTTCCCCCTCACAGATGTGCCTAGAAACTCGTCTCCTGGGCAATTCTAGATGCGGTCAAGTTGGCGATGTTAACCCTCACAGCAGTGCGTGCATGTCCTCCCAGCACTCAGGAGGCTGAGGCAGGAGGTCAGTTCAAGCTCAGTCTGGTGGACCTCATGAAAAACATGCCTCAAATAGACAAACAAACAAACAAATAGTGTACAACAGAATGCTTCCTCTTCACTCCTGCTACCCAGTTAGATAAATCTCTCCCTCAGAACCTGTTCACAGCTCTGTTGTGCCATTGCAGATATCTGTGCATGCAGTAAGATGTAAGAAAAAAATGGGTGAATATGTTTGCATCCACGTGTGAACAGCAAAGGACATCCTTGGGTAGTTTCCTTTGTTACTTTGCTTTTCTGTTTTATTATTATTTTTTAAATTTACACTTATTTTCTCAGTTTCTCTCTCTCTCTCTCTCTCTCTCTCTCTCTCTCTCTCTCTCTCTCTTTCTCTCCCTCTCTCTCTCTCTCTGTGTGTGTGTGTGTGTGTGTGTGTGTGTGTGTGTGTGTGTGTGTATGTGTGTGTGATGGAGAAGGCCAGAAGACAGCTTTGTGGAGGTGGTCCTGTGGGTCCTGGGGATGGAATAATTGAGGTCACCAGCCTCGTGCAGTAAGTGCCATTACCCGATGCATATTGGCCCCTGCTTTGTTTGTTTTAATGAATTTGTGTGTGTGTGTGTGTGTGTGTGTGTGTGTGTGTGTGCGCGTGTGTGTGTGTTCCATGGCTTGCAATTGGATGGCAGAACACTGTTTTCCGGAGTCAGTTCTCTCCTTTTCTCACGTGAATCTAATCACGTCACCAGGCATGGTAGCAAGTACCTCTGCCTGCTGGTCATCTCACCAGCCCCTCCACACCCTCACCTTGTGTTCTGATTTAAAAAAAAATTAGATTTCTAAGCCAGGCTGTGGTGGCACATGCTTTTAATCCCAGCATTCAGGAGGCAGAGCCAGGCGGATCTCTGTGAGTTCGAGACCAGCCTGGTCTACAGAGCGAGTTCCAGGAAAGGCTCCAAAGCTACACAGAGAAACCCTGTCTCAAACAAACAAAGAAACAAACAAAAAAATTAGATTTCTGAATGAATGTTAATGTCACTTGCACTCAGCGTCCACATTTTAGACAACCAGAAAAACACCATGTTAATACTTGTATCATACTGTGTAATTAAACAGAAATTATTTTATTTAGCACAGAAAGGGAGGCAGTACACTCCCCTCCACTAACAGATGAGAAAGAAAGTCAGGGTTAGAAGCTAGAGATGGCTCAATGATTAAGAGTTGCTCTTTCAGTGCCCAGGTTCGATTCCAGCACCCACATAGCAGCTCACCACCGTCTGTAACTCCACTTCCGGAAGATTCTACTTCATCTTCTGGCTTCCCTGGGCATCAGACATGCACATGGTACACATATATACATGTAGGCAAAGCACTCATACACAAAAAACAAAGACAAAATTTTTTTAAAAATCAAGCTTAAGCCGGGCGGTGGTGGCGCACGCCTTTAATCCCAGCACTCGGGAGGCAGAGCCAGGCGGATCTCTGTGAGTTCGAGGCCAGCCTGGTCTACCAAGTGAGTTCCAGGAAAGGTGCAAAGCTACACAAAGAAACCCTGTCTCGAAAAAACAAAAAAAAAAAACAAAAAAAAAAAAATCAAGCTTAATACCACATAACTATTAACATAACTATTAAGTAGTATTTGGGGGTGGGTTGGTGACTAGACAATTATAGCCTTAGACTTGCTCATTTATACTCTCATTTCAAGTGTTTCTTTCTTTCTTTCTTTCTTTCTTTCTTTCTTTCTTTCTTTTTTTTTTGAGACAAGATGTCATGTTACTCAGGTTGGCTTTGAACTCTCTATACAGCAGAAGATGACTTTGAACTCCCAATCTTCTGCTTTTACCTCTGGAGTTCTGGTATCACAGGCGTGTGCCTCTATACCCGGCTGAAGCATTTCTAATTTTTGGTTCTGAATTTAGCGTAAGAATTCTGATTTCCAGAATCTGGGGCAATGGGCTGGTGAGCAGAGCACTGGACACACAAGTGTGACGCTGGATTTTGAATCTCCAAGAACCATGTAAATACTGGGTGGGGTATGGTGACCCAGCTGTGATTCCAGCACTCGGGAGGCAGTTAGGGGATCCCTGGAGCAAGCTGGCCAGCAAGACCAACCATGCTAATAAGTTCTGGGTTTGCCAGGCAGTGGTGTCGCATGCCTTTAATCCCAGCACTCAGAAGGCAGAGGCAGGTGGATCTCTGTGAGTTCAAGGCCAGCCTGGTCTATGGAGTGAGTTCTGAGAAAGCCAGGACTGTTTCACAGAGAAACTCTGATCTTGAAAAACTAAAAAAAAAAAAAAAACCACAAAACAAAAACAAAAACCCCAAAAATCTCTATAGATATGTGGTGTTAAATATGGATTATTTCATCTCATTCTTCTTACATTTAACATGCCTTGAAATGATTTATACTACTTTTGAATTAAAGATCATCACAAAAATCTTTGCTGCTGAGATGACTTTGAGTAAAGAAAGGCCTTGCTACCACACCTGATGACCTGAGTTTGATCCCCTGGACCCACACAGTAGAAGGCAGGCTTATTGTCCTCTGAGCTCTGTATGTACGTGAGTGCACATGTACACACACACATGCATACATATGTGGTGGTATTGTGTTCCCCAATAAACTTATCTGGGGTCAGAGAACAGGACAGCCACAATATTAAACATAGAGGATAGCAGGGGGGTGGTGGTGGCGGCGGCGGCGGCGGCGGCGGCGGCGGCGGCGGCGGCGCACACCTTTAATCCCAGCACTCGGGAGGCAGAGGCAGGTGGATCTTTGTGAGTTCGAGGCCAGCCTGGTCTACAGAGTGAGATCCAGGAAAGGCGCAAAGCTACACAGAGAAACCCTGTCTCAAAAAAAAAAAAAAAAAAAAAAAAAAAAAATGGTCAGGAAAAAAGCTGAACAAGGAGATTAGATTCAGAGTTGTTATTTAAAAAGAAAAAGAAAAAGGGAAAGGAAAAAGAATATAGATAAGAGATAGAACATTGACTCTACTCTGAGAAAAAAGATAAAGAAATAATAGGATAAATGGGTAGATATTGAATTTACTCTAAAAAGAAAAAGGGGAAGATATAAAAATGACAAAAGGTAGATTATTGAATCTATTATGAAAAGAAAAAAGAGAGAATATGGATATGATAAGATAAAAAGGGAGATTATGGAATCCACTATTAAAAAGGGACTTGTTTTAAATAGGATAAGTAATGAAATTTTTTTAAGTTTATCAAATGTTACTGGACTGGACATTGTTATATATTAATGGGGTTTTTTGTCTGAATCAGTCAAATGTTAATGGACTAGACATCGTTAATGTAATCTTGACTGTGTATATTGTATATACTTATTGGATATAATTTTTCTTGTATTAGTTATAAGCTTTTTTAAATATTAGACAAAAAAAGGGGAAATGTGGTGTTATTGTGTTCCCCAAAATATTGTGCACCCTAATAAACTTATCTGGGGTCAGAGAACAGGACAACCACAATATTAAACATAGAGGATAGGCAGTGGTAGCACATGCCTTTAATTCTAGCATTCCAGAGGCAGAAATCCCTCTGGATCTCTGTGAGTTCAAGGCCACATTGGAAACAGCCAGGCATGGTGACACACGCCTTTAATCCCAGGGAGTGATGGCAAAAAACAGAAAGATATATAAGGCGTGGAGACCAGAAACTAGAAGCATTTGGCTGGTTAAGCATTTGGCTGGTTAAGCTTTTAGGCTTTTGAGCAGCACAGTTCAACTGAGATCCATTCTGGATGAGGACTCAGAGGCTTCCAGACTGAGGAAACAGGATCAGCTGAGAAACTGGCAAGGTGAGGTGACTGTGGCTTGTTCTGCTTCTCTGATCTTCCAGTATTCACCCCAATACCAGGCTCCAGGTTTGTTTCTATTAATAAGAGCTTCTAACAATTTTTGCTACATACATACACATGATGTAATGATCCAGGTGTGATAATGCACACCTTTAATCCCAGCACTCAGTAGGCAGAGGAAGGAGGATCTCTGTGAGTTCAGGGCCACCCTGATCTACATAGTGAGCCTCAGGCCACCCAGAAATACATAGTGAGACCCTATTTTTTGTTTTGTTTTGTTTTTCGAGACAGGGTTTCTCTGTGCAGTTTTGTGCCTTTCCTGGACCTCACTTTGTAGACCAGGCTGGCCTCAAACTCACAGAGATCCACCTGCCTCTGCCTCCCAAGTGGTGGGATTAAAGGCATGCGCCCCCACCGCCCAGGCATGCGCCACCACCGCCCAACTTGTAAGACCCTATTTTAAAAAATATAATAATTATTTTTTAAGCCTCTGTCTTATCCTGAGTTTACCGCTCCCCTTGGATATGCATGGCTCTGTGAATGTTTCTTCAACTGAAAGTAGTATGCCTTTGATCCCAGCACTTGGGAGGCAGAGCCAGGCAGATCTCTGTGAGTTTGAGGCCAGCCTGGTCTACAGAGAGAGATCCAGGACAGCAACAGTTGTTACAAAGAGAAACCTGTCTCAAAAAAACAAAAAGTATCCATCAGAGTTTCATGAGAGGAAGGGAGGACATCTTGCTGATGTCTTCAAAGTAATTTTATGAGGCCTGGGGAGATGGCTCAGTGTATAAGGCATCAGACAGGAAAGTGTGAGGACAGAGATCGAATCCCCAGCTCCCACATAAAAACAAAAGCCAAACAGCAGTCGTGGTGGCCTTCCTGTAATCCCAGTCCTCGGGAGGTAGAGCCAGGGGATTCTCAGAGCAAGCTGGATAGTTAAACTCATTGACTAAGCAAGTTGGGTAGTTCAATCAGCAGAGCTGATGAGTACCAGGCTTAGCTAGGGATGCTGCCTCAGTCAATAAAATGGGGAGTAATTGAGGAAGACACCAGGTCTCAACCTCTGCCCTCTACACGCACACACACATATGTGCACATTCGGTCCTGCACATGTGTGTCCATACACGTGCATGCACATACATGAATACACATACCCCCCAAAAAAGTATTTTTATGAAAGTACTGGAATTACAAAACTAAATGTTTTATCCAGGGACTGTGAATAGTTTCTTCACAAAATGTTGAGCTAGAATGAGGTTTATTTATACATTATTGAAATGTCAGCTAGTATTACTAAATTAGGCAACATTTTAAAACAGATATTGAGCTGGACGCGGTGGCGAATGCCTTTAATCCTAGCCGAGACAGCCTGTTCTACATAGTGAGTTCCAGAACAGCCAGGGCTATGTAGAGATAGCCTGTCTAAAAAACAAAAAACAAAACAAACAAACAAAAACAATAACAAAAAACAGATGTTGAAAATGACTTCCCAGAAACTGTCAGATAATCGCGACAGAACATTAATGAGATTGACCAGATTACAGAAAATACTCATTTTCAACAGCTGCAGTTTGTACCCATCGGAGCCTCTCTGTTAGATGAGAAATACTTGAACTTTTTTCTTTCAGATAAATTAAGGAATTGAATCTTTGCAACTCTTTTTTTTTTCTGAAAAGAAAAAAATGTGTTAAAATACAAGATTGCCAAGACAGATACTGGCTTTTGAAAGAATACTAATAACTTTTTTGTGGCTGAGAGCTTCTTTTTATACACAGAAAAAACCTCCAGCTATTCTTGAGTGTTTTTGAAGATCCAAAGAAAGACTTTTGATTGAGGCTTGTACATAATGCCGCCGCTCTTTCTCATGGTGCCAAGAAGAAGCGTGCAGCACATGCGTGCTTCAAGCAGCCTCTCTGAAGGGCTTCGCTTACAGCAGGCTTTCCAGGAAGAAATGAATGATGAGCGCCTGCCACGGGAGGATGTTGTGAAAGAAAATGGCAAAGCTTGGTGGCAAAATGGGTCCACTGACACAGAAAATGGTAAGTGGGAAAATAGTTCTTGACGGTTCCTCTCAGTCAGTCTTGATTCAGCAGAAGGAAGAAGGGTGATTGGGGGGGGGCGGCATTTGCTGGTGTCCTGGCAGCCCACTGGTCTTCCCATCTGCCATGGTTACTCCTCATTGTCAGCTTGAGTGCATTTAGGATACAGGCCTCTGGATGTGTCGGGGGATGTTTCCAGAGAGGTTTAATTGGCTTGAGAAGACCCAACCTGAATGTGGTCAGCACCATGACATGGGTTGGGGTCCCAAACTAAATTAACAGATAGTAGAGACAAGAGGATCCACTGGGTAAAGGCACTTGTTGCCAAGCCTTACGACCCCAGATCAATATCCTGAACTCACGTGGTGGAAAGAGATCCTGCAGGCTGTCCTCTGACCTCTATACACACACGTTGGCATGCAGACACACACACACACACACACACACACACACACACACAAACACACAAACACACAAACACACAAAATACATACATAATTTTTTGAGGAGCAAGTGAGCAGAGTACCCATATTATCTATCTCTGCTTCCTGATTATAGGCAACATGGCTGGCCACCTCACACACCTGCTGGTGTGTCTTCCCTGTCACGGTGGACTGTACCCTAAAACCACGAGCCAAATAAGTCCTCCTGTTACGCACTGCATGTGAAATGTGCCCAGAGGCTCATGCATTCTAACATTTGGTTTCCAGCCCAAGGGCTGTTTAGGAAACTGTAGAGCCTTGAAAAAGGGAAGCTCCCTGGAGAACGTGAGAATGGAGGCAGGCCTTGGGACTTCATAGACCCGTCACACCTTTCGTCTGCCTTCTATTTCCCAGATTGCCAACTGTCTTAGTGCATGTCCTATTGCTTTCAAGAGACACCATGACCACGGAACTCTTATAAAGGAAAAGCATTTCACTGGGGCTGGCTTCCAGTTCAGAAATGTAGTCCATTGCCATCATGGCAGGAAGCATGGCAGTACAGGCAGACATGGTGCTAGAGAGGTAGCTGAGAGTCCTATGTCTGTGTCGGTAGGGCAGCAGCAGGAGGAGAGAGACACACTGGGCCTGGCTTGAGCATCTGAGACCTCAAAGCCTGCCCCTAGTGACGTAGTTCTCCAACAAGACCACACCTCCTAACAGTGCCCCTCCCTGGGAGCCTATGGGGGCCAATTTCATCAATGGTTTCATTAACCATTCTGGTCATCTCATGCTCCTACCCCCACGCCTTCCCAGCCATGGTATATGGTGCTGCCTAAAACTGTAACCCCAAAAAAGTCCTTCCTCCCTTAAATTGCTTCCTGTCAGTTATTTGGTCGGAACAACAAGACAAATAACTAAGGCATCTCCTTAAGTTGCTTTTGCACAGGATTTTGTCATAGCGACAGGAAAACTACTAATACATCTGCATTCTTGTTGGAGCCCAATCTTCCTCTGGGCAAAATTCTGTATTGTGTTTGTTGTATAGACTACCTCTGGCACACACCTCCAGTGTTGATGCCCCCACAAGAGCAGAAGGCCATCAGTCTGCCTTTGGGTGTCTTTACAAAACAAACACAAGTTCTAATAAGAATAATAAAATGATCCTTGCCTGGAGTTTGTATCTACAGGGAGTGAAGCAAAGACCAGGGACATCTGGGAGTCAGACCAGCAGCGGCAGAGTGACACCGTGCAGCCTGCCATCTCCGCTCCACAGCTCCCTATACCCAACTCTTTTCAAAACTGTCATTTTGTTGGGTCCCTAACACCTATTTGTACATTGAGGTGTGGATTCAGGAGCTGGAGCTGTTTCAGCCATTAAAGGATAGGCTCACAACCAAAATGTGAAGAGAAATGGATTCAGATGCATGTAGAAGAAACCAACTTTCCTGGAACTCACTCTGTAGACCAGGCCTCTGCCTCCTGAGTGCTAGGATTAAAGGCGTGTGCCACAGAATTCCTTTTTTGGTTTTTTGTTGGAGTTTTTGTTTTATTTTGAGATACAGTTTCATGTAGTCCATGTTGGCCTCATACTCACTGTGTAGCTGAGGTTGGCCTTGAACTCCTGATCCTCCTGCATCCACCTCCCAAGTGTGTCAACCCATTGGCCCATAATTACTTTTTTGCTGAAATACCCAGAGATGGTTTCTATTACTACGAACAAGAGCTCATGCATGACTCCATGAGGAAAGCCCAGGTGATAACACAGAGGGGCAGGATTGGTTGGCCATGTCTGGCATTCCCACAGTTCCCAACATACAAATCAGAAACAAAATATAAACCCCAGCCTCTGCTTCCTAAGTGCTAGTATTATGAATGTGCCCCACCATATCCAGCTATTCTTTTATTCACATTCACCTTCCATATTATGTCAATCACCCAAGCACGCACTAGGCCCCAGGTTCAATCCCAAGCACCCTTAAAAAGAAGAAAAGGGGTTGGGGAGATGACTCAGCAGTTAAGAGCACTTCCCCTACTCTTGCAGAGGACCTAGCTACAGTTTCTAGCACCACACCTGGCTATTAACCATCTGCATATAAATGGGGTTCCCTAAGCTGGCCTCCAAGGGCACCGAGCACACACACAGTGCACAGACATACATACAGGCACTTACAGGGAAAATAAATTCATTTTTAATTTTTTTAAAGATTTATTTATTATGTATGCAGTGTTCTGTCTGCATGGGCCCCTGCAGGCCAGAAGAGGGCACCAGATCTTATTACAGATGGTTGTGAGCCACCATGTGGTTGCTGGGAATTGAACTCAGGACCTCTAGAAGAACAGTCAGTGCTCTTAACCTCTGAGCCATCTCTCCAGCCCTAATTTTTAATTTTTAAAGAAGAAAAAAATCTTAATTCTGTCTCTTCTCGTTCTCTTCTGCATCATTGCCACGGACCAAGCCCTGGCCAACACCGCTCTGCTTCCTGCTTCTCCAGCTCCAGCTCCTCCAACCGCCCAGTTAATTCTGCTGCTGTCCAACACTCTTGAAAAATCTAAGTAAATCACGCTTCTTTGGTTTCCACAAACAACTAAATCTTCTTAAAGATAAAATTGAAATGTGGCTGAGCGGTGGTGGCGCACGCCTTTAATCCCAGCACTCGGGAGGCAGAGCCAGGCGGATCTCTGTGAGTTCTAGGCCAGCCTGGGCTACAGAGTGAGATTCAGGACAGGCACCAAAACTTCACAGAGAAACCCTGTCTCGAAAAACAAAACAAAACAAATAAACAAAAAAATTGAAATGTGAGTGTGTGTGAGAGAGAGAAAGAGAGACAGAGAGATGTGAGGCTCTTCATGCTCTTTTTCTCTTGTCTCTTCTCTGTTTCCTATATGCCTGGTTCCTTGGCCATCCCCCTCATCTCTGAGTCCTGCTTTTTCTTGCTTGCATGTAGTATTTAAGTAATCTGGAACTACAGGTGATTCAGCTTGGCGGAGAAAGAGAAAGAAAAAGCATGCTGCCTGGACAGACAAGAAATGAAGGCCAGGCAGTGGTGGTGCACGCCTTTAGTCCCAGCACTCTGGAGGCAGAGGTAGACAGATCTCTGTGAGTTCAAGACCAGCCTGATCTACAGAGTGAGTTCCAGGACAGCCAGGGATACAACAGTGAGACCCTGTTTGAAAAAAACAGGAAGGAAAAAAAAGCAATCGCTGCTCTTGAAGAGGATCAAGTGTGGTTCTCAGCACCCACGTCAAAAGATTCCCAACCACTTGTAACTCCGGCTCCAGGGGATCTGCTGTCTGGCCTCTGCTGGCACTCAACTCACATACACACACCCACACCCGCTCCCCCTACACATTAAAAGTGAACTAACAATTTCGACAGTGAACTCACGTAGATAAATGATTTGCACTGAGTTGCGCTATGTTTACTGATGTTTATCCGGGAATATTGGCATCCACTGTCCATATCCTTCCTGGTGACTTCACCACTTTAGTGATGCTGGTTTGTCGTTGGAATCTGGCACAATATGAAGATTCGGGGTGGCGCAAATAAGAAGCACAGCTAATAAGCCTGTCACTATACTCGCTGCATCTCCCATTCATAAAATACTCCCCGAGACAGGGGCGGCTGTGGAATATTAATTTAAGATGTGTTACATTCGTTTATGCTATGGAACATTTGTTTAATGATGCAAAGATGTGTCAGGGACTCTTAACCTCGCCTCTCTTAACTACTGAGCCATCTCTCCAACTCCCTCTCTGTATGAACTCAAACTGCTAGGACCTAGTACAGTCAGAAATTATAGATACATACATGGAGGTCATTTTTTGCTTTGTCAGTATTTTGCACCACAGACAGATATCAGCTGAATGGCCAATGCAGTAACAAATCACAATTCTCTGATGAAACAGAGGAAAGAAAATAGTTAATAGGCACACATAGTGTTAATGGTGAATATGAAATGAAGTGATGTTTTCTCATCAGGACCAGAGTCAGTAAGATGAAATGGTGGCCTGAGGAGGTTTACCATGAGATAAGATCAGAGGAGATAGGATTTGAGAGAAAGGAAAACACTAGAATTAGATGTAATAAAGAAGTTTCAGGTGGGAGATCATTACAGAAATGGATTACTGAGCATATACAGACTTTCCTTGGGATGGACGACTACCTGTCTAGGATGACTTAATTATGGAGCTGCCTAGAGGCATGAGGCTGGATTCATGACTTCTGCACTAGGATTTTATAGTTCTATCGAAAAGAATATAAAACCCACATAGTTTTAAATTTTAATTTATTGCACGGCTTATAGTTGAATGCATCCATATAAAGATCAAATTGTTGATTTACAGACAGAAAATCTATAACCTGGATTTTGTGGCATCCAAGTTCTATACAAGCTTTATAGAATGCTTCCCTGTAAAAAGCCTGATATAAAAGGAATCATAAATTTGATAGTTCTTGGCAATCTAGTACTTTCCTTCGCTTAAAGGTATACTACATTGAATTAATATGATATTGCACATAATTGATTTAACTTGCTCTCTTATGCTCAAATATGAAATTAATCATCTATAAACTTAGCATTCGCATTAAGGCTACGGGCAGAGTGAAGTACAATCAGAATTCTCCGTTCTCCAATCTCTTTAGATGGTTGTTTGATGAGACCCAGTGGATAATTATTTGTAAGTCAGATTCATGTGAGAGAAAAAAATTCAACATGGAGCCGGGGGTGTTGGAAGAGTTCTAGGTGAGCATGGGAGAGGCCTCAGGTTCTATCCAGCATCACACACATTAGGTTTGGTGGAGTAAGTCTGTGGTGCTGACACTCAGAACACAAAAGCTTGAGGGTCAGGAGTTCAAGGTCATCTTTGGCTACTCAGTGAATTCTAGGCCAGCATGGGATACAAGAAATTCTGTCTCAAAACAAAAACAAGACCATAGGTGTTTAATCCCAGCACTCAGGAGGCAGAGCCAGGTGGATCTCTGTGAGCTCAAGGCCAGTTTGGTCTCCATAGTTCCAAGCCAGGAAAGGTGAGCTACTTGGTGAGACCTTTCTCCACAAAGAAAGAAAAATTGCCAAGTGTAAGCTGGGGTTGTGGCTCCGTGGAAGAATATTTGCCTGCATGTATGAGGCCCCGAATTTGATACCACAAAGAATCAAAGAGGTAAGGAAGAAAAATAAAAGATAAGAGTCAATTGGTTTCTATGCACTAAAATGGCTGACACAAATGAACCAACCTATTTAAGAATCATAGGGCAGTGGTAGTGCACACCTTTAATCCCAGCACTCGGGAGGCAGAGGCAGGTGGATCTTTGTGAGTTCGAGGCCAGCCTGGTCTACAGATTGAGATCCAGGAAAGTCACAAAGCTACACAGAGAAACCCTGTCTCAGAAAAAATGGGGGGGGGGGAATCATAACCATCGGACTGGAGAGAGAACTCAGTGGGTGAACCCTTGCTGTGTGAGCCGGAAGACCTAAGTGGCTATCCCAAGCACCCACATAAAAGGCCTGTGCCTGTGATCCTGGTGCTGGGGTGGCCGAGACTGGAGGACCGCTGGAGCTGGCCAGCCGGTCTGGACAATTCGTGACCTCCAGGTTCAGTGACAGGCTCTGTCTCAAATTTAAAAAACAAAGTAGCCAGTCATGGTAGGACACAGTAGCACACATCTTTAACCCCTGCACTTGGGATGAAGATCTCTGTGGGTTTGAGCCAGCCTGGTATACATATCGAGTGCCAGGCCAGCCAGGGCTATATGGTAAGGTCCTGTCTGAAATAAAAAGAAAAAAAAATGAGGTGGAGAAGGACAGAGGCAGACACCTGACATCAACCTTTGACCTTTATATCTGCACTACTCATACACACACATACACACACACACACACACACACACACACACACACACCATAAACACATATACATGCACAGACCAAAATCACACATATTATGATTCATAGAAAGAACATACCAAATATCACTCAAAATCTTTCTTAAACATTGTTCTTCTCTCTCTCTGTCTCTGTCTCTGTCTCTGTCTCTCTCTCTCTCTCTCTCTGTATTTCTGAGACAGGGTGTACTTGCATGACCCAGGCTGGCCTCAGATTGCAGTTATCCTCACTCCTCAGCCTCTCAAAGGCTGGGGTTAAAGAGAGCACGGCTTTCCTCCGTCCTCCCCACCACCCCTCCCTTCTCCCACTCCTCTCTTTTTTAAAGATGTATTTATTTATTTTATGTGCATTGGTGTTTTGCCTACATGTGTGTCTTTGTGAGAGTGTCGAATTCCCTGGAACTGGAGTCATAGACAGTTGTGAGCTGCCAGGTGGTTGCTGGGAATTCAACCCAGGTCCTCTGGAAGAGCAGCTAGTGCTCTTAACCTCTGAGCCATCTCTCCAGCCCCTCCCACTCCTCTTTTTAAAGATTTGTTTATGTGTATTTCATGTAATAACCAAAGAACTATAAATAAACGATCCTCCTGCCTCGACTTCTCAGATGATGGGGTTTCAGGCTTGCATCAGCACCCTCGGCCACTGCTATCTAATGATGACTGTTCCTTACTGAAAAAAGCTGGGTCGTACTTTGTACTTGATTATCTCTTTGCCATTTTAGTCTTTCTACATTTTTTCTTAACTTGAGACAGAGTCTCACGTGTGGCTCTGCTGGCCTCAAACTCACAGAGGTCCACCTGCCTTTGTCTACTGAGTGCTGGGAAAGGCATGTGCCTGCGTAGCTGGCTGTTCTCATTTCTTTTAAAACGTGGTTTTTGTTTGTTTGTTTGTTTGTTTGTTTTTTGGTTTTTCTGAGACAGGGTTTCTCTGCGCAGTTTTGCGCCTTTCCTGGAGCTCACTTGGTAGCCCAGGCTGGCCTCAAACTCAGCGATCCGCCTGGCTCTGCCTCCCGAGTGCTGGGATTAAAGGCGTGCGCCACCACCGCCCGGCCTAAAACGGCCTAAAACGTTTTTAGATTAGTTATTTTATTTTATGTGTTTGAGTGTCTGTGCACCATGAGCATCAGATAATGTTGGAAGTCAGAAGAGGCACCGGATCCCCAGAACGAGAATGACAGGTGGTGAGAGCCATCATGCGGCTGCCAGAAACCAAACCTGGACCCCACAAGAGAAGTCAGTGCTCTTAAATGCTGAGTTATCTTCTCCAGCCTGTTTTTGTTTTCTTGAGATGAGGTTTGGATGTTTCTTAGTTGGTCTCCAACTCCTGGGATCCAGTAGGGTTTTTTTTGTTGTTGTTTTTGTTTTTTGTTTTTTTCCGAGACTGGGTTTCTCTGTGTAGCCCTGACTGTCCTGTAACTCACTCTGTAGACCAGGCTGGCCTTGAACTCACAGGAATCCACCTGGCTCTGCCTCCTGAGTGCTGGAATTAAAGGCGTGTGCCACTATGTCCTGCAATTATTTATTTGTTTGTTTGTTTATTGTGCATGGGAGCGGGACACACAAACCACAGAGCACATGGAGGTCAGAGAACAACTTGCAGGGGTCAATTCTCTTTTTCTACCATGTAGGTTCTGGAATTGAATTCAGGTTCTCGTGCTCGGTGGTGAGCATCTTTACTCTCTGTAGTGATCCATTTCACTAGCACTATTAAGAACTATTGTTGATGCTTTATTATTAGGTATTTTGCTAGCTGTTGATTTGAAATAAGTTTTTCCTGATGCAAAGGACTTACTCTCCATCTGTGTGGCCAAAATTTGAGAGTCAGGCGAGCAAGATGGCTCAGCTAGTGTAACCGCGTGCGGCTGCAAGAGTTGTACACTACACACACCCAAGGGGTGTCAGGCCCCTTGCGGACTAAGTGCTGGTGACCCTGGAGTTGTTCAGTGCACTCTGCACAGGGTTACAGGAAGCGTACAGAGCTGGTGTCCCTCTGTGGCGCCCTGCTGATCCTCCATAGCCAGGGCAGTCTGACTGCCTGCTATCCTGGAGTTAAAACATATAACCAGGTCCGGTGTGCTGTCCCCGTGGTCTCTGTGTCCCCAGCAGGCACATCAGCTAACCCTGAACTAGTCCAGTCCTTTGTAGGGCAGGACTCTTCATGGGAATGCACAGTGTCGTAAGATCATTTTCTAAACAAAACCCTGATTTTTGCCTCTAATGGTACCTAATTGTGGTGGTATTGTGTTCCCCAAAATATTGTGTACCTTAATAAACTTATCTGGGGTCAGAGAACAGAAAAGCCACTAGTTAGGCAGTGATAGCACACGCCTTTAATCCTAGCATTCCAGAAGCAGAAATCCATCTCTGTGAGTTCAAGGCCACATTGGAAACAGCCAGGCATGGTGACTCACACCTTTAATCCCAGAAAGCGAGCCTTTAATCCTAGGGAGTGATGGTAGAAAGCAGAAAGGTATATAAGGCATGAGGACCAGAAACTAGTAGCATTTGGCTAGTTAAGCATTCAGGCTTCTAGCAGCAGTTCAGCTGAGAGCCATTGGGATGAGGACACAGAAGCTTCCAGTCTGAGGAAACAGGACCAGTGGAGGAATTGGCAAGGTGAGATAGCTGTGGCTTGTTCTGTCTCTCTGATCTACCAGCATTGACCCCAACAACTCGCCTCGGGTTTGATTTTATTAATAAGAACTTTTAAGATTCCTGCTACACCTAATGATGAAAGCGTCTCCTGATGAGATTTCTCAGAATGGAGGACTTACATTTTCTCTAAGTAACGATGATAGCACTTTGATTAATTTAACCACCGTTGTATTAGTCAGTGCTCTTTAAAGAAACAGAATTTACAGGATATATATTATATATAATACATTATATTACATATAATGATGTATATTATATAAATACATATTTATGATAATATATATAAATAAAGAGGATTTATTAGAATGGCTTACAGCCTGTATTACAGCTAGTCCAACAATGGCTGTCTACCTAAGGAAGGTCCAAGAACCCAGTGGTTGCTCAGTCCACAAGGCCAGATGTACCTGCTAGTCTTCGGCATGCACCAGAATCCCGAATAAGTGGGCTCTAATGCCAGGGAAGGAATGGACCTGCTAGAGAGAGCAAGCAGGCAAAGCGAGGGAGGAGCTTCCTTCTTTCATGTCTTTATATAAGCTTCCAGCTGAAGGTGTGGCCAGATTAAAGGTGCATCTTCCAACCTCAAATATCTGGATTAAAAGTGGGTATTCCACCCGGCTCATGCCTTTAATCCGAGCACTCGGGAGGCGGGGGCGGAGGCAGAGGCAGGCATATCTCTGTGAGTTCAAGGCTAGCCTGGTCTATAAAGTGAGTTCCAGGAAAGGCACAAAGTCTCAAAAAACCAAAAAAAAAAAAAAAAAAGTGGGTATTCCTACTTCAAATTATTTAATCAAGAATAAAAAGTCCCTCACAGGTGTGCCCAGTCATTTGGGTTAAGTTAATACCATATGTAGACAGACTGCCAACCAAGAATAGCCATCCCAAATACCTTGGTCTTTCTTGGACTCAGTAGACACTTGGAGCCGCAGAGGGTCTAATAAAAGTGGTCATATGGCTGGGCAGTGGTGGTGCATGATTTAATCCCAGCACTCAGGAGGCAGAGACAGGTGGATCTCCATGAGTTTGAGGTCAGCCTGGTCTACAGGGCAAGTTTCAGGACAGCCAGGGCTACACTGAGAAACTCTGTCTTGAAAGACAAACAAACAAACAAAACCAAAAGAGTGGTCATATGAAAAAGGCAGGGTGTATGATGTGAAATTCCAAAGAATCAATAAAGATATATACTAAGAAAAAAGAAAAAGGCTTCTTTGCCTTTAATCCTAGCACTCAGGACAGCAGGGCTACAGAGAGACTCTGTCTGGGAAGGAAGGGAGGGAGGGAGGAAAGAAAAGGGCTTTTTTGTGTTAGGGTATAGGGTATAGCTCAGTAAAGAACTTTCTACTTTCTAGCATGTGCAAGACCCTGGATTCTATCCCAGCAACAAAGAGAGAGAGAGAGAGAGAGAGAGAGAGAGAGAGAGAGAGAGAGAGAGAGAGAGAGAGAGAGAGAGAGAGAGAAACAGACAGACAGACAGACAGACATGGGGTGGGGGTGGTGTGTGTGTGTGTGTGTGTGTGTGTGTGTGTGTTGAGATTTCCCTACCTGACGGAATGGAGACTGCCGTGGTCTCAATGTAACCAGTCAAGGGAGGAAGAAAATACAATGTATCTGGAGGTGTGAGCTCCCATCTCCATGTCTTCCTGGATTAAGCCAGGCTGTGACCCCTAGCCGCACAGTGGCTTATGAGGTCTAGGGTGGAGGGGATTCAAATGTCCACTGGGAGCTTGGACAGTCATGAGCCTTAATGATGAATTCCATGTGGGCTTTTAAAGTAGTGAAGATATTGAAACATATGCACACAAGCAACACTGTATTCCTACTGTGCTGTAGGTTTCTTCTTTTTTAAATTGTTGTTGTTGGGGGGTAGAATTGCAAGACTATAAAGGAGCTTCCATTTGAGGGGCATCATTCAACTCAGCCATGACGCCAGTGCTTTGGGATTATGAATTGGATTCTTGGTGCTTTTCTGCACAATTTTGCAGGGATGGTCTATTTCTTTTCTCACTGTGTTATTTTTGTGTGGCTAATTTAAAAATTTGACGAAAGCCTCTTCCCCTATATTTTTCCCGTGTAGCTATCAAGATAGGAGGAAGTACAGAGGCTTTTTTTTTTGTCATTTATGTCTTTTGTTGCCCTAATTTATTTATGGATTGACAGTTTGTTGCCTTTCAGAGTTCGAAAATTAATGCTAAATCAATACTTTGTATAAATTTATTCTGATTTTTTTTTTTACCATAGATTGGTTCACAATAGATTATTGGACTGGTGTAGTATAAGACTTCATTGTGTATAAATGACAACATTAAGCAAGTTGGAAGTATAAAACCAGCTAGCACCCTTGTATAGCAGCTTTGAGTGAGAAGCCATACAGCATTTTTATGGAGCATATGGGAAAGCCATGCAGCCTGGGAGCTTAGAGCTAACATGTCAGTCTCTGTCTCTGATCCAGCCAGACTTCAAGCTCGGAGTTTACACTGCTGTGCTGAAGGCTGGAATCTGCCAGGGTGGTGCTCCAGGGCGCCCATCTTCATAGAGCAAGTCTAGACTACTTAGCGTCTCTACTCAAAAATACTCTTAACTACAGGGGGCTCCAAAACGCAGTTTTTCTTCACATTTCACAGCTGTTCCAAAGTTACTCTAATGTTCTGAGCAATCTATCTTCCCCCCCCCCAACACAAGGTCTCTCTATGTAGCCCAGGCTGTCCTGGAACTCCATATGTAGCCCAGGCTGTCCTGGAACTCAGAGATCCACCTGCCTCAGCCTTCTGAGTACTGGGGTTAAAGGTGTGCACTACTACACCCAGCTCTGAGCTTTTTATTATAAGACTTCCAGGTAATTTCAGGATATAAAAAGACTTAATTTCTGACTTACAAAAGGTAAATTCATCCACACAGCCAAATGTATTTCCGTGTTTAAACTCAGACATACACACACGTAAGCACTGGCGAGGATAAATGGGGACACGAAGTCCATAATATACTACCGTTCCCACATCCTAGCCCTCAAAGAAAGACACTTTGCATCCAGTGCTGGCTTTTGTCCAGTTTCATCCTTTACTTTGTCTTTTTGTTTGTTTTTTAAGACAGGATGTCTCTGTGTAGCCCTGGCTGCCCTGGAACTCACTTTGTAGCCCAGGCTGGCCTCGAACTCACAGAGATCCTCCAGGCTCTGCCTCCCGAGTGCTGGGATTAAAGGCGTGTGCCACCACTGCCCGGCTATTTTGTCTTTTTTTTTAATCGATAAAACATAATTGCATCATTCCTCACCATTCCCTTTCCTTCCCTAACCCCTCCCACACCCCAGCCAGGCTCCTGCACCCCTCTCAAATTCCCGGCCCTTTCTGTTATTTGCTGAGTCCACTTAGTGTTGCTTGTATGTCCACCATTTCGTGGCTCACTACCTGGGATTGGATAGACTATGGGGCTTGTCTGGGGGCTGGGGGGAGACACTACTTCCAGTCAGTGTCCCTTAGTTGCCTATAGTTCTTTGTCTAGGGGCAGTACCCCGTGAGATTGTCCCTTCCTCACAGCATGTCTG
This sequence comes from Peromyscus leucopus, assembly GCF_004664715.2. Classification (NCBI taxonomy): domain Eukaryota; kingdom Metazoa; phylum Chordata; class Mammalia; order Rodentia; family Cricetidae; genus Peromyscus; species Peromyscus leucopus. The sequence goes on from NC_051086.1 coordinate 69,910,364, forward strand.
TTGGTGGGGTCCTTGTTCAGGTTTTGTTTAGTCTCCTTGCTGAAGTCTCATGGGGGAAGCTTTCCTGCCGGTTCCAGGAGAAAACAGTGGCTTTCCTGGTCCTCTGGTCTCTCTGCCCCTTCTTCCTCCATGCTCCCTCAGCCTTAGGTGCAGGCGCTGTGCTGTGGACCCAGCAGGGCTGGGCATGCCAACATCAGTGTTCTGTATTTTGGCCGATTGTGGTCTTCTAGAATGATCTCCATCTGTTCCCAAGAGAAGCTGCTCTGATGAGGACTGGGAGCTCCACCTATCTGTGGGTGTAAGGAGAAGTATTTAGTAGGCATTTAGGAATTATGCTGGTTTAGGAAAGTGACTGTTATAGGTTCTTTAAGACCCGTGATATCACCAGCTCCAGTTATTCAGCTAGGTTCCCAGTACCAGGCATGACTTCCTTGCTGTGGAGCAGGCCATAAATCCAATTATACAGCTGTTGTTACTGCCAAGATATGAGGGCCACTGTTGCAGCTTTAGGGATGCCTTGCCTTGCTGGTCACTGTTCATAGGCTCCACAGCTGGGTTGAACTATTGGTCGCTTCCCTCCCTTGGCAGCTGACATTAGCACCTTATGGGACTATGAAGGGTAGTCCTCAGGTTCAGGTCAGAACCAGCTCAGATCCTCCAAGTCCCGTGTCCATAGTGCCTGGTGTCTTCAGCGTTAGGGTCTTACCTTCAACCTCTTGGAGGCCACCAAGGGCAACAGTAAGAGTCTGTTGTTTGGGGAGTCTCTTGGACTCCCCTGACCAAGAACTCAAAAGGAATTTTTTCATGCCTGGTACTGGCTTTGTTTGTTTGGTTTTTCAAGACAGGGTTTCTTTCTGCAGCCCTGGCTGTCCTGGAACTAGCTTTGTAGCTAGTCCTGGAACTAGCTGGAACTCACAGAGCTCTGCCTGCCTCTGCCTCCTGAGTGCTGGGATTAAAGGCGTGCACCGCCGCCACAAATGGTCCTGGGGTTTTTGTGAGATAGTCTATGGCTCTTAAAAGGAGTATTGTCAGCCCAAGTGGCTTAACTTCATTTAAACAATATATGTTTACTTAGGTGTATTATATGTGATTTGGGGTAAATAAAAAAATAATATAATCCCTTACAGCTTTTTCAAACACCCTTAATAATGTTGTAATTTTTTAAAAGTTAAAAAAAATATTTTATGTGTATGGGTATTTTGACTACACGTATGTTTGTGTACTGTGCATGAACCCGGTGCCCACTGAGGCTAGAAGGCATTAGAATCCCTGGAGCTGGAGTTATAGATGGCTGTGAGTCACCATGTGGGTGCTGGGAATTGAACATGGGTCCTCTGGAAGAACAGCCAGTGCTCTTAACTGCAGAGCCATCTCTCCAGCTCCTTCATTTAAAAGGGCTTACTTCTAAGGGAAAAAAAAATTTGAAAAAGCAGAAATGGGGGGCTGGAAAGATCGCTCAGTGGCTGCTCTTCCAGAGAATCCAGGTTCCATTCTCAGCACCCACTTGGCAGCTCACAATCGGCTGTAACTCCAGCTCCAGGGGACCTGACTCCCTCTTCTGGTGTCAACGGGCATAGCATGTATGTGGTACACAGGCATACAAAAGGCTCATACACATAAAATAAAAATAAACACTTTTTTTAAAAAAAAGAAAAAGCAGAAATGGACTAGGTGTGATAGCACCCACCTGTGACAGAGGTAGGTGGATCTCTGTGAGTTCAAGGCCAGCCTGGTCTACAGAGTGAGATCCAGGAGCAAGGACTGTTTCACAGAGAAACCCTGTCTCAAAAAACCAAATAATTTTTTTTTTTTTTAAAGCAAGAAAGGAAGGGGTGGAGGAGGTTGGAGAATCAGCTCAGCAATTAAGAGTCCATGCTACTCTTGCAAAGGACCTGAGTTTGAGTGCCAGCACCCACGTGGTTCATAGCCACCTGTAACTCCAGTTCCAGGGGACTCCAGCGACCTCTGGCCACAGACCCACACAAAGACCCATTATTAAAGATAACAAAATAGCTCTTTTGGAGGGGAAAATGCAGAAGCATGGAACTAGACACTCACTGGCCTAAGGAAGCAATTCCTTTCACCACGACAATGCTTAAATGGAAAAAATTTTGCCTGTAAAACAAATATTTTCACATGCATATTAATGTCTGGAAAAAGAATGTATGTTCTATATTCCCATCACAGCCTGTTCCTAATAAAATCTTTGTGAGTATTTACAGGCTTCCAGATAGCCAGATAGCTTTATATTTGTATTCGAGTCAAGGAATAATAGCCAAAGGCCACAGATGAGAAAAAGGCTACAGACCTCAGAGAAAGCAGTTTGGGGTCAGAGTCGATCATAAACGACTTTACTTACATTTCACAGTGTAGAGGAAACGTCACAAAAATAAACATTTTGTTTATTTTTGCTTTTGTTTTTGCAATATTGGGGTTCAAACCTAGGGTCCCACTCATTCCAAGCAAGGACTTTACACCTAGTTGCTTCTTGCCATTCATAAATACCATTAACAAACTCATTCAAGATTTAAATACATCATTCCAGGCCAACAGTAAATGTTTCAATTAAAGTCCTGCCGAAACAACAGTCAAATTCTCCAGCACAAACTCATGAAGCAGGGATTGCACAGACTCTTTTGGAATCCTAGCGCCCAGTGTACTTTCTGGGAACAGAGTATGTTGACTCACAAGCCTTTGAAACATTGACGTTTCCGTCTGTAAAAGTTCAGCCTGCCTTTTGACATCTCACAAACATCTCTCTGCTCACACGTGCCGTTCCTGCCCGATTTTGGCGCCCCCATGTGTTCCTTTGTCGTAATGTTTCACTAGTCTCAGAAAAAATACCATTAGTAATAGTTGTTTTCCCGTTTGTGATTATTACAAGTAAACACTAAAGAATGTGATTAATCCTATTAACATTAACTGTCAGACTTGCCTTTTATTTCTGGGTGTGTTTTGTTCTGTTTTTCTGTTTTGGGGGACAGGGTCACATGTATCCCAGGCTGGCCTGGAACTCCCTCTATAGCCTGAAGATGACCTCCTGCCTCCACCTCCCAGGTATTGGGATTACAGGCCTGCACCATCATGTCCAGTTTATACAGTGGTGAGGGTCGAAGCCAGGGCTTTGTGCATGCTAAGCACGCATTCTACCAACTGACCTATATCCCTCCCCAGGTTGTTTTTCTAAGATTTTTAAATTTTTTTAAAATTATGTATGCATGCCTGTGTCTGTGCACATGAACGTGAGTGCAGATTCCTGTGAAAGCCAGAGGTGTCAGAGTCCCCTAGAGCTGGAGTGACAGGTGCTTGTGGGACACTAATATGAAGGCTGGGACTTGAACTGAGGTCCTCTGCAAGAGCAGTATGTGCCCTTAACCAGAGCCATCTCTCCAGTGCCCTGAAAGGTTTTTGGGGGGCAGTGAGTGAGGAGGATATAGATCACTTGGTAGCCCAAACCCACAATTCACCTACCTCAGTTTCCCAAGTGTGTAGGCCACCATTACTAACAGTCAAACATTGAGAATCAAACTGAGAATGTAGGAAACACTTTTTATTATGTTATTTTATTCTCAGGCCTAGAAGAAAAAGCAGTCAATTAGCTCATTATTTATAATACATGAGTGCTTGCAGTAACCTTTTTAGAGGTTGGTAACAGCTCGGAGGCTAATTCCAACTCATCTTTTTCAAATAAATATGTATTTATTTAAATCATTGTAAAGACACTTCTTCCTCCTCACAAAGGCCACACTGGGTATAAACAGAAGGGACATTTTCTTTTTAACTGTATAAAAAAGTCATTATCTCAAAACTCCATTCATATATGAAGGCATTCACCCCATATTTATTGAAGCCTCTCTAAGTGTCAAGATCGTAATGCCAAACTGGGCAGACTCAAATTGCTAAAGGAAAACAAACCAACCTATTTTCTTTTTCCTTCAGTAGACCAGTAATGACTGCCTCACTCGTGAGAAGGGCCATAAACGCACAGGTTTTGAGGAGTGCGCCATCATTAATGTTTACGAGGGAAGCCTTGGTGGCTCCCAGCAGAGAGTTTATGGATTGCTTTGTATGTAGAGAGAATCCCTGAACCTGAGATTTTGCTGATTTTTTTATTTAAAGTTTTCTGACAGAAAATGAAACTTGACGGCAAGATCATCACTCCTGAAGAAAATTTGAACTTAGTGAAAACAGAATGATCAGGTGAGATACCAGTTCGGGCGAGAGGCCAGACAGGCCACACTGGATGAGCCAGAACACAGTAACAGATGCCAGCGTGTTTACCTTCCAACAGTTCCCAAACCGGACACCAGCAACTCTTGAGATTCAAAAGGCGGCGCAGGGCCGAGTTTCAGTGACTCTCTGATCATGGGGCTCTAAGGAAAAGCGAATGTTGTTTAAATTTGTTTTATTATGCGAGCGTGTGTGTGTGTGTGTGTGTGTGTGTGTGTGTGTGTGTGTGTGTGTGTGTGTGTGTACACGCGTCATGCTCGGAAATGCCGTGCAGCTGTGTGGAGGTCAGAGAACAACTTGTGAGGGTTGGTCCTCTCCTTTCACTGTATGGGGGCAGGGAATTCAGCAAGGGTGCTGAGGCATGGCTGCGGGTGCCTTTCCGTGCTAAGCCGCGGCCCCCGCCGCCGCCGCCGCCGCCGCCGCCGCCTCACTGCCCTGAATACTGGTTTTGGCGTCTCCCCACCAGAAAATAAAACCTGTTTCATGCTTTCATTTATTCTTTCCTTTCTCCCCAACATCCAAGCTTCCCTTCCTGCCTTCCTTTACCCATTCAGAACCCTCTACTGTTTCCAAGGAAAGTTCCACGCCCCACAATTCCCTGTGTTTTCCCCATGACCCAGTTCAAATGCCCGTGTTCTCACATTGCTATTGTCATCGACCTCGTGAAAGTTTAATGATGCCCTCTCCTAACTTTTAACTAACTATGCTTCTCCTTCTCCTCTTTTATTTTATTCTTAATTTTTGAGTTTTTGAGACAGAGTTTGTCTGTGTAGCTTTGGAGCCTTTCCTGGAATTCACTCTGTAGACCAGGCTGGCCTCAAACTCACAGAGATCTGCCTGGCTCTGCCTCTCCAGTGCAGGGATTAAAGTCACGTGCTACCACTACCCGGCCTCTTTTCACTGTTCAGCCCTGGCTGGCCTGTAACTCCCTAAGTATGCCAGGCTGGCCTTGAACTCACAGACCTATGACTGTCTCTGCCTCCGAATGCTGGAACTAAAGGTATGTGCCACCATATCCAACTTTATTACAAAAAAAAAAAAAGTGTAGGGTGTCCAAGGTAGACAAAGGGCATGGAGATGTGGCTCAGTTGGTAGAGTGCTCGCCTAGCATGTATGAAGCCCTGGTGTTTATCCCCAGCATTGCATAAACCGGGTGTGGGGCCCATGCCGGTAATCCCAGCACTTGGGAGGTCTAGGTAAAAGGATCACAAATTCAAGGTCATCCTTGGCTACCTAGTGAGCTGAAGGACAGCCTGGTCTAGGAGCTAAGCTCCATACGCCACCCCTAGCTTTAGCGTATGAGTTGGCAGGGACAGTGGTAGGATCACTTGTCGAGCATGTGAGACCCTAGTACAATCCTCAGTGAAGATGCTCCACTCCCTGGTCAGGAAAAACACAAGCCCAACAAGGATGGCCCACTCCTTCTCACAGTCTGGCAAAGATTACAGGAATGACAATAGTACTTGGTACTGGAAAGAGTCTGTAGAGGAAATTCTGCACATCCCTTGGAGTTAAAGTACTGATACCCAAGGTAAACACATTGCAGACACATCCTCACTGCACGCCAGCTTCCCTACATCTCCACCCTCACGCATACCACTCTTTTGTGATAATATTTGACTTGCTCACAAGAAGCCAGGAAGTCTGTCTATCCACTTGGACTTGAACATGCAACTTTCTTAGGCTCACAGATCAACGCCAATGTGGCACAATTAGAAGGCTCAAGATATTGACACTTATTCTCTTTTGCTTCAGAGGCCTTCCATCCCCATCTAAGGGCAAGTATCCTGTCCTGGAGCCTGAAGAAGCCCTGTGGGCTGGCTCCCACCCCAACCAATTCAGCTGAGGTCCCAGTTAATGAGTGAGGCCATTCTCCAGTCTCAGCTGGGCTGGCCTAAAGATTACCAATGTGATGGTTAACCTGTTTTTTTGTTTTTGTTTTTGTTTTGTTTTGGTGTGTGTGTGTGTGTGTGTGTGTGTGTGTGTGTGTGTGTGTAGGGGGTACAGTGCATGAATACTGGTACATGTGTGTTCTATAAACCAAACCCAATCCTCCCTTCCTTTTTTTGGCCAAGCATTTTATCACAGTGAGAACATGTGTAACTAGTCACCAGTGTGCCCTTAGGACTGTGAGAAATAATAGATTTGATGTTTTAAGACATTGTATTTATAGAATTTGATTCACAATAAAAGATCCTTGATAAGTCAATAAAACAGAAACAAATCCGCAAACTCTTCCAATGTAATTAACAGGGAAAACAAAGGAAAGGCTTTACCATGTCCTGCCTGAGGTGCAGCTGTTAGCAGTTGGGGTCTCTGCTTTAGTTCCCAGACTGGTTATGTGGAAAGTCGGTGAAACCACCTGTGGACTTTAAAACACTTTCTTGAATGGTCAAATTAAAAGCATGCTAATTTTAGCTAGGGGGTGGTGGCACATGCCTTTAATTCCAGCACTTGGGAGGCTGAGGCAGGTGGATCTCTGTGAGTTCGAGGCCAGCCTGGGCTACCAAGTGAGTTCCAGGAAAGGTGCAAAGCTACACAGAGAAACCCTGTCTTGAAAAACCAAAATAAAATAAAATAAAATAAAATTAAAAAACATGTTAATTTTAACACTGTTATTTTATTTAACTTAATTTACTTAAAATATCATTGCAAAATGTAGCCAATAAAATCCTGAGGTATTTTACATTCTCCTTTTTCTTGACTCTTAGAAATCTGGTGTGTAGCTTCTGCTTACAGCACAATTCAGTTCAGATTAGCAGTTCGGGTCTCTCCCAGCTGCAGGAGAACTGACCGTGAAGGAGTCCGGCAATTCCAGCACCTAGGAGGCTGAGCGGGGACACAGTGAGCTTAAGGCCCGTCTCAGGAAAGAGGGAAATAGAGATAAAAAATAAAGGAGAGAGGGAGGGAGGGGAAGAATGGGAGAGAGAGAGAGGGAGAGAGGGAGAGAGGGAGAGAGGGAGATCACGCCCAGGGCATAGCTCGGCATGGGCATGCTTGCCTAGCACGCGCTAAACCCTGGGTTCAGTTCTCAGCACTGAAGAAGAAAACCATACACCCAAGAAAGTATATCTCTAAAGATCTATGACAAAATAATTATCTTTAGATGTTTTAGGATTAGGAGTTAAAAAAATAAGTAGGAAATGACAGACTTTTTTTAATGTAATGAAACATAAGTTCTTTGTGGTAACTTTAAAAATATGTGAAATGGAGTGTTTGTCTTTATATTACTGTGTTGCTTATAACTATACAAATGATACAAATAAAGAAAAAGTGGAAAAGCAGCTTTAACTGTAGGTATGAATTCGTGACCACACTGACAATAATCTTGACTAGCAGTACAGAAGAAGGTCCAAGTCCGTGCATCTTGGCTGTGGGTAAGGGCTAACATGGGTTCAGTCGGTGTGTGATGTGGTTACTATGGTTACTGTAGTGTCATTAGTGTGGTATGGTTTGTGTGGTGTGGGTGATGTGGTGTGGGCGGCATGGTGTAGCACAGTGGTTAGCGTTGGAGTGGCTGGGTTGGTTGTGGCGGTTGGTATTGTGTGGTATGTTTGTTGTGGTGTGCGGTGGCTGAGGTTGTGAGGTGTGGTTGGTGTGGGGTTTTGTTGTTGTTGTTGCTGCTGTCCTGTGCCGTTCTTTCTCTTTGGGATAATCCACGGCAGAGAGTCGAGTTCCTGTTCTCCACTATGAACATCCACACCATTGGCTGCCAGTGATGGCGCACACCTGTAATGGCTGCACTTGGAAGACAGGGACAAGGGATCAGAAGTTCAAAGTCACCCTCAGCGACGGAAGCTTAGCTGTACCATCTCTCCTTCATCCCAGGAAGCAAGCACAGAGGGTCTCATCTGGGCTTGACTGGCCAGACTCCCCACAAGATCTGGAAATCCTGAGTGAGGCTCCCAAAGGCACATTTGTGTTTATTGTATTTTTATTTTGAAGACAGAATCTCACTCTGCAGCCCAGCTGGCTTCAAAAGCGTGATCCTCCTGCCTTAGATTCTCAAATGCTGGGATTAGAGACATGTGCCTCCAGACTTGGTCAGAATTCAGTTCTCATTATGGTAGCCAGGGTGTGCATGCTGAGGCGGCAGGACCTCGCCACACTGTCCGGGGGACATACCCTTGCCGGTTCCCACCGTTGTCCCACTTGCTCACTGTGTTTTCTAAGCCTGCTTCTCCAGTCCCCCTGATCATTTCATGGGTTCTTCGACAGTCTCTCCTTTTTTGCCTGGCTGAAAAGCCTCTCAATAAATCCTTTGCTGTCTATCGAAGCTATCCTACCAACTAACCCCTTAGCAACATGACAATAGGAACTTCTCTGGGCTAAGTATGTAGGTCCATGGTAGACATTTGCACAGTGCCTGTGTAAGGGGCGGGGCGGGGAGGGGCAAGGCGGGGTGGGGTGGGGTGGGACAGATAATAGATGGTGGCAAGAATGTGAGAAAAACTAGAACTCTTACAAAAACTTGTCCACATGGCTAGGTCTGATGGTACATACATGCAATCTTAATATTTGGCAGGAGGATCATGAGTTCTGAGCCAGCCTGGGCTACCCAGAGGGACCCTGCCTCAAAATAAAAACAAAACAAATGGCAAAAATCATTATACATGCTATTAAGCGTATCGTTAACAATAATCAACAAGCAAAACACCCAAATTCCCATCATCTGCTGTACAAACAAACAATGGAATATTATTGTACAATAAAAACGAGAACCGGACGGTGGTGGCGCACGCCTTTAATCCCAGCACTTGGGAGGCAGAGGCAGGTGGATCTCAGTAAGTTCGAGGCCAGCCTGGTCAACAAAGAGAGTTCCAGGAGAGCCAGGGTCTGGGGAGGGGGGGAAGGGGGGGGGATGTACTGGTACATGGGTCAACATTATAAAACCTGGAAACATTATGTCAACTGAAAGAAACCATAAGCTGGTTATTTATGGCTGTTTATGTCAAATGTCAAGAATGGGCAAGTCATAGAAAGCAAAGCAGCGGCAGCTGCCGGTGCCAGGGAATGAGGAGATGGAGACGGATTGTTGATGAGCATGGAGTTTTCTGAGAACGGAAGGACATGTTCTACCTTTGTGATGATGTTCATTGTACAGGTCTGTGGACATGAAACGCACCGAGAGGGTATTTCACCAGATGAATGTTATGCTACATGAATTATAAACTGTTATTTAAAGACACACACATGGGGTTCTGTCGTCTGGTACACAGAGGTGACCTTCAGATTCATGCTGATGGCAATGGGGGAGGGGGGGAGGAGCCACAGCCAACAGAGCTCCTGCTGCTCAAGAAACGCCAGCAGTTTCTAATTTTACACTGTCCTATATTTGTTGGTTTTTGGAGCTTTCGAATCACTATACGAGATGCCCAAACAGAAATGCCTCTTATGTTTTATTACAACGGCTAAACTGGGAAATCAACTCACCAATTGCCTTTTTACAAAAGGAAATGAGCTAAAAACAACATAGATGTAAAGCAGGGCTCAGTGGGATGAATGTGTTTGCAGGGGAGGGAGAGTCCACCAGTAAAAATGCAGGGTTTTGTTATTTTAAAAAGCATTTCGTTTCATTACTGTAAATGGCCAGACACTGTCTTGAACGGCCTGGTAAATCTACTGGATGGTAAAATGAGACGGCATATCTTGTTTCCATTTTCTTATTCCTTCCAGCTCATCTTCTCACTGTAAATCATTTTCCATTGTGGGAGGATATTAAATTTAAATCAAATTGAGGGTGGAAAAGAAAATGCAGCGGCTGCATTAATCAATTCATTCTCTTAGCCCTGCCTCCCGCAGCCCTTTTGAGCAAACACTGTGGTCTTAATAGCTACAGTTTTTAAAGAGTTTTCAAACTGCCCTATCCTTCTGAACAAACAGGGAGTTTCTTTTCTTGAGCAAAAAGCTCATTTTAAGGTCAAGAAAAAAAAATTACTGAATTATGATATGAATATTTAAAATGCATTTGAAAAGATATGGAGCTAGTAAGCATTTGGGGGGTTGGAATTATAGTTGCTTTGTAAACGTTAATAAAACGTGCTTACCATGTCCTTAGGCTGACCTAGCTGTTCTGCAGGAGGGCATGTGCAAACACGTGTATCCCTGTAATTATCTAAAGAAACCAAAGTTCATTACCAGCCCACGAAGATTTGGAAGCAGAGACACAGCAAGGTCAAATCCCTTCCCGAGCTGAACCTAAGGGAGTTCAGCCCTAGCCTGCAGTGACTGCGTAGTTTGTTACAGGCCGAGAAGCCAAGTACTTCTCCAAGTAGGATTCTCTGTCTAAATTCTAAAGCTATTGTAAAGTTCTAGGAAAGGGAGTGTCTTGGTTGGTGTGGTGGTACATGACTAATCCCAACAGTCAAATGGATACAGAGTTCTGGAACACACACACACACACACACACACACACACACACACACACACACACACACACCGGCACGGAGGGGAGGGAGCCGTAAAATATAATTAAGTTCAGTTTTGAACTCTCCTGACATATAACAAAACTTTTCAAATTTAATGACTAATTTTAACACCCTAAATTTTTCCTTCAGTCCTCAGTAGATGAGTTGAGGATCACATGCAAATACATTAAAAAGATGTGTTCAAAGGCGGGACAATTGGGAAGCAGAGGCAGATAGATCTCAGTGAGTTTAAGGCCAGCCTGGTTTATGTAGTAAGTTCCAGGATGAAAAAAACATAAATAAATAAATAAAGTGTTCAGCTTGTCAAGGCGATATCTGCCTGCAATTCCAGGATTCTGAAGATGAGGTAGGAAGATTATGAGTTTAACAAATATATTGAACTTATTATATTATAATAAGCCAGGCAGGATGAGAGACGAGCAGGCTTGAGGGCAAAAGAAATCATTTTTGCTGTGGGATGTCTCTCTGCATGTTGTGAATATGTGTGGCTCCCATTGGATAATAAATGAAGCAGTTTTGGCCTATGGCAAGAAAGCTTACAGCCAGGCAGGAAATCCAAACAGAGATACAGAGAGAAGAAGGTCAAGAGAGATGCCAGCTTGCCACCAAAGGAGCAACAAGAAGCCAACAGACCGGTAATGCCACGGCCACATGGCAACATGTAGATTTACAGAAATGGGTTGAGTTAAGTTATAAGAGCTAGCTAGTGAGAATCAGCCATTAGGCCATACAGTTCATAATTAACATAAGCCTCTGAGTGACTATTTTATATAAAGGGCTGCAAGACCTCGAGACCTGGGAGGACTGAGAAACTTCTAGTTACACATTTTCACTCAAACATTGACATGGGATATTCCTGGTTTCCATCGGGAAATGGATTCTTAGACGGGTAGAAACTCTGATTCAGGCCTGCTTCATTATTAGGCCTACTTCGTTATAGGAGTGCTCAAAGCTCTGGAATGCCGAAGAGCTGGTCAAATTCTGGTTCCTCATAGAAAGCGGTTTCTCTGTTATCAGTTCTTTGAACACCATGCTGTCTGTCCTTCAATTGTTACCCAGAGTGGAAAAGCTTTGGCAGGTCTATTCCAGAGCATTCCTATTGCTGAGGGTATGCCAAGGCCAATCAGACAGTCCGATTTTCTGTTGTCACCCATCAATAGATTTGGAGTCTGCAGTGACAGAACCCAGTCCCCTGAAGGTTTTGGTACAAATGACTCTTAGCAAGAGGGATATGTGAACTCAGCAGCGCTCGAACCCCAGTTCTTCTTGAGATCCATGGAGAGAAATCTGATCGAGCTATAACCCGGAATCTTATGTGAGCACATCCCGAAGACTGTCTTCATTTGGAAGCTGCTGCTCTTTCAATAGAAAAAAATGTCCTGAATTATAGTACTGGGTGTGCCTTCCTTTTCACTGATGGAGTCTCGTTTCTCCATGGCCACCACTTGACCTGTAGTTTTGTGCCAACCCTATACAAAACTCTAGGTATCTACTTTGACTTTCTCTACTTGGTGTAGCCTTCCATAGTCACCCAACAGGTTAGGACATGCCCCCACTCACCGTGGTGGAGCATGGCAGCTGCTGGTCTGCTCAGCTCCTCGTGGAACGTCAAAAGCCACAGAGGAGCCCATGTGCCTCCGGCTTCTTTTCTGAGTCTTTTGGTGAACCCCAGGAATCATCCCGTCCTCTGCTCCCAACACTGGGGTTACAGGGTCTTTACCATCTTTCACTTGGGTTCGGGAATATGAACTCAGCAAGCATCTTACATACTGAGCCATCTCCTCAGCCTCCCCAGCTTATTCCTCAAGATGAATTTTTATCCCTCCAACCTCCCCACAACCATTGCTGCTCTCTCTCATTGGTTTCTGGAGGCAGAATCTCACATTGCTGCCCAGGCTGCCCTGGAATTAAGTATGTAGCAGCCCAGGTTAGACTTGAACTGATGGTGATCCTCCTGCCTCAGTCTCTTAAGTGCTGGGATTATAGGCATGAGCTACCATGCTCAGCTTGTTTCTTTAAAACAAAGTCTCACTATGTAACCCAGCCTGACCTCAAACTCAAGATTCTCTCACCTCAGCTTTCTGAATGCTCAGAATACAGTTATGTACCATTACTGCCCGTTTCACATACACAAAAACAAGTCCTGGACAGACACTGTGGCACATGACTGTCACCCAGTACTCAGGAGACTAAGGTAGGTCAACTGTTACAGATTTGAGTCCAGTGTATTTTATATGCAGAGTTTCAGGCTAGTCAGAGCTACTGAGACTCAATGAGACTCAGTCTTAAGAGACAGGGGCCCAGCCGGGCGGTGGCGCATGCCTTTAATCCCAGCACTCAGGAGGCAGAGGCAGGCAGATCTCTGTGATTTCGAGGCCAGCCTGGTCTGCAGAGTGAGTTCCAGGACAGCCAGGACTCTGCAGAGAAACCCTGTCTGGGGGGGGGGGGACGGGACACACAAGGCAAAGGAAAAGAAAGACAGAGGCCAGAGGACTGGCTCCGAGGGTAAAGGCACCTGCCACAAAGCCTGATGACCTGAGTTCAATCCCAGGACCACGAGGTAGAAGGAAAAGACCGGCTCCCTCAAGCTGTCCTTCCACGCCCACACACCCGCTGCAGCTTTCTGATGTGCCCACGTCAGACGGGCGTGGCACACACACTAAATTAGTGTAGTCAACAGTTTTGAGTGGGGGCGGGGAGACAGCTCAGCAGGTGAAAGCACCTGCCACCAAGCCAGGCGACCTGATTTCTATCCCTGCTCCAGTTTGCTTTTCCATGATAGGATAAAACTCTCTAACGAAAAGCAACTTCGGAAAGGATCTATTTGGCTTCTTCTAGGTCAAAGTCCATTGCCAAGAGAAGTCAGAGCAGGAACACAGCAGGTAGGAACCGAGTGAGACAGCATGGAGAAGCGTGGCCTTCTGCCTCTCCCTTTGGCTCATGCTCAGCTTTTTTGTAAATATATAATTAATTTTTATGTCATGTGCATTGGTGTTTTGTCTGCATGGATGTCTGTGTGAGGGTGTCAGATTCCCTGGAACTGGAGTTACAACAGATGGTTGTGAGCTGCTGTGTAGGAGCTGGGAATTGAACTCGGGTCCTCTGGAAGAACAGCCAGGGCTTTTAACCACTGAGCCATCTCTCCAGCCCCTCAGCAAGCTTTTTTATACAACCCAGGCCCACCTGCCCAGGGATGATGCCACCACGGTGGGCTGGGGCCTCCACATCCATCATCAGTGAAGGCCCTCCCTCTCTCACAGACATGGCTACATGCTGATCTGACTTGGGAACTTCTTCAGCTGAGGTTCCCTCTGCCCTCATCTATGCTGTGTCATATTGACAACAACAACAATAACAAACAAACAAAGCAAAAAAAAAAACCCTAACCAGCACACCAAGGAACTCAGACGGCGAAAGGAGAAAACTGATTTCCACAAGGTGTCCTCTGACTTTCACATGTATGTCCACACATATACACACAAATAAATAAATACGTTTAAAAAAGAGAGAGAGAGAGGGGCTGGAGAGATGGCTCAGAGGTTAAGAGCACTGGCTACTCTTCCAGAGGTCCTGAGTTCAATTCCCAGCAACCACATGGTGCCTCACAACCACCTGTAATAAGATCTGGCCTGCAGGCATACATGAAGACAGAACACTGTATACATAATAAATAAATAAATCTTAGAAAAAAAAGATACCTAAAAAAAGAGAGACAGAAAGAGATGGGGATAGAGAGATGGCTAAGCAGTTAAGAGCACTGTTTGCTCTTCCAAAGGACCTGAGTTCGGTTCCAGCACCCATGAGACAGCTCACAACTACCTGGAACTCCAGCTGCAGGGGACCGGACACCTGGCCTCTGCAGGCACTGGGCATGCTTGCCCACTTGGCATTCTATTGATATCATCAGTCTTTCATTTATTCTAGTATGTAGAGTTTTCTAAGGTTAATTTCTCTAGCCACCCAAGCAAGCGGTCCCTTGGCTAAGAATCTAGCCTTCATTGGATCACATGGTTGCAAACAGTAAGTTTTTGTCCCGTGTCCCAGAAGCTTTCAAGAGTCTATTAACATAACTGCTGTTATACCAATGACCAGTACATCTTGGTTGTCAACTTGACTGCGCCTGGAATCAACCGCAGCACAAGTTGCTAGGCATTCCTTTCTTGACCAGATCATTTCAAGTAGGAGGACCCATCCTCAGCATGGGTGGCACCTTCTGGTGGCGGTCCAGACAAAGGACACAGAAGAAGGGAACTGATTTTTCAAGTCGCTTGCCTCCATCCCGATGGCAAGTTCACCTAGCCTGTTCCCGAAGTACTCCTCCATCCTTAGAAGAAGCAGTGTCTCCAGGCTTCCATCTGACGAAGTCCAAAGACTGAAAGAAGGCCAGCAGCTCTCCAGGAATCCTCCAGGTCTTCAGTGCTGGGACAACTGGGACATCCAGCCTCATGGACTGAGCCTCTCCAG